>NW_024757794.1:5307987-5637987 GCF_018991925.1 Homarus americanus
TAAACATTCCCAGTATTATAACCAGTAGACACGAAGAGTATTATTCAGTAAAAACTACAGTAATAACATTCAGTAAACACTTACCAGTAATATAAAGTAAACATTATCAGTACTTCAACCACTAAACACAAATTACATACAAGTCAACACAACTAATCCCTACTCAACATAAAACATCTCTTAAACACTACCAATGAATATTATAAACTAAACTATTAAGTCGATAAACATTAGTAGTAAACATCTGCTGTAACTACCTATCAGACATAATCACCACGGGGAAAAATGTTAAATAAATCAGTAAACATTCAGGAAAACATTACCAATAGCACACCTCTCTGACACTAAACACTGACAATAACACACCCCTCTGACACTAAACATCGACAGTATCCTCTTACCATCGTTAAACACAACATTCAAGTAAACATTACAGACTTCAATTAACATATAAACACTTAGCCAGTTATCAAGGAAAACATCAGTAACTCCTAAAACCACAAAACCTAGTCAGATCAAGTAATAAACATTTAACTTTCTTAAACATCGCTATAAAAACCCGACCCACAAACACTAAACGGAGAAGGCGAATTATGAACTCAAATGGTATAAACACACAAACGCTCAACATGAGAATAAACTATAAACATTACCCCCATAACAATCCTGTAAACACAATCACTTAACATTGGCAATAAACACTACGACTGTGCTCAACTCTGTCAACACGGTAAATATTAACATCAAATATTACCCCCCAAAAAAAAATTAAATATAAACATTGGTCATAAAACATTAACCATTGGCCACCATTAGTAAGCATCAAGGATAAACAAATCTTGCCAACATTACCAACATTAAAACACAGTCAGTCAACATTACCAACAGCGAGACAAACAAGTAAACATCGATAAACACAAACCAACACGATGGAGTACTGTACATCCCAAGAGTACCCTCAGAGTACCACAACACCCCACAGTACCCGAGTACCTCAGAACACCCCAGAGTACCCCACAAACACATAGCACCCCAGAGTACCCCACAGTATCACATAGCACCCCAGAGTACCCCACAGTAACACTGAGCACCCCAGAGTACCCCACAGTAACACTGAGCACCCCCAGAGTACCCACAGTACCACTGAGCACCCCAGAGTACCCCACAGTATCACATTGCACCCCTGATTATCCCACAGTATCACATAGCACCCCAAAGTACCCCACAGTAACACTGAGCACCCCACAGTAACACTGAGCACCCCAGAGTACCCCACAGTAACAGTGAGCACCCCATAGTACCCCACAGTAACAGTGAGCACCCCAGAGTACCCCACAGCAACAGTGAGTACCCCAGAGTACCCCACAGTAACAGTGAGCACCCCAGAGTACCCCACAGTAACAGCGAGCACCCCAGAGTACCCCACAGTAACAGCGAGCACCCCAGAGTACCCCACAGTAACAGTGAGCACCCCAGAGCACCCCACAAACAGTGGCACCCCAGAGCCCCCACAGAAACATTGAGCACCCCAGAGTACCCCACAGTAACACTGAGCACCCCAGAGTAACCCACAGTAACATTGAGCACCCCAGAGTACCCCACAGTAACAGTGAGCACCCCAGAGTACCCCACAGTAACATTGAGCACCCCAGAGTACCCCCAACAGTGAGCACCCCAGCACAGTAACACTGAGCACCCCAGAGTACCCCACAGTAACATTGAGCACCCCACAGTAACACTGAGCACCCCAGAGTACCCCACAGGGCACCCCAGTAACACTGAGCACCCCAGAGTACCCCACAGTAACACTGAGCACCCCAGAGTACAGTAACACTGAGCACCCCAGAGTACCCCACAGTAACACTGAGCACCCCAGAGCAGTACACATTGAGCACCCCACCCTACAGTAACATTGAGCACCCCAGAGTACCCTCAGTGGCACCCCAGAGTGCCCACAGTAACACTGAGTGAGTACCCCACAGTAACACTGGGCAAGTACCCCACAGTCAGTAACAGAGCACCCCAGAGTTGAGCACCCCAGAGTAACACTGAGTACCCCCACAGTAACACTGAGCACCCCAGTACCCCACAGTAACACTGAGTACCCCACAGTAACACTGAGCACCCCACAGTACCCCTCAGTAACACTGAGCACCCCAGAGTACCCCACAGTAACACTGAGCACCCCAGAGTACCCCTCAGTAACACTGAGCACCCCAGAGTACCCCACAGTAACACTGAGCACCCCACAGTACCCCACAGTAACACTGAGCACCCCAGAGTACCCCACAGTAACACTGAGCACCCCACAGTACCCCTCAGTAACACTGAGCACCCCACAGTACCCCACGGTCTCAAGTGTAGAATGTGGATAAAACTTACCTTTGATGGAGCCGGCGGCGGTGTGGGGCTGCTGTACCTCCACCTTGGTGACACCACTCCACGTCATCCCCAACATGGTGAACACACTAACCACCTCCTGTACACCAACAACACAACAAACTCCTCCTGGGGATCTCACCCGCTCGAGCGGAACACTCCTCACGGATCAACAGGTTCTTGTAAATTCACAGAGGTCTTGCTCTTGTGGCTCTTCTCTCTTTTTGATCTATTGTGGTTGGTTCATCAATTGTCGGGCACCTCCACAATGGTCTGGGGACGAGGGATGGTAGTTACAACGACAGTCTTAAAGACGCAGTTCGTCTCTAGCGATGGCGGCGATAAAGCGGCTGTTCCCCCCAACAGTGAATGTAAAAGTTGGACGGTTCCTTCAAGGTTGAAAATACACGAGAGTCAATATTCCATTTTTCACCTGGCCAGGCCCGGAGAGGGCCGTGTTGCAGGGTGGACACACCTGTGGGTTGACACTACAGTTCGTCAGGTGGACACACACACTAGGGGCACCACTGGTCAGTGATAAAACACTCACTCTTCAGGCACTGGAGTGTCACGCTCGTTTCCTGCACCCACTTATACGCAGTAACCTGATATAGAACACACTCCTCGGTCGGCATATATTACCATAAACACCAACGCACTACAGTAACTAAAACTCACAAAAAAATTAAAGGCGAGTCAGCCAAACTTTGCTACACAACACAGACAGGACTGAGGGCCTGGTTCTGGCACGGAACTAACAAGTACTGGCGGGCTGACACAACGGCGCGAGGAGCAATATGGCACTCGGGTTAGTGAGATCAGCATAAGCGTGAGGGGGTGCCAACCATGGAGGTGTTACATGACCAGAAGGAGAGGACATCCCCGGCCTGGCTACTCTAACTTCCACTCTCAACTGGCCACGACTCGCGTCCCGAGCTCGCCCACCTCGGCATGGAGCTCACTTTCTTTCTTTCCACTTTCAATGGCCTCCTAGCGATGACATCATGGCGTGACGTCATCGTTCAACGCCCTCACGCGCTCCTACTTAAATCATCATGACATTGACGTTGTAATCCAGAGTAAAAATGGATTATTAGGGAGGATTTTTTGTGTTATTTTCCTTTTTTTAAAGCAAGAGAGAAGGGGCGGGGTGTGGGGGTCAGTGTTGCAGCAGGAGACACACACAGCCCAGGTCCACGATGACGTATACAGGTCAGGTTGCCGGTTCACCTGTATATACACAACTCCTCATTTCCTGTCAAAACTCACTCAAGTTCTCAAGTTCTTAACACAGGAGTGAAAACAAACACCATACAACATAATCGACCCCATCCGGACCTCCTAAGCAATGACCACAAAACACAACAGATAAGTCTAAGGCACTGTAGACAAACAATTTACGAACAACAGTATGATCTAATAACACTAACAACGTAAACAATGATAGAAACAAATTATTTAAATACCACTTATATTCCCCCAATAACAGGCGCCGGGGAAAAATTAATGTTAAGATCGTAAAGTTGACACGACGCCAGACCTACTGTAGCTCCGGTGAGGAGGGTAAATTGGCGCCAGAGATGCTGCATAGTACACGGTGAGGAGGTGAAACGCGTGGACCACATTTCCTACACACAGACCACGTTTCCTACACACGGACCACGTTTCCTACACACGGACCACGTTTCCTACACACGGACCACGTTTCCTACACACGGACCACGTTTCCTACACATGGACCACGTTTCCTACACACGGACCACGTTTCCTACACACGGACCACGTTTCCTACACACGGACCACGTTTCCTACACACGGACCACGTTTCCTACACACGGACCACGTTTCCTACACACGGACCACGTTTCCTACACACGGACCACGTTTCACACGACCACGTTTCTACACACCACACACATGGACCACGTTTCCTACACACGGACCGTTTCTACACACGGACCACGTTTCTACACACGGACCACGTTTCCTACACACCTACACGGACCACGTTTCCTACACGGACCACGTTTCGGACCACGTTTCCTACACACGTTTCCTACACACGTTTCCTACACACACGGACACACGTTTCCACACACGGACCACGTTTCCTACACACGGACCACGTTTCCACCACACGGACCACGTTTCCTACACACGGACCACGTTTCCCACACGGACCACGTTTCCTACACACACGGACCACACGTACACACGTTTCCTACACGGACCACGTGTGGACCACGTTACACACACACATGGGCCACGTTTCACACACACCACGTTTCCTACACACACGGACCACGTACACACGGACACGTTTCACACATGGGCCACGTTTCCTACACGGACCACGTTACACACCACGTTTCACACACACGGGCCACGTTTCCTACACACGGACCACGTTTCCTACACGGACGTTTCTACACACGGACCACGTTTTACACGGGCCACGTTTCACGTTTCCACACACGGACCACGTTTCCTACACACGGACCACGTTTCCTACACACGGACCACGTTTCCACATACACACGGACCACGTTTCCTACACACGGACCACTACACATGGGCCACGTTTCACGGACCACGTTTCTACACACGGACCACGTTTCCTACACGGACCACGTTTCCTTTCCTACACACCACGGGACCACGTTTACACTACACATGGACCACGTTTCCTACACACGGACCACGTTTCCTACACACGGACCACGTTTCCACACGGACCACGTTTCCTACACGGACCACGTTTTACACTTTCCTACACCCACGTTCTACACATGGACCACGTTTCTACACGGACCACGTTTCCCACACGGACCACGTTTCCTACACACGGACCACGTTTCCTACACATGGACCACGTTTCCTACACATGGACCACGTTTCTACACGGACCACGTTTCCTACACACGGGACCACGTTTCCACACGGACCACGTTTCCTACACACGGACCGTTTCCTACACACGGACCACGTTTCCTACACACGGACCACGTTCCCTACACACGGACCACGTTTCCACACGGACCACACATGGACCACGTTTCCTACACACGGACCACGTTTCCTACACACGGACCACGTTTCTACACACACGGACCACGTTTCTACACATGGACCACGTTTCACACGGACCACGTTTCTACACACGGACCACGTTTCCACACGGACCACGTTTCCTACACGGACCGTTTCTACGGACCACGTTTCCTACACACGGACCACGTTTCCTACACACGGACCACGTTTCCTACACATGGACCACGTTCCTACACACGTGGACCACGTTTCCTACACACGGACCACGTTTCCTACACACGGACCACGTTTCCTACACACACCACACACACCACGTTTCCACACACACGGACCACGTTTCCTACACATGGACCACGTTTTCACACATGGACCACGTTTCACACGGACCACGTTTCCTAAACATGGACCACACACACACACACACACACACACACCACACACACACACACACACACACACACACACACACACACACACACACACACACACACCGTTTCCTACACATGGACCACATTTCCTACACATGGGCCACGTTTCCTACACACACACACATACTAACCACGTTTCCTACACGGTCATGATAGCTACTCTAGTTTCCCCTGTGGTGACCGTGTGCACACTGACTGTGACACACTGCCACCTACTGTCTGATAAACACGGCAATCTCTCTCTCTCTCTCTCTCTCTCTCTCTCTCTCTCTCTCTCTCACATACACCATACCGCATCGTACTCAAGGTAATGACTTCGTACGCAAGGATTTAAGACATTTAACTCACTGGGATAATTCACTGTACACAGAGAATTGACATCGTACTCCAGTGGGGGTAAGTCACTGTACTCAAGTGATTAAGGTTCCTTGCTGGGCTAATTCACTGACTTCAGGGAACTGTCATTGTACTCAAGTGGCTCAGACATCACACTGAGTTAATTTTCTGTACTCGGGACGGGGCCATTGTACTCTAAGGGTTAATATGCCATACTAGGCTACCTCACTAAACTCAGGGGTTTCACATCACACACAAGGGGTTAAAATAGCTTACTTGGTAATAAAAATAAAACTTCCCTCACGTACACTAAACATCCATCAGTTAAGTAACGAAAAGGGAGGGAGGGGGGAGGAGGGGAGGAAAGGGGGAGGAGGGAAAGAGGAAGGAGGGAGGAGGGAAAGAGGAAGGAGGGAGGAAGGAGTTGGGAGACTGAAGCGGACTTATACACAAGCAAATAATGACAAATAATAACAATAATATTTCGAGGTCGTGAATGACTGTCAGTGCCTCCAGGAACACCAAGTCAGTCAGTCTAGCGAGCTGATGTAACGTTCCCACCGCAAAAGAAACCGCCACTGTATAAACGAAGCGAGCGAAGGTTCGTTAGGCTGGCGTAGCTTTAAACAAACGCGTCAGAGGAGAGAGAGAGAGAGAGAGAGAGCACAGGCCATTGCTCGTAATGGCGTTGTGTTTAAAATGAGTGCGTGATATTCTTGTTGGGGAGGGTTGTGGTACGATTGTTGTTGCCTACTGAAGGTTAGAGTGTCATTATTGTCACCTAGTGAAGAATGTAGTGCCATTATTGTTGTTGGTGAGGATACTGACACTGTGCCTGGGATGACCATCGTCTCGTGACAGGTAGGCACTGTGCAGGTACTCAATGGTGTTCATCCACTAAATTAACTTAACACAGGTAAGACGATCCCCAAAGAGAAGACCACGGGCAGATGAGGACAATTTTTATTTTATTTTATTTTTATTTTTTTTATGTGTGTGTGTGTGTGTGTGTGTGTGTGTGTGTGTCGTAGTCAATTGAACGAGTAACTCGTCGATCAACTCATTTCCGTGTGCGTGCGTGCGTTAACGTGAGGTGGTGAATGAAAGTGGTGAAATGAAGGGGATGGAGGGAGGGCAGGAGGAAGGAAGGAGGAGGAGGGAGGGAGGAGGAGGGCAGGAGGCCGGGAGGAAGGAAGGCGGAGGAAGGGAGGCGGGAGGAAGGAAGGAGGAGGAAGGAGGCAGGAGGAAGAGGAGGCGGGAGGGAAGGAAGGAGGGGGCGGGGAGGGAGGAAGAAGGAAGGAGGGCAGGAGGGAAGGAAGGAGGGCAGGGAAGGAAGGAAGGAGGGAGGGAAGGAAGAGGGGAGGAAGTGGGAGGAAGGAAGGAGGGCAGGAGGGAAGGAAGGCAGGAGAGAAGGAAGGAAGGAGGGCAGGAGGAAGGAAAGAGGGCAGGAGGAAGGAAGGAAGGAGGAGGGAAGGAAGGAAGGAGGAGCGGGAAGGACAGGAGGAAAGGAAGGAGGAGGGAGAGGGAATAAAGGGTGAGTGAGTGTGTGAACAGAATGGTGACAGAGATAATGGGATTGCGGCCGTGGTGAGCACAAGCCTTCCACGGTGAGCTGACGACACAACACGTGTGTGGGAGAAAATACACAGCAAACTCTACCAATGCGTAGACACTTACCCTGTAAACTCTACCTGTGCTGAACTAACCTCTGTAAACTCTACAGCAATGCTGTGAACTAACACTCACAACAAACTCTACCTGTACTGTGAACTAACCTCACAACAAACTCTACCTGTGCTGTGAACTAACCTCACAGCAAACTCTACCTGTGCTGTGAACTAACCTCACAGCAAACTCTACCTGTGCTGTGAACTAACCTCACAGCAAACTCTACCTGTGCTGTGAACTAACCTCACAGCATACTCTACCTGTGCTGTGAACTAACCTCACAGCAAACTCTACCTGTGCTGTGAACTAACCTCACAGCATACTCTACCTGTGCTGTGAACTAACCTCACAGCAAACTCTACCTGTGCTGTGAACTAACCTCACAGCAAACTCTACCTGTGCTTTGAACTAACCTCACAGCAAACTCTACCTGTGCTGTGAACTAACCTCACAGCAAACTCTACCTGTGCTGTGAACTAACCTCACAGCAAACCACTTGTGCTGTGAACTAACCTCACAGCAAACTCTACTACCACCACGTCCCCATTAATTACTGCTATCACCAATACTACTACTACTAATAATAATAATAATAATAATAATAAATATCGATCTTCGCATAATATATTAAATAAAAACATCATATGAACAGCCACTGAACACACACGAACTAAAAGACTCCGAAATATTCTGAAGTTAATGTGGTTAATATTTCATAACATCGCCTGAATTATCTTATTACATCAACTGGTGATAGGAAGGGCGAGAGGGAAGGGGGGAGGGATGAAGGGATAGGAAGAGGGAGGGATAGGGGAGGGAGGAGGGATCGAAAGAGGAAGGAAGGAGGGACAGGATAGGGAGGAAGGATAGAAGAGGGAGGAAGGATAGGAGGAGAGCATAGGGGAATGAGGCTATGAGGAAGGAGGGCTAGCAGAGGGCTATGAGGAGGGGCTATGAGGGAGGGAAGGGTATGAGGGAGGGAGGGAGGATATGAGGAGGAGGGCTATGAGGAGGGAGGGCATAGGGGAATGAAGGCTATGAGGAGGGAGACTGTATGAGGCTATGAGGGAGAGGGGCTATGAGGGAGGAAGAATATGAGGGGAGGGAGGGCTATGAGGGAGAGGGCTATGAGGAGAGGGGCTATGAGGGGAGAGAGCTATGAGGGAGAGGGCTATGAGGAGAGGGCTATGAGAGAGGGCTATGAGGGAATGAAGGCTATGAGGGAGAGGGCTATGTGGGGAATGAAGGCTATGAAAGGGGAGGGAGGCTATGAGGGAGAGGGGCTATGAGGGAGAGAGATGAGGGAGGGAGGGCTATGAGGAGAGAGGGCTATGAGGAGAGACTGTATATGAGGAGGGGGCTATGAGGGAGGAGGGCTATGAGAGAGAGGGCTATGAGAGAGAGAGCGCTATGAGAAAGAGAGAGGGCTATGAGAGAGAGAGAGAGGGCTATGCGGGAGGGAGGAATGAGGGAGGGATAGGAGGAAGGAAGGAAGGAAAGAAGGAAGGAAAGGAAGAAGGAAGGAAGAAAGGAGGGAGGGATAAGAGGGAAGGAAGGATATGAGGGAGGAAGGGTTATGAGGGAGGGAGGTTATCAGGGAGGAAGAGAGAGGGATTGGAGGGGAAAGGGGGAGGGGGTGGATAGCCTGCCACAGCACTATCACCAAGGCCCCGTTTTACCAGGTGACAAACGCGACAATCTTCCCACACCATCACCTCCACTTACGACAGTCATGCAAAATAATACAGTTTAGCGCTAACAGTACAGCATTTAAGGCACTACGTCACTACACACACAAACACAGACACACCATTAAAGTCACAGTCCATAGGAGAGCGACGTAAGGATCTGCTTCTAAGGTTTGGTACAGATATGCCAATGGATCACCTGAAGATAAGCCCCCCCCCCCAGCTTATTTCACCTACGCTCATGAAATCTAACTTAACACAATAAAACAAAACTAACCTAATAAAAACTAACTTAACCTAACCAAATATAATTTCCTCTAACCTAACATCATAAAACCATAATTAATTGAACTTAACCTAATAAAACCTAACCTGACAAAACGATAACTAACCTATCCCTAATCTAACCCTCCCCTCCAATAGCATAACCTAACCTAACCCTCTCTCCCCCTCCTTCCACCACTCATGAATGCAACTCACGTCACTCAGACCACCACCACCACCAGAGACAAGACGCTCCTGGAACGAACACAAACACTGAACAACCACAACAACTCGTCTAGCTATATGTGGATCACCTGAAGATTAGCCACCCTTCCTCGAGCCTATTTCACCTATTAATTAAACACTAAATGCTACCTGGTGTGGGGGAGGTTAGGTTAGGTACAATTAGTTTTAGTTCTGGTTAGGTTAGGTTACCGTGGTTAAGGTGAAATAAACAGGGAGGTTAATCTTCAGGTAATCATCCGTCTTCAGTTTAAAACGAAGACTCATAATAGCAATAAAGCGTGAGTTGGTGAAGCCTCAAGCACTTGTTGAAGCCTCAAGCACTTGTTGGTGAAGCCTCAAGCACTTGTAAGTGAAGCCTCAAGCACTTGTAAGTGAAGCCTCAAGCACTTGTCGGTGAAGCCTCAAGCACTTGTAAGTGAAGCCTCAAGCACTTGTCGGTGAAGCCTTAAGCACTTGTTGGTGAAGCCTCAAGCACTTGTTGGTGAAGCCTCAAGCATGTGTTGCACCACATCATCCCCGCGTGTTGGTTGTGGTCTGACTCGACACTGCTTCACACGGCTGTTTCACTATTTACTGTTCAAATGAAATTCCTGTATCCCCTGTATCATGAATCTCTTTGTACTGTAATATGTGTTGTAATCTCCATAAGTCTTCTGTGTTTCACTCTCGGATCTAATGGCATGTACCCAATTTTTCAGATATTCATAAAAATTCGAATTATTATTTTTATTATTATCATTATGTTTTTTTATTATTACTACCAATGATTTATTATTCTTGCTGCTCTTGTTATTTAATATTATTTTTCATGTATTATTATCAATGACTTACTATTATTATTATTATTATTATTATTATTATTATTATTATTATTACACAACCACATTCAGACAACAACAGGCACGAGTAAACAAACATAACCATGTACTTAACACTCTGAACACACACTCAGAAAAATTGCATGTCATGTTACTGGTAAACCACACACACACACACACTCATTACTCGCTCACTCACTCACACACACACACACACACAGTAGATATACAACTACGCACAAAACACGCATAAGAACACACAGACAGAACTACATACAAAAACACACACACACAATTACACACAAAAGCACACACAAAATACACACACACAATTACACACAAAAACACTCAGAAAAAAAACCACACACACACACACACACACAAAAGCGCACATCATGCTACTCACAAACCATCACTATTACTTGTTTCTAAAACGTCGCCAAGTTGTTTTTTTGCCCACACGAGACAGACAGACAACAACCCCCCCCATAACCCGACTTCCTGCCCTTCCCACCACCACCACGACCTTTCCCACCACCTCCCCTCACCTGCCTCACCAAGTAGTATATTTCTTTGTCAAGGTATATGGACGCCTACACTCAAACTCCTTCACGCTCAAGACACTTTTCTTTCGAGACACTTTTTTTTAAGACAATCTGCTCAGCACACTCATAAGACACTCTCCCTTAACTCACTCTTCGTCAGGCACACACACACTGATCATATCCGTATGTTTTGTGAAGGTACAGACCCCCACCTTCACTCAGGTAGCCACCGACGGCTTCCTCCTTGACCTAAGACATCTACGCATTGTACCGAGTTGTGTTGAACCTCGTCGGCCACAACACAACACAGACTGGGGGGATAATTACAAAAAATGACCATGTGAAGACAAGGCACCTCAGCTTATTTCACCAGATTATTAAACACCCGAACACTAACCTAACCTAACCTAACTTAACCTATCCCCATATGCGGTGTTACGGTGTTTAATCATCAGGTGAAACAAGTTAAGGTGCCAAATCGTCAAGTTATTCTACACACACACACACACACACACACACACACACACACACACACACACACATCTAGTTATTATATGTCTTATTTGTGTCACTTATGTTACTTGTATATTATTTGTAATTCGAAACCCATTCCCCAAATATGTAACTGTATATTTTCAGCCTTCTGGCTGCCAAGCTCTTTCAATAAACCGTTAATTATTATTATTATTATTATTATTATTATTATTATTATTATTACACACACACACACTAGTAGCCTAGTGATACAAATTATTAAATCTGACGAGGCCATAATTTAAAGAGTCATGGCTGTACGTGGTGGCGCCACCTACCCATCCGATTTAAAATGCACTATTGCCAGCCAGTGCAGTACAGTGGTCGAGTGGCTGCAGTGCTCGCCTCCTGCCCTAAGGGGTCGCCAGTAGGCTCCCGGGGCTCGACCAGGCCACTCCGCTATAAATGGTTACAACTGGGGGAAGTGACGATGGCCGAGTGTAGTGTCGGGGAAACTGCCTCCTTGTATACCAAAAGCTCACCATACAGTGTACTCACTGTACTGTATCCACACTGCGTCAAACAGGCAACCATGGCTATGGGACCAACTTTCACTGTTGTAGCAAGACCTGGTTATACAGACCTGACGCCCTGGTCCAGAGTAGACCCAACTAACCCAAGTCAGTATATAAATAACACTGACAGGTTTCCTCCTGGAGCCAACGGATACACTAAGTTTTACCGACAGACTGTAGTGTACACTGAATGAACATTAATACTGTGGAGTGAAGGAGCTAAAACCGGACGTCCGCCGCCCGGCCAGACAACCTACAGTACAGTCCTACACAACAATATCATCTCCGTCAGTTGTTAACCGGACATAAAATAAAAGGAAAAGTGACCCACACTTAAATATCAAGTCATTTTTTCCCCGGGTCTCGAGACACTCAGTAAAGTACTCCAAGGAGAAACTGAAACTTCATCCATGATAAGTTCAGTTACTGTCACACCTTTCACCCGCAACACCTGACATGTGACTCCCTGTTTACCACCACCACCACTACATCCTCAAGTTTAACCAAGACTAACGCTGAATTCATGGATTTCTAGAGGCAGTTATGAAGTCTGATGGTACTTTTAATACACCAGAGTGACAGCTGGTGTGTGTGTGTGTGTGTGTGTGTGTGTGTGCGTCGACTTACCACTGGCTGAGTGTTAAGATAATCAACTTGTTTAGCGATGCACCGAATGGAAAGTTGGCCCCACGCTTGAGTGAACCCGGGAGTGTCCACCTGCAGGGTGTTGTGTTGCCTCTACCTGTGTGTGAGTTACAGCACCACACGTACACACACACACACACACACACACATCTACCTACACACAAATTCATCCCTACAAATACACACACCACCTCCCTTACACACACAAAACATCCCCCCACGCACAAAAACCATCCCCACACACACATACACACTCCCACACACTCATATCAGCCACACACTCATATCAGCCCCACACACACATCCCCCCACCCCCTCACACATACCCCCCAAACACACCGCATCCCACACTCACACTAACATGGTCTGAACAACAAAACCAGACTGCTTTTATTTTTATTTATTTATTTTTTTACTTAATCCTATCTGCGGCCGGTTAATAAAAGGAGCGGTTCACCTTTCTCTCTCTCTCACACACACACACACACACACACACACACACACACACACAGAAGGATTTGTGTCGTGTCTTGAAATCGCCGAGAAAAATAAAAAAATTAAGAGTATCTGTGGCACAATTTAACCCCCCCCATCCCCTTCACTACAACGGCTTAACCTCTTTGAGTACGCGGATATAACTCCACGAGTACGATTATTTAACCCTTGAGTACAATGATTTAACCCCATGAGTAAGATGGTTATCCCCATGAGTACGATGATTTATCCCCCAGGAGTCCGATGAATTTTTAACCTAACGAGTACGATGTTATAACCCCATGAGTACGATATTTTAACCCCATTAGTGCGATGAAACCCCATGAGTACGATGATTTAACTCCTTGAGTACGATGGTGATTTAATCCCTTAAGTCTACGGCATCTTAAAGGTCATCGTACTCAATGGTTCAAGTAACTGTAATCAGGGGGCTAAGTTATTGTACTCAAGGGATTAAGTCACTGTACTCAGGGGGTTAAGACATTGTACTCAATGGTTAAGACATCGTACCCAAGGAATTAAGTAAGAAATTGTACTCAAGGGGTTAAGTTAAGACATCGTACTCAAGAAGATTAAAACATGGTACTCAAAGAGATAAGAGTCGAGTACACAATACCATCTCACCATCAGCTTCTCGTTTGAATAATTCTGAATTGTGTGATGGAAACCGTAATTATAACAGTAATTATCATGGATTATCAGCATCAGTTGTAATAATTAATAATTACTTATTTTCTTATATTTAATAATTATAATTTAAAATTGTGGGAAAGAAACAAGAATTATTTACATAAAAAATCTGTTTCTATTTATCTTCACTAATTGTAAAGTCAGATTTGCCGATTTTAGTCAATTTCATTTATAATGCGTATTGCCATAACAGGATTTTTTTAAATAGTTCAGATTTTTATAATACACAAAAATTAACTAACAAAATCTGTTGAAATCTGGTCTTAGTTATCATTGTAATTTAACTAGGGAAAAAACGTAAAATCTGTGCTAAGAAGATGATGTTGGGAAGAAATGTTCATTCCTCACGCACGGAGAATAAGAATATATCCACCAGTTAGATCATGAGAGGCGGACGCTGGGCTGTCGAACACAACAATTTGGATGGATATACATACATACTGTACATACACACACACACACACACACACAGAGGCTAACTGAATGTCACAATAAAAACAACTCGGTGTGGTTGACAGTCCAGCAACACCGTGAAAATACCTCTTATTTTTTCCATAATATTTCTTGTTTAAAAAAAAAATATATATATAATAATAATAATAATAATAATAATAATAATAATAATAATAATAATAATAATAATAATAATAATAGTAATAATAATAATAAATAATAATAATAATAAATAATAATAATAATAATAAAAATAATAATAATAATAGTAATAATAATAATAATAATAATAATAATAATAGTAATAATAATAATAATAATAATGATAATAATAATAATAATAATAATAATAATAATCTATATCAACACTGACTTCTAAGCCCCACAAACAAGCTCTCTCTCTCTCCAGCCTGCCTGACCTCTCTCTCTCTCCAGCCTGCCTGACCTGCCTCCTCTTGCAGCCTGCCTGACATGCAGCCTGCCTGACCTGTCTCTTTTGCAGCCTGCCTGACCTGTCTCTCTCCAGCCTGCCTGACATATCTCTCTCTTGCAGCCTGCCTGACCTGTCTCTCTCCAGCCTGCCTGACATCTCTCTCTTGCAGCCTGCCTGACATCTCTTTGCAGCCTGCCTGACCTGTCTCTCTCCAGCCTGCCTGACCTGTCTCTCTTTGCAGCCTGCCTGACTCTCTCTCCAGCCTGCCTGACATATCTCTTGCAGCCTGCCTGACATATCTCTTTGCAGCCTGCCTGACATATCTCTCTTGCAGCCTGCCTGACAGCCTGGACATGTCTCTCTCCAGCCTGCCTGACATTCTCCAGCCTGCCTGACCTGTCTCTCTTGCAGCCTGCCTGACATATCTCTTTGCAGCCTGCCTGACCTGTCTCTCTTGCAGCCTGCCTGACCTGTCTCTCCAGCCTGCCTGACATATTCCTTGCAGCCTGCCTGACCTGTCTCTCTCCAGCCTGCCTGACCCCCCTCTTGCAGCCTGCCTGACCTGTCTCTCTCCAGCCTGCCTGACCTGTCTCTTTGCAGCCTGCCTGACCTGTCTCTCTCCAGCCTGCCTGACATATCTCTTGCAGCCTGCCTGACCTGTCTCTCTCCAACCTACCTGACCTGTCTCTCTCTCCAGCCTACCTGACCTGTCTCTCACCCCAGCCTACCTGACCTGTCTCTCTCTCCAGCCTGTCTGACCTGTCTCTCTCTCTCCAGCCTACCTGACCTGCCTCTCTCTCCAGCCTGTCTGACCTGTCTCTCTCTCCAGCCTACCTGACCTGCCTCTCTCTCTCTAGCCTGCCTGACCTATTTTCCTCACTTCAATCTATCCTACATGCAGTCATCACCAACTTCACCACTACTACTACCACCAACTGCACCATCATCACGTCACCACAACTGCCACTACTATCACCATTACCACCACTGCCAGCGACTGTGAAAATTTGCATCACCACCAGCACTATCAACTACCACCACTACCACCACCACCTATACTACTACTACTACCAACACCACCACCAATAGTACTATCATCACCACCACCACCACCGGCCAACACTCCAGCCTATCTCACTTGTCTCCAATTACCTTTCTCCCACGAACTTCCTCGTATGTTAGGCCCCACCGTCATTATCTCCACCATCACCACTACCTCCACCACTATCTCCATCATCCCTACTACCGAAACCTTTCATTACCTCCACCTCCACTATCTCCACCATCACCACTACCTCCACCACTATCTCCATCATCTCCACTACCGAAACCTTTCATTACCTCCACTATCTCCACCATCACCACTACCTCCACCACTCTCTCCATCATCTCCACTAACGAAACCTTTCATTACCTCCACCTCCACTATCTCCACCATCATCTCCACTATCACCTCCACCTTTCATCAACTCCACCAATACCACCACCAACCCTCACCACCACCACCACCAGACCCCCACCAGCACCTGTTCCCGCCCCTCGCCTTCACCTGTCTCCGCGCAGGGGCACCAGCCGACGCCACCTGCCTCTAAACACACCCCTGTACCTCCTCCTCCACCTGTTCTTCCCCTTCCCCTCCCCTCCCTTTCCTTTCCTCCTACCCTCCCCCCTCATCATCGGACCACCACCACAAGAGGAGCGGGCGACCTTCCCCGTCACACACACTGGCCTTTACTACACCGGATTGAACTATTGCCGGTCCGGTTTTTGTCCGCCGCTGCAGAGAAATAATACGAATATGAACTTGAAATTCGCTTAATCGACGACCTACCTGGACACCCCGGCCATCATAGCACCATCCCCTGCTAGACGCCGGCCCTACAGAACACGCGGCGTGGTGGCGGCGCAGTAAACACATTGCGTCATGTATGGAGGTGAAGGTGGTGACTGCGTGTCCTTGTGGTAATAAACGGAGGCCATGAGAGCCGCCGCGGTGTGAATGACCGCTACACTCTACTTGTCTTCAATATCAACACTGGCGTCTCTTGGCCCTGGTTGGTTGGTTGTTTAGCTTACTGGGAAGGTGGATGGGTTGCTAGGTTCGTTGGTAGGGTAGGCTCCTGGGTGGGTGACTGGGTGGGGGTTGCTGGGAAGGTGGATGGGTTGCTAGGTTGGTTGGTAAGGTAGGCTCCTGGGTGGGTGACTGGGTGGGGGTTGCTGGGAAGGTTGCTGGGTTGCTAGGTTGGTTGGTAGGGTAGGCTCCTGGGTGGGTGACTGGGTGGGGGTTGCTGGGAAGGTGGATGGGTTGCTAGGTTGGTTGGTAGGGTAGGCTCCTGGGTGGGTGACTGGGTGGGGGTTGCTGGGAAGGTGGATGGGTTGCTAGGTAGGGTAGGCTCCTGGGTGTCGAGTCAGACTACACACACACACACTAATCTACCTCAAGGAACATTTATGTGTTTGTGATGGTTGGTGTACCTCGCAGGCCAATAATCCTTTCCTAGGACTGATAATAACAAAAGGATCACCTGAAAATTAGCCCCCAGCAGCTTATTTCACCATAAGATTAGCCCCCAGCAACTTATTTCACCTTAGTATTAGTCCCCAGCAGCTTATTTCACCTTAAGATTAGTCCCCAGCAGCTTATTTCACAGTAAGATTAGTCCCCAGTAGCTTAGTTCACCCTAAAATTAGTCCCCGGCAGCTTATTTCACCTTAAAATTAGACCCCAAGAGCATAGTACAGTATTACACACAATAAAAACACTACACAAAGACCTTTAGCTGACCTCACGTTGTGCTGGGAGACAGACAACTTACGGAGGCTTACCTCGGCAGTGCTCATACTGTAACTCCTTGGTAGTCGGTATAATGCGTATACCGGATGATGTGATGGTTATTATAATCGCCCAGTGATAGTGTACTGGTGACGTAATGCAACCTCTGTATCTGTAATGTAGTGGTGGTCGTATGTGGTGAAGGTCTTTCTCACACACACACACACACACACACACACACACACACACACACACACACACACACACACACACACACACACACACACACACACACACACACACACACACACACACACACACACACACACACACACACACACACACACACACACACACACACACACACACACACACACACACACACACACACACACACACACACACACACACACACACACACACACACACACACACACACACACACACACACACACACACACACACACACACACACACACACACACACACACACACACACACACACACACACACACACACACACACACACACACACACACACACACACACACACACACACACACACACACACACACACACACACACACACACACACACACACACACACACACACACACACACACACACACACACACACACACACACACACACACACACACACACACACACACCACTACCTGCTAAGGATCCAGAAGACCTTGAACAGAGCACAACGACCCCAGCCGCACAAACGCCGGAGTAGTTTCACTTTAATCTTATACATATTTAAAAAAATAATAATAAAAAATACTATCAATTAACAGACAAAGGCTCCAGGTTTTCTTTCATTCACTCGGTCTATAATTTGACAAAAAAAAATCACATTTCACAGTAGCTGAGGAAATAATTATGTTGGTGAATGAAGTGGTGTAATTTTATGTCTTGTGTGTGTGTGTAGGACCAGGTGAGCTGTTCCTACTGACCCCCAACAGGTGAAGTTGTTCTGTGTAGTTACACCAAGATGAGTGAATATTAATTAACATCATGAATAGAAGGGAAGAGTTTGAAATACTTTGTAGTGTGGCAGATTACTCAGTACAGTGACTAATGATACACTTGGTGGTGGTGGAGGTCCAGTGGTGGTGGTGGAGGTCCAGTGGTGGTGGTGGTGGTGGTGTGTTAATGGTGGTGGTGTTGGTGTGTTAATGGTGGTGGTGGTGGTGTGTTAATGGTGGTGGTGGTGTGTTAATGGTGGTGGTGGTGTGTTAATGGTGGTGGTGTTGGTGTGTTAATGGTGGTGGTGGTGGTGTGTTAATGGTGGTGGTGGAGGTACACTTAACACTGTTGTTGGAGAGTGACACTACTGGCGGTCACTGTCACCGATGGTCGTTAAGTCACTACCGTGGTTAAGCTGTGTGTGTGGTGGTGGTATGGTGGTGGTGGTGGTGGTGGTGTGTTGGTGGTGGTGTGTTAATGGTAGTTGGTGTGTTAATGGTGGTGGTGGTTAAAGTGGTGGTGGTGTGTGGTGGTGGTGGTGTTGGTGTGTTAATGGTGTGGTGGTGTGTTAATGGTGGTGGTGGTGTGTTAATGGTGGTGGTGGTGTGTTAATGGTGGTGGTGGTGTATTAATGGTGGTGGTGTGTTGGTGGTGGTGTGGGTATGTGTGGTGGTGGTGTGTGGTGGTGGTGGTGTGTTAATGGTGGTGGTGGTGGTGTTAATGGTGGTGGTGTGTGCATGGTGGTGGTGGTGTGGTGGTGGTGTGTTGGTGGTGTGGTGTGGTGGTGGTGTGGTGGTGGTGTGCAATGTGGTGGTGGTGTGTTAATGGTGGTGGTGGTGTGTGGTGTGGTGGTGGTGGTGTGTGTTAATGGTGGTGGTGGTGTGTGTATGTGTTAATGGTGGTGGTGTGTGGTGGTGGTGTGTTAATGGTGGTGGTGGGTGTTAATGGTGGTGGTGGTGGTGGTGGTGTGTTAATGGTGGTGGTGTGTGGTGGTGGTGGTGTTAATGTGTGGTGGTGGTGTTAATGGTGGTGGTGGTGTAATTAATGGTGGTGGTGTGTTAATGGTGGTGTGTGTTAATGGTGGTGGTGGTGTGTTAATGGTGGTGGTGGTGTGTGTTAATGGTGGTGGTGGTGTGTTAATGGTGGTGGTGTGTTAATGGTGGTGTTAATGGTGGTGTGTGTGGTGTGTTAATGGTGGTGGTGGTGTGGTGGTGGTGTGTTTTAATGGTGGTGGTGGTGGTGTGTTAATGGTGGTGGTGGTGGTGGTGTGTTTTAATGGTGGTGGTGGTGTGTTAATGTGTGGTGGTGGTGTGTGTGTTAATGGTGGTGTGTGGTGTGTTAATGGTGGTGGTGGTGGTGGTGTGTTAATGGTGGTGGTGGTGTGTTAATGGTGGTGGTGGTGTTGGTGTGTTTGGTGGTGGTGGTGGTGTGGTGGTGGTGTGTTAATGGTGGTGGTGGTGGTGTGTTAATGGTGGTGGTGGTGTGTGTTAATGGTGGTGGTGGTGGTGTGTTAATGGTGGTGGTGGTGTGTTTTAATGGTGGTGGTGGTGGTGTGTGGTGGTGGTGTGTGTGGTGGTGTGTTAATGGTGGTGGTGGTGTGTTAATGGTGGTGGTGGTGGTGTGTTAATGGTGGTGGTGGTGGTGTGTTAATGGTAGTGTTGGTGTGTTGGTGGTGGTGTGTTGGTGGTGGTGGTGGTGTTGGTGGTGTTGGTGTGTGTTAATGGTGGTGGTGTGTGGTGGTGGTGGTGGTGTGTGGTGGTGGTGGTGGTGGTGTGGTGGTGGTGGTGTGTTGGTGGTGGTGATGGTGTGTTAATGGTAGTGTTGGTGGTGGTGTGTTAATGGTGGTGGTGGTGTGTTGGTGGTGGTGATGGTGTGTTAATGGTGGTGGTGGTGGTGGTGGTGGTGTGTTAATGGTGGTGGAGTTGATGGTGATGGTGGTGGAGTTGATGGTGGTAGTGGCGGCATTGATGAAGCTCGGCTAAAGCTTTGTTGGCTGGCTTTCACCAGCGATATTAGCGGCGCGGCGGCCTTGGAGGTGACACGCCACCAGCACACACACTGCTTCATACACCACCAAAATATCCTACTGTAAGATTATACCACTGCCTCGAGGAACCACCTATGAAGTTTCGGGAGGATCGATGTACAGTAGAGGTTGAAAAATAACAAACAAAAAATAAAGACACTAAGGACTGGTCATTCGTAGCGTTAAGTCTCACTGGTATAATAACGTCAGTAGCAACAACACTAATAACAAAAACAACAATAACAATGATAAACAACCTTAAGTGCACCAAACTTCCATCACTCTGAACATGAAAGGCATATAATGAACTAATGTAAATAGTTCCCAGAAAAAAAAAAAACTCGGGTATTACTTAATATTCTCCAGGTACAAGAAGCCCTGACCTTCTGTGACCTACCACTAGGCTTCCTCCACGGGACCATCACAAGACGTGAGAGAAAACGTAATGTGATTGGTTACCTTCAGTGATGTAGAAAACGTATTGTGATTGGTTACCTTCAGTGATGTAGAAAACGTATTGTGATTGGTTACCTTCAGTGATGTAGAAAACGTATTGTGATTGGTTACCTTCAGTGATGTAGAAAACGTATTGTGATTGGTTACCTTCAGTGATGTAGAAAACGTATTGTGATTGGTTACCTTCAGTGATGTAGAAAACGTATTGTGATTGGTTACCTTCAGTGATGTAGAAAACGTATTGTGATTGGTTACCTTCAGTGATGTAGAAAACGTATTGTGATTGGTTACCTTCAGTGATGTAGAAAACGTATTGTGATTGGTTACCTTCAGTGATGTAGAAAACGTATTGTGATTGGTTACCTTCAGTGATGTAGAAAACGTATTGTGATTGGTTACCTTCAGTGATGTAGAAAACGTAATGTGATTGGTTACCTTCAGTGATGTAGAAAACGTATTGTGATTGGTTACCTTCAGTGATGTAGAAAACGTATTGTGATTGGTTACCTTCAGTGATGTAGAAAACGTATTGTGATTGGTTACCTTCAGTGATGTAGAAAACGTATTGTGATTGGTTACCTTCAGTGATGTAGAAAACGTATTGTGATTGGTTACCTTCAGTGATGTAGAACTCCAATTATCGCACGGGGAATAAACCATTCTTACCTGTGTCACTATCACCTTGACCTCTGACCTTTAAAGACTTCAAGATCAATAGGCCTAATCCCTCCCCCCCCCCTACCCTACCCCAAAGGAAAAGACATAAGCCTATATTGTATTATTTAGCTCAGGTAGGTTGCCGAGAACTGAAATTGTCAAAGGGAAATAGATTTCTCCTTGACAATTTAAACGACAAGAGGAGAAGGACGAGGATAAATACAAGAAAATGGGGAGGAAGAGAAGAACAGAAGGTTGAAGGAAGAAGAAAAGTGGAAGGGTGAGGAAGAAGAGGAGAAGGTTGAAGGAAGAAGAGAAGAAGAATGATGAAAAGAGAAGAGCAGCAGCGCATTACAGATCAGCAGCCACAGCTTATTTCACCTCAAGATTCACCACCCAAACACAAACCCAACCTAACCTAACACTCCCAAACACAAACCTAACCTAACACTCCCGAACACAAACCTAACCTAACCTAACACTCCCAAACACAAACCTAACCTAACCTAACACTCCCAAACACAAACCTAACCTAACCTAACACTCCCAAACACAAACCTAACCTAACCTAACACTCCCAAACACAAACCTAACCAATCCTAACCTAACACTCCCGAACACAAACGTAACCTAACCTAACACTCTCAAACACAAACCTAACCTAACCAAACAAAACGTAACCAATCTTAACCTAACCTAACCTTACCTTACAAAAAATTAACGAAAACCTAATCTAACCTAACCTAACCTAACCTCACCCCCCCCCAAATAGTGTTAAGGTATTTATAAACGCCAAGAAGCCAATTACTGAACGATACCTGTGCAGCCAATATTAATAGACAAGACAAAACAAGAGGTATATCGGTCTAAAACTCTAAATGATCTATTAAAAACACCTGAGGGATTAGTACCCCCGCCACAATTTATTTCACCTGATGATTCAACACCCTCATATTACCTGGGGGTTAGGGGTAGGTTAGGGGGTAGGTTAGGGGGTAGGTTAGGGGGTGCAGGTTAGGGGTAGGTTAGGGGGTAGGTTAGGGGGTAGGTTAGGGGTAGGTTAGGGTGGTTAATCGTAAGGTGAAATAAATTGAGGGTTAAGTCAGATTAGGTTGATGTTAGGGTGAAATAAACTAAGGGAGGAGAGAGGAGAGATTAGGTTAGGTTGGGATTAAAATGATGAATCTCAAGGTGAAACAGAGGGAAGGGGGGTTAGGTTAGGTTGAGGTTAAGGTGATTAATTTGAAGGTGAAACAAACTGGTGGGCTATAACCTTCAGGTGATTCTTGTATTATAAAAACTGGGTCATAAGTCCGGCAAAAAAGAAAAAAAGGTGAACACAATCTTGACCACATGCCCAGGGCCGTCCCTAGGAGGGTGCGGGGCCCGGGACAACTCAGCCACTGCGGGGCCCCAGATTATGCGGTCAGAGGAACCCACCCCCACCAACCCCCATGGGACTGTCGCTATGGATGGTAAGGTCACGGTTGCGATGGTGGCGTAAGCCGTCAGGTCAGATTAACCAGTCAACAGGTAATGTGTCCGAGGTCACTGGGTCTAGTGCTGGGCCCCGCGGGGCCCCCACACGTGCGGGGCCCCGGGCGGTCGCCCCTGTTCGCCCCCCCCCCTCCCTAAAGGACGGGCCTGTACATGCCCACACCTTCTCTCAGCGGGGGTGACTTCTACCGTGTTTGGGGCTGTCTGGTAAAAACGATAGTGGCTCCTCGAACATGAGAATTACCCACTGAGTCATTAAGATTCCCTGGGGCCATTATGAGCACCTGTGAGTCACCTGGAGTCATTATGAGCACCCGTGAGTCACCTGGGGCAATTATGAGCACCTGTGAGTCACCTGGAGTCATTAGGAGCACCTGTGAGTCACCTGGAGTCATTAGGAGCACCTGTGAATCACCTAGGAGTGACTTTGAGCAACGATGATTCACTGGGTGTTATTCTAAGAACTTGTGCCACTTAGCACTACGAGTCACGTGGCATCGAAAAGAACTCTCCTGGGACAACTACGGTGACTACGAACACTTGTGAGTCAGCTGGCATCAATATAAACACCTGTGAAACACCTGAGGCACCACGAGCACCTGTGTGTTACTTGCATCTTCATGAGCACTTGCGAAATACTCTACACCATTACAAGCACCTGTGTGACGCCTGGTGTTACACTCAGCACCCGCGGGCCATCTTGGGTCATTGTAGCTATCAGTGAGACGTGTGGCATCATAAGCACTACTTGTAATGCATGAAGTATTACCACAATATCACTCTGGCACCTGGCATCTCTATGAACACCTGTGGGATTCCTGGTGCCATTGCAGTGGAGTTGTGAAATGTGTAAGGATCATTAGGGACGCGTGACGATACAGCCGCAGCCATTAAGGGAACTCTGCAGGTGAATATAAAAGCAACAGGTAGCCGCAGCTTCGACAATGACGCCAAATGCAAACATCAGTCATGCCAAGTGAGAGGCTCGGCAGTATTATAAGACAATAATGGTGTAACTTATTATGAGTATATTATGAGTATTTTATGAGTATTGGTAGGAGTGGATCAAAGGCTGAGGGAGAACCCGACATCTAGAGCAGCAGGGCGGGTCATAAAGTGTTCCAGAGGGTCAAGAAACACGACACAAAAACTGGTCATGGTTACTCAATAAAGAATCAGTAGTTTGTTATATTTTGCTAAAGTACAGAAAGGAACATACACCTGTAACCCAGGTAATAGAAATAAAAAAAATGATTCATCGAACAAGTGTATTCCTTAATAATCTTGTCTGCTAAGTTTGGTGGGGAGACGACCATCTAGTTTTTGAGGAGATGAAAAAACACACACACACACACACACACACACACACACACACACACACACACACACACACACACACACACACACACACACTAATAATAATAGATGGACAGACACCACCACCATATATTGGTTTGTTTTAATGAAGTGAAACGAAGAGAAGATAAAAACAAAAGGTTTCAATTTTCATAATATAGAAGAGGAGGAGGAGGAGGAGCACCCTTGCCAGACCCAAACCTCCTACCTGAGAGAAAGTCGGAGCTGAAGATGCTGGCTGGTGTGTGTGTGTGACCAGGTAAGGACATACAAGGCGAGAGCAGGTAAGAAGAGGTAGCACGTGGGAGGGAAGAGGTAGGAAGGAGGAGGAAGCAGGCCTGGGAGGAAGGGGAGGAAGTGGGGGAGGGAGGGAGGGAAGAGAGGGAGGGAGGAACCTTGAAACAAAATGTCAGTCGTCTACGGGCCGCTCATTAAGGGGGCCCACAACCCGCCAGGTACTCCAGTGTTTGGTTTGGTTTTTCCCACCGCCTCTACGAGCTGTTCCCACCCACCCATCCAGCCATTACCATCCCCCTCCACATCTCCCACCCTCACCTCCACTCCTCCCACCCTCACCCCCACACCTTCCACCCCCAACACCACCATATCAACCCCCAACCACCACCATACTCACCCCCTGCCCACCACCACACTCACCCCTACACCTCCCACCCACCACACTCATCAACAACCACACACACACACACACACACACACACTCGATGGTGTGAAGAACAATACAAACTTTTCCTCCAAGGATGTTAGACATTCTCCCAAGGACGTTCACCAAGAAGCTCAAACGAACGGAAGTGAACGAAAGGAACACTGTAGGAGGCGAAGAAGGTGGGTGGGCAGGCAGGGAGGGAGGAAGGAAGATAAGCAGTGAGGCAGGTAGGTATGGAGGCAGATAGGGAAGCAAATACACAGGTACAGTAAGCAGGCAAGTAGGTAAACTGACATATAGGGAAGTAAGCAGGTCGGTAGGCAGACAAGTATGTAGGTAAGCAGGTAGGCCAGGCAGGAACGCAGGCAGTTATGTAGGTAGGTAGGTAGGTAGGTAAGCAGGTAGGTAGGTAGGTAGGTAAGCAGGCAAGTAGGTAGGTAGGCAAGTGGGTAAGCAGGCAAGTAGGTAGGCAGGCAAGTGGGTAGGTAGGCAGGCAAGTGGGTAGGTAGGTAAGCAGGCAGGTAGGTAGGTAGGTAGGCAAGCAGGCAAGTAGGTAGGTAGGTAAGCAGGCAGGTAGGTAAGCAGGTAGGCAGGTTGTGCAAGCAGCGGTGAAGCAACACATATACACAGAGTCATCAACCTCACTCAGTTCACTATCACTTTCTGAACCACCTCCTCCTCCTCCTCCTCCTCCTCCTCCTCCACCTACTGCTCCTCCTCCTCCTCCACCTACTGCTCTTCCTCCTCCTCCTCCTCTCCCCCCCACCCTTCCAATAATACTATTCCCCCAACGTTTTTCTTCTCCAACAGTCTTCGTCAACTTCCTCCTCCTCCTCCTCCAACATTTGTCATCAATCTCCTCCTCCTGCAACACATTACAAACCTCTTCCTCATCCTCCTCATTCATCACCACCCAACCAGCCAACACTCATCCATCCCTCTCCTGCCAACGCTCACTCATCCATCACCACCCAACCAGCCAACACTCA
Source organism: Homarus americanus (assembly GCF_018991925.1). Lineage (NCBI taxonomy): Eukaryota > Metazoa > Arthropoda > Malacostraca > Decapoda > Nephropidae > Homarus > Homarus americanus. Next base: position 5,334,569 of record NW_024757794.1, read on the forward strand.
TCCATCACCAGCCAACACTCATCCATCCCTCTCCTGCCAACGCTCACTCATCCATCACCACCCAACCAGCCAACACTCATTCATCACCACCCAACCAGCCAACACTCATCCATCCCTCTCCTGCCAACGCTCACTCATCCATCACCACCCAACCAGCCAACACTCATCCATCACCAGCCAACACTCATCCATCCCTCTCCTGCCAACGCTCACTCATCCACCAACGCCTTCTCATCTTTATTTCTCCATTAGTGTCGACTCACTTAATTACTGCCTATACCCATCGCTTACTCACTAGACGAGAGAGAGAGAGCAAAGTGGTCTTAATATAAATCTTTTCTTAATATTTACTCACCGTTACCAGTTAATTACTTAATGAAGGATCCCCCTTTTTCCCAGGATTCGAACCCAGGTCATTGCATCACCAAACTGAAACTGGTACCACTCGGCCACCACATCAACGTTAAAAGTCGAATCATATACAGAGGATATGCTGTAATAGACATCATATAGTGAGGTAGAAACAACTGCTCCTCCTCGCCCCTTACCATGACACCATCTTCACCACCTTGTTTGCCTCGTAGACAGCTTGGGGTAGACAGCAACAGTACCCCGCCGTTGTTTACCTGAAAGTACAAGAAAACAATGTCAGATCTGTAGATAAATTTGTTCGCCTGAAACTACACCCATTTAAATTTTGTATCACACACACACACGGATAGATAGGTATACTCGTGTGTACACACACACACACACACACACACACACACACACACACACAGAGGTCAACAGATAAATCCAAAACAGTCACCACATTCGCCCGGGCGGGGCATCGGTGGTAGAAGAGGTACCGTTCTTGCCTCGCAAGCGAGATGTCACGGGTTCGATTCCCGGGCCGGTGGAAGTTGTTTGGACATACTTCCTAGCCCCCATTAGTCCCTGTTCACCTAGCAGTAAAGTAGGTACCTGTTGTTAGTCGAAAGTTGCGAATTCGTATTCAGGGACAAGTTGTTGGAGCTTCCAATAACTTGACATAAACCACTTACTCTTCAGGCTTCCACGCCCTAGACTCTTCAGGCTTCTACGCCCTTAACTCATGAGACAAAGGCAAGCATGAACTTAGCATGCATCCCTGTTGGGCGCTGTAAACACCTCTGCGCTTCACCTTACACAATGTTGTAGGGGGGTGCCCATAAAAAAAAAAGAAAATCGCCCGGGCAACACCGCTAATATTGTGACCACCCAGGAACAACTCTCACAATTTACACGGGTTGCGATTGGTTCTGACATACAACTGCGGCGGGTAATATCCACTTTTATGGCATTCTCAATCACGTTCTGTTAAGAGGGCCGATGATTGGCAGATTTCACAGTCGGGTTAACTAATTGTAGCCGTTTTTCACGGGGTTTATAATACCCCGAGTGATTCAAGATGGTGGCGACCCCCCCCCCCTCCCACGCACACACAATGAATGAAAGATAATAGGAAGTGTTGATAAAGATAATATTTAAGAGATGATGATATTGAAATATTAATAAAAGTGAATACGTTAACATTTAGTTTATAGATGGGCTAAAAATAAGGAATAAATTCGTCTCTGCGCCTCCACACCTCCGAGATAATGCTGATATAAAAAATATAAAACACAAATAAATAAATAAATAAATAAATAAATAAATAAATAAAAATAAACAAAAATAAAGTTCTTAAGATGAAAAAAATAAAAAGAATAAATCACTTTAAATGACAAGTACCAAAGAACAAAAATAGAATTAAACATTTTTTCCCCCGGCGGACAGACTGTACTGTACCAAGCGACAGACTACATGAAGCCCCGAAATAACAATTTATTCGGGGAAGCCTGACCATGGACAGACCCTCCCTCCCCCCTCCACTTCTGATATGGTTCCCCTCCCCTCCACATGCATACAGATATTGGCAACCTAGGTATGTATGTATGTATGTATGTATGTATGTATGTATGTATGCGTGTGCATGGGTGCGTGTGTGCATGGGTGCGTGTGTGCATGCGTGCGTGTGTGCATGCGTGCGTGCATGTGAGTATGCGTTTGTGTGTGCATGTGAGTATGCGTTTGTGTGCGTGTGACTATGCATGTATATGTGTGTGTGTGTGTGTGTGCGTGTGTGTGTGTCGCGACCTGTGGTGTAATGGTCAGCATGCTCGCCTCGCAAACGAGTGGACCCGGGTTCGATCCCCGGACAGGGTGAAACTATGGGCAAATTTCTTTACGCCATTTGCCTCCGTCAACCCAGCAGTTATAAGGAACCTGGATGTTAATCGATTTACGGATCGTGTTCCGGGGTAATGGTTAGCCAGTGCAGTTGGCGAGTTGTCCGGCCTTCTCGGACTATTCCTTGGCACTGGGTCATGCAGCTCATTAACTTAGGTATGGTTGTTGTGTTGGCGACAGCTTCTACACCTTAAACAATTTCACGCCTAGGTGGCCCTTGGGCCGGCCATCCTCGTTACACGATAGGTGCAACCATTATTTATATTACTATGCGCGTATGTGTGTCTGTCATCAGTCCTCACACCACACCTGGCCACAAACACAACTTAATTAACTACTCTCAATGCTCCTAACAAACACGCTACAGTACACGACCAATATTCTTCCCTCCATCACCTAACCTCACGTCTCCAATACCTCAATTATAATAACTCTACTAATAGCCCCTATCACAACTTATAAAACTTTACGACAAAATCTAAGATTTCAATGTAAACTTGCATAGCCATCTATCTATCTACAGTATCTATTTATCTATCTCTATCTATCTATCTATCTATCTATCTATCTATCTATCTGTCTGTCTGTCTGTCTGTCTGTCTGTGTCTGTCTACAGTGTCTATCTACAGTATCTATCTATCTATCTATCTATCTATCTATCTATCTATCTACCTGTCAGTCTGTCTACAGTGTCTATCTATCTATCTATCTATCTATCTATCTATCTATCTATCTATCTATCTGTCTGTCTATCTTTCTATCTACAGTATCTATCTATCTATCTCAGGTGAGCGCTTAGTATGAAATATTAAAGTGTGGTAAATCAGTCGGCGGCGGAACTTGACATCACAAAAACGACTTTTCCTGCTAAAAATTACACGCCAGAGTTCAACTTTCCCATCACAACTTTTACTTTCTGCCAGTACACCACCACCACCCACTAGCTGCCTCTAACCTTGCAGCGTCACCACCACCACCAAACCCGCAGCACCACACCACCACCACTGCTGCCCTACCACACCAATCACCACTAGCTGCCTCTAACCGCAGCACCCACCCACTAGCTGCGTAACCTTGCGTGTCACCACCACCACCACCAACTAGCTGCCTTAGCAACCACTGCACCCAGCACCACCACCACTGTTGCCTCTAACCTTGCAGCCTAACCTTGCAGCTCAGCTGTTTCTACCAGCAGCGCACCACCACCCACTACAGCAGCGTACCCAAGCTGCCTCGAACCTTGCAGCCACCACCACCACCACCTAGCTGCCTCTTGCACCACCACCACTAGCTGCTCTAACCTTGCAGCAGCAGCACCACCACCACTAGCTGCTCTAACTTGCAGGCCGCACCACCACAGCTGCTCTACCTTGCAGCACCACCCACGCACCTCACCACCACACTAGCTGCCTCTAACCTTGCAGCGTCACCTGCACCACACCCAGCTAGCTCACCTGCTGCCTCTAACCTTGCGGCAGCACCACCCACTCGCTGCCTCTAACCTTGCAGCGTCACTACCACCTACTGCCTCCCTACCTTGCAGCGCACACCACCACCCTGCCTCTAACCCAGCTAGCTGCCTCTAACCTGCTGCCTCTAACCTTGCAGTGCTCACCACCACTAGCTGCCTCTAACCCAGCAGCACCACCACCACACTAGCTGCCTCTAACCTTGCAGCGTGCCTCTAGCACCTTGCGCAGCAGTCCACCACCACACTAGCTGCCTCTAACCTGCAGCGTCACCACCACCCACTAGCTGCCTCTAACCTGCAGCGTCCACCACCACCCACAGCTGCCTAGCTTGCCTCTAACCTTGCAGCAGCACCACCACCACCACTAGCTGCCTCAACCTTGCAGCGTCACCACCACCCACTAAACCTTGCAGCAGCACCACCACCACCACCCACTGCTAGGCTGCTCTAACCTGCAGCTGCCTCTACAGCACCACCACCCACTAGCTGCCTCCAACGCGCACTGCACCACCCACTAGCTGCCTCTAGCTGCAGCTAACCTTGCAGCAGCACCACCACCACCCACTAGCTGCCTCTAACCTTGCAGCGTCACCACCACCCACACTAGGCTGCCTCTAACCTTGCAGCAGCACCACTTCCACCACTAGCTGCCTCTAACCTTGCAGCAGCACACCACCACCCACTAGCTGCCTCTAACCTCAGCAGCACCACCACCACCACTTGCAACCTTGCACGCGCCACCACCACCACTAGCTGCCTCTAACCTTGCAGCGCACCACCCACCACCCACTAGCTGCTCTAACCTTGCAGCAGCACCACCACCACCCACTAGCTGCCTCTAACCTTGCAGCGTCACCACCACCACCACTAGGCTGCCTCTAACCTTGCAGCGTCACCACCACCACACTAACTGCCTCTAACCTGCAGCAGTACCACCACCACCCACTAGCTGCCTCTAACCTTGCAGCAGCAGTAGCTGCCTCTAACCAGCGTCACCACCACCTAGCTGCCTCTACCGTCTGCAGCAGCACCACCACCACTCACTTCAGCAGCTGCTAACCTTGCAGCAGCAGTACCACCACCACCCCACTAGGCTGCCTCTAACCTTGTAGCACCACCAGCAACCTTGCAGCAGCCACCACCACCGCAGCTGCCTCTAACCTTGCAGCGTCACCCACTAGCTGCCTCTAACCTTGCAGCACCCACCACCAGCTGCCCCTAACCTGCAGCAGCGGCCTCTAACCTTGCAGCAGCACCACCACCACCACCCACTAGGCTGCCTCTAACCTTGCAGCAGCAGCACCGCGCCGCCCACTGCTGCCTCTAAGCTTGCTGCCTCTAACCCACTAGCAACCTGCAGCAGCACTAGCTGCCTCTAACCTTGCAGCGTCACCACCACCACCACTAGCTGCCTCTAACCTTGCAGCAGCAGCTGCCACCACCACCCACTAGCTGCCTCTAAGCAGCAGCAGCCTGCAGCACCACCACCACTAGCTGCCTCTAACCTTGCAGCAGCACCACCACCAGCTGCCTCTAACCTTGCAGCAGCACCACCACCACAGCTGCGTCTAACCATTTGCAGCAGCTTCCTTCCACCACCACGCTGCCTCTAACCTTGCAGCAACACCTGCCACTGCACCCACTAGCTGCCTCTAACCTTGCAGCAGCAGCACACTACCACCCACTAGCTGCCTCTAACCTTGCAGCCACCACCCACTAGCTGCCTCTAACCTTGCAGCAGCACCACCACCGCCACTAGCTGCAACCGCAGCTGTCACCCACTACCTTCTAACCTCAGCCTCACCACCACCCACTAGCTGCCTCTGCAGCAGCACCACCACCCACTAGCTGCCTCCACCTTGCAGCGTGCACTCACACTCCACTCAGCTGCCTCTAACCTTGCAGCAGCACCACCACCACCACCCACTAGGCTGCCTCTAACCTTGCAGCAGCAGTACCACCACCACCACCCACTAGCTGCCTCTAACCTTGCAGCAGGAGTACCACCACCACCACCCACAGCTGCCTCTAACCTTGCAGCCTGCACCACCACCACCACCACCACAGCTGCTCTAACCTGTAGCTGCCTCAACCTCAGCTACCACCACCACCCACTAGCTGCCTCTAACCTTGCAGCAGCACCACCCAGGCTGCCTCTAACCTGCAGCACCCACCACCACACCAGCTGCCTCTAACCTTGCAGCAGGAGTACCACCACCACCACCCACTAGCTGCCTCTAACCTTGCAACAGCCCCACCACCACCCACTAGCTGCCTCTAACCTTGCAGCAGCAGCACCAGCAGCACCACCACCCACTAGCTGCCTCTAACCTTGCAGCAGCAGCAGCAGCACCAGCACCACCACCACCTATTGGAGCATTTGTATGTTAATTCTCCTCACCCTTACCCGGGATAAGACAACGCCATCTGTAGTTGCCTCTCAGTCTCGCATCAAGTCTCAGGCCATTTACGGACGTAGGTTTTTTGTGTCTTTGCTGAAGTAAGTTAGTCAGTTACTTATGCTCTTGGATCATCAGTTATGAGGGATATTTTTATCATGAGAGCCTTTCAGAATCAGACCACTGGAGTACGAGTTGCCAAACCGTAACATTACTGAATTCTGAAAGCAATCCCTCGGCCATTTTCGGATGTTGATATTTTTTGTATGTCTGAAATAAAGTTAGCATGAGAGGCGTTCTTACGTCATCAGTAACGAAGGAAATTTATTGTAGGAGCCTTTGAGAATCAGAGCACAGGACTATATAGTAATTCACGGAACATCGTATCAAACACAGACAATATATACGTAACATGAGTCACCTTATATATTACGTGACGCACTCCTTTACGATACTCGGAAACGATTAAAAAAATTCAAGTGTACCACGAGAACTGGTTACTTATAAGGTGCACCTGTAAGAAAACATCATGAAGCACGAAAAACATCCATCAATCAGGTCAAGAAAAGACTATGTATCATGAAAAATAAAATGCTCATATTTTACAATAGTTTCGTCTTATATACTCTACAAACACACACACACACACACTCTCTAACTCTCTAACTCTCTCTCTCTCTCTCTCTCTCTCTCTCTCTCTCTGGGGGGAGGGACAACTCAATTGTAAAAACTAGGAAGACGGAGATGATGTTTCCTATCAGTGAATAAGTTTACCTGCAAATATAATGGAGGCGTGTGACGACTGACAGTGTGGGAGGGAGGGAAAGGAAAAGGAGATGGGGAGAAGAGGGAGGGAGGGAGGGAGGACGAGGGAAAGGGAGTGTAAGGGAGGGGGACAAGATATGATTGTGCATGCGTAGGAGGAAGGAAGAGCAAGGGAGGAGGATGTAGGAGGGCAGAGAAGGGGGAAAATTATCAGTTTATTAGTGTGGGAGGGGAGACACAAGGAATAGTGGGAGGGGGAAGGAAAACGAGGGGTGGAGGAGAGTGTGGGACAGTGAGGAGGGGAAGGGGGGGTGTGGAGGGGAAGGGGAGGAGGGAGGAGGGGGAAGAGGACGACGAGGGGGAAGACGGGGAGGAAGACGAGGGAGGAAGACGAGGGAGGGGGGGAAGACGAGAGGGAAGACAAGGTGGAGGGCGGGTAGACGGGGGGGGAGGAGAAGACGAGGGGAGGGAGACGAGGGGGAGGGGGAAGACGAGGAGGAAAGACAAGGTGGAGGGGAGGGGGTAGACAGAAGACGAGGAAGGGGGAGGGTAGGGGAGGGGTAGACGAGGGGAAGACGAGGAAGGGGAGGGGGTAGACGAGGGGAGTGGTGTAGAAGAGAAAGAAGGAGGAGGAAGGAAGAGGGGAACAAGTCGACCTTCACAAGTTCCATAAATTAAGTTATCTATGGGTCTTTTAAATCCTACAGCTGCCACCAAGTCCTCTACAGTATAACACATAGTAGTAATGTAGCTCTAAGGTACTATACATAACCTACACACACACACACACACACACACACATACATACACACACACACACACACACACTACAGTACATACACCCATGACACAATGATACACTCTGACAACACCCACATCACACTCAGAAAACATACACACCCACATCACACTCAGAAAACATACACACCCACAACACACATACGCACACCAAACACCACCAAACACACACAAATACACCTACAACACACATACGCACACCAAACACCACAAAACACACACACAACACACATACGCACACTAAACACCACAAAACACACACACAACACACATACGAACACCAAACACCACAAAAACACACACACACACAAACAACTATACCAACAACACACAAAACACCACAACACACAATCTGAACAAAAAAAAAACATCAGATCTCATAAAAGTCACATGACAGCCAACCTCCCACTTCTCACATTATCACAGAGGAACAAGTACTACAACATTCTCCTCCTCCACACACACACACACACACACACACACACACACACACACACACACTAAAAAAAATCGCAATATGAGACGAAAAAAAAAGTACTATCACTTTCACCTCGTGCCAAAAAATACCACACACACTAGATAGACTGAACAGCTTTCAAGAGGCCACACCCAAAAGACTTATAAGGACTTCAACTGTGTGCTGTATAAGGGTATAGCAGCTACCTTCTTCATAATGTTACGTGCTCTTACTAAAACACGCATACTAAATTATATGTCATAACTTAATGTGACTTGGGTTCACTTAAAGATTATAACACCCCCAGATTATTTTACCTGATTATATGGCTTCAATATCCTAATGCTATCCGGGGGATTAGGTTAGGTTAGGTTTGAATAGGTTAGGTTAGGTTAAGTTAGAATAGGTTAGGTTAGGGTGCTTAACCAGATGAAATAAGCTAGTGTCTGATCATCAGGCGAGCCAACTGGACACACTCACATAAATAAGGTCATTTTCGGACAACGTATGTCACCTGCAGTTACCTTACTACATGGGGTCATACACGGTCACCTTAATACGTGCTACTTAAGGCTCATAATTAGCATACTTTTACACTGAACAAGGTCATTTTGGGCGACGTGAGGGTCACACACTGTTAACTCACATGACTTTATGAGGTTAGAGCTATATCTGAGACTGTTATATTCAGCTTCACACACACACACACACACACACGCACACGCACACACACACACACACACACACACACACACACACACACGTATATGTACTGTATATGTAAAGGATACCACTAGAAGAAGACCAAATTACTTATTACAGTTTAACACCATGACGAATACTCTCCATCCATTCATCTTCAGATCTCAAAACACTACTGTACACATTTTATAAACACATATAAACTATAATGTAAGATTAGTTCAGCAAAATATCATACGTAGAGATTAAAGCAAACTTAAAATTAATGTTTACCATCAAACTCTTCTGTTACATAAACCTTTAAATATCTTGTTACTATCACATCTTCATAAAAAAAATGGGATCACCACAAGATTACACAACCCAGATTATGTTACTTGAAGATAAGACACCTTAACCCTACCTGACGGGTTTGGTTAGGCTAGCGTTAGGTTAGGTTGATTTAGGTTAGGTTGGTTAATAGTCAGGTGATCCAAAATATATGTAATACCAGTACAAGTTATTAACACCTGATACATTACAACCTACAACATTTCTTAATGGTGGTTAATAATAATAAGTTAATACCAATGTAATTAATGAGTAGATTGTCGTCTCCTTCAGCTCTAGATCAAGTTAAGTCATAAACCATAAACTAACAATAAACACTGACTTTTATAAACAACAAATCTTACAATGCCTCCAACTTAATCTAATTCGTTTACAACACAAGTCACGAGACCAACACTTGTGTGACTAAAGAATATCAGGTTAAATTAATCCTGAATATCTTAACATTACACAAGACCCGGGAGAAAGGTGTGACCATATTAATAGTTTTAATTAAATTGGTGTTACTGACAACTTGACTGACTCTTCCTATATTTATTTTATACAATGACGATGACAATAAGGGAATCTAATTCAATCGTATAAAAGTTAATACAGTATATTAATAAATGTAATTAGAGAAAACGGGAACAGAAGGCTAAAGCAAATTAAAGAAAATGAAAAAGTGTTGGTATCAAGGGGAGACTATACTAAATCCTCCCTAACTGTGAAGACCTGGTTTTATTTATTTTTTTATAAAGCAATGATTCAAGTAACCTTAATAGCCAAATGAATTGTAAAGTCCACTTAATATTTCAACATCAGATTTGCTTAAATTTATGATCGCGTGTTTGATGTTTGAAGAGTATTGGCGAAATTACTTGGATGTTATACAGGTTTATTGTCGTGTTCTTAAAGACAATCCCTCGTGTTCCAATACTCTTACTCAGAAGTTCACAGCGCTACAGGAGCGAGTTAGCTACTGTGGTAGTCACCTGATGAACCAACAACACACACAGCTACAAAAGGTGATTTATTGACGAACATGATCAATGATTCCCAAACAGGTAAATCAACTACAGTACACACAATAACTAGTTTTTACTGAGAGAGATAAATGATTCAGAATATTATAATAACTGGTTAAAACAACTATCAATCACAGAGTAAATAACATCTTTTACGACAAAAGTACATATTTATTTTTATCACCTCATGAATCTCCATCCTAGCTTATTTCACCTAAGATTAACCAAGCTAACCTAACCTAACCTAACCTCAGTTACCCCCCCCCCTTCCATCCAAATTATGTTATTGTGATTAATCTTTAGGTGAAATAAGTTGGGGTCCAGATTCGTTTTTTTTTCTGTATAAACAAGGTATGCAGCCAAATTAAATACTACTACTACTACTACTACTACTACTACTACTACTACTACTACTACTACTACTACTACTAGGCCAACTACTTTTTTTTTTTTTTTTTTTTTTTTGATAAGCATGTTTATAAACTATGCAGGTATACAGTTCAGCATGTATAATGACAATGTAGGTATACAGTGCACTTAAGACCGTAGGAGTATAGAGTATACTTACAGAAGATCTACAGTTGTGGTTTATAAGGTTAAAGCCCCCAATAAATTGTACAGGGTCATCAAAAAGAATGACCCAAACTTTACTACTCATTCACTACAAATCTGGACTTTTTTTTTTATAACCCTGTATATTACTTACTCCCCCTCTCTCTCTATCATGTCGTTTCTTGTCTGTCTGGATGAGCAAACCAAGAAACGTTACCGAGAATAGGCATTAACACACACACACACACACACACACACACACACACACACACACACACACACACACACACACACACACACACACACACACACACACACACACACACACACACACACACACACACACACACACACACACACACACACACACACACACACACACACACACACACACACACACACACACACACACACACACACACACACACACACACACACACACACACACACACACACACACACACACACACACACACACACACACACACACACACACACACACACACACACACACACACACACACACACGTTAGAAAGTGTACCCCAACACTCACAGATACAAGCGCTGGGTGACACTTTATTGCCAACATAGCAAAATAATTTACTCTTGACTGTAACAAAAACGTTTATGGCCAATTCTCCTTGGTAGTGGTGTTGGTGTCGGGGATAGTGGTGAATAGTGGTGGTGTCAGGGATAGTGCTGAATAGTGGTGATGATGGTGTTGACATGAGGGTGGTGAAGGTGGTGGTAGTGGTGATGTTGACTATAAATGATGGTAGGTGATAATAATGAATGGTGAAGATGATGGTGATAGTTTTAGGGATAGTGGTGACGAATGGTGGTGGTAATATCGGGTATAATGGTGACGAGTGGCAATGATGGGGTGATTTCAGTCGTTGTGGTGATGGCGATGGTGGTGATGGCGATGGTAGTAATGGTGATGGTTAGTTTTGGTGATTGTGATGGTGCTAATAGTGGTGTTTGTGATTGTAGTAATTGGGAAAGTGTTGGTGTTTGTAGTAATGGGGAAAGTGTTGGTGATTGTAGTAGTGACGATGGTGGTGATGCAGGTTGTGGTAGTGATGGTGGTGGCGATGGTGATGGTGAAGGTGGTGGTGGTGAAGGTGGTGGTAGTGAAGGTGGTGGTTGTAGCAGTGATGGCTGTGTTGGTGGTGGTGGTTGAAGTGGTGGTGATTGTAGGAATGATGGTTGTTGTAGTAGTTATGGTGGTGAAAGCGAGACTCCTGTGGGGTTCATTTGTCTAGGGATGGGGTGGCAACCCTGGCTGATTCTCTCGAGAGGGGAGTTCAAAAGATGTCGAAGTCTTTAAACTGCTAAGAGAACATATGAGCACAGGGGTAGAGGAGACTGCAGTGGGAGAGGGTAAACAAAGTGAAAGGTTACAGAAAATAGTGCTAGGAATTATGGCAAAACTAAATTAAGCAGGGAGTTAAAACATAAACGCGACAAAGAGAGGACTCAGAACACGACTAACTTAAATGTCTACTACGCAAACAGTAGAAGTATGAGAAACAAAATAGATGAAATCAGGGCGTTGGCATGTACCGAAAAAATCGATATAATAGCATTCACTGAAACATGGATAAACCTAGACTCACATGAGTTCCTGTCGAATACCAAATTGCAGGTTACAAATTATTCCATACCGATAGGCAGATTAGGAAAGGATGCAGAGTAGCAATCTCTGTCAGGGATAATCTGAAGTGTGAAATAAATAAGGTAATAAAAACAGAACGGAATACAGAAACAATTTGGATAGAACTAATTGATGGTAGGGAAAAATTAATGATAGGAGTAATATATAGACCTCCTAATCTTGATAGAGTTAATGAGCGACTTATTTGGGATGAAATGAGCAGGGCTTCCATACATAGCAAAGAATGTATAGTAGGCGACTTTAACTTTAGCAAAATAGATTGGATTGACCTTACGGGTAACTCAGAATCAGAGGATTTTCTTGAAACAATCTAGGACTTTTTCCTAAGCCAACATATAACCGAACCCACCCGGGGTAATAATATACTCGATTTAGTTCTGTCAAACAGAGAAAACCCCATTAATAATGTCGAGGTAGGGAACGAACTTGCTTACAGCGATCACAAAGAAATTAGATTCCAGTTAGAATTTCAGGGCAGCCACACGGAAAATTCCACTGAAGTCCCAGATTTCAGAAGGGCAAACTTTGATAGTTTGAAGAGGCAGCTGAGACAAGGGGTATCACGCTTGGGGGTGAACTACATGACTTCACATGAGGTGACCTCTACAATGTACCCACAGCGGGCGACCTCACCTTACCGGGAGACCTGATAACGAGATCTGAGGTTGCCGAGTTCCACAACAATTTAAATAACGAGTTACTTAATGCACAAAGGCAGAACATACCATACAGAAAACTCAGATCAAACAACAATGACCCTAAATGGATAAATAATTATTTAAAGAATATTATTGGACAAAGGAGGGCTATAGGTAGGAGAATAAATCGTGGCGAAGTCTACCTCCGAGATTATTATAAGGTATTGGCCGGTTGGGTTAAGACCGAGATAAGAAAAGCCAAGAGGAATAATGAGGTAAGGATAGCAAGGGAGGCGAAGACAAACCCCAAAGGATTCTACCAAATTTATCAAACTAAAACACGAGAAAAGATTGGACCAATACGGTCAGATACCGGCGAGCTCACTGATAACGATGGAGAAATGAGCAATAATTTGAATAAATATTTTTCAACAGTTTTCACCACCGAAAATTTAAACATGATACCCGAGGCACTGACTCTATTCAGAGATAGTGAAGAAAACAAATTAAGCGAGATAGTAGTGACTAATAACGACGTTAGTAAGCAAATAGACAAACTAAAGCCTAATAAGTCACCTGGTCCCGATGAGATATTTGCCAGAATATTAAAGGAATGTAAGGAAGAGCTTAGTATGCCCCTAGCAAAGTTGTTTAAAATGTCCTTAAAAACGGGTGTAGTACCAGAATCCTGGAAGATAGCGAATGTAATATCGATTTTCAGGAAGGGAGATAGATCACTATCCTCTAACTACCGACCAATCAGTTTAACATCAATTGTAGGCAAATTACTGGAAGCAATCATTTCAAACTCTATTCGAAATCACCGGGAGAAGCACAAGTTGATCAATGATTCACAACATGGCTTCACAAGCGGGCATTCTGGTCTAACTAATCTATTAACATTCTTTTCATCTCTTTTCGAATCAGTGGACGAGGGGCACAATTATGATGTGGTATATCTCGACTTTAGCAAAGCCTTCGACAGAGTCCCCCACGAAAGACTAATAAGAAAAGTGGAGGCTCATGGCATTAAAGGAGATACGTATTCTAAAATGGATTAGGGCGTGGTTACAGGACAGGAAACAGAGAGTGAGCATTAACGGCACTAAATCCCACTGGAGCAACGTCACTAGTGGAGTTCCCCAAGGTTCAGTACTCGGACCATTATTATTTATTATATACATAAACGACATAATATCGGCGTAGACAGCAACATAAGTAAATTTGCTGATGACACTGAAATAGGGCGTGTAATTAAATCTGACGATGACTCAGCAAAACTACAGGAAGATTAAAAAAAAAATTTCGAATGGTCTGAAAAATGGCAGATGAGATTCAATGTGGACAAATGTAAAGTACTCAGAATAGGAGATGTAAACGGAAACCAGATCCCAGATGAACAACGATGTTATTGAGAAATCCGACTGCGAGAAAGATTTAGGAGTAATGATAAGTAGGAATCTTAAGCCAAGTAAACAATGTGTATTTGCTCGAAACAAGGCTAATAGAGTACTTGGGTTCATACAAAGGAGTGTTAGTTACAAGACTATATCTTGCGCTTGTGAGACCCCACTTGGATTACGCACTTCAATTCTGGTCACCGTATTACAGAATGGATATAAAATCCTTGGAAAGAATTCAGAGGAGAATGACAAGACTAATCCCAGGCATTAAAAACCTTGAGTACAGAGACAGGTTAAAGCATCTTAATTTGCACTCCCTCGAGAGACGAAGAGCGAGGGGCGACCTGATAGAGGTGTATAAATGGAAGTCAGGGCTAAACAAAGGGGACATTACAAAGGTACTCAAACTATCCAAGCAGGAGCGAACTCGTAACAATAGTTTTAAATTAGACAAATTTAGATTTAGGCGCGAAATGGGTAAACAATGGTTTGGAAACAGAGTAGTGGATGAGTGGAACAAGTTACCAAATATCATCATTAACTCGAATACGCTGGATAGTTTCAAACATCGGTTGGATGGATATATGAGCAATAGGGTTTGGGTGTAAATGGGACTGCCCAGTATGGGCCAATAGACCCGCTGCAGTTTCCTCCATTCTTATGTTATGTTCTTATGTTCTTAAGACAAGTTTAGTAAAGTTAGGCTCAGGAAGGTTAAGTTCCCAGTTAAGTTTACGTAAGGTCAAGTTTAGTTTAATAAGGGAAGAAGAATTTGTCCCTGAATAATCCCAATACACCTGACCCTGCTGGAGGTGGTGGAGTAGTAGTAGTGGTGGAGGAGGAGGAGGAGTAGTAGTGGTGGTGGTGGTGGTGGAGGAGGAGGAGTAGTAGTGGAGGAGGAGGAGGAGTAGTAGTGGAGGAGGAGGAGGAGGAGGAGGAGGAGGAGGAGGAGGAGGAGTAGTAGTGGTGGAGTAGTAGTGGTGAGTGGTGGAGGAGGAGTAGTGGTGGTGGTGGAGTAGGGAGGAGGAGGAGGAGGAGAGGAGGAGGAGGAGGAGGAGGAGGTAGTGGTGAGGTGGTGGTGGTGGTGGAGGAGGAGGAGTAGTAGTGGTGGTGGTGGTGGAGGAGGTAGTAGTAGTAGTGGTGGAGGAGGAGGTAGTAGTGGTGGTGGAGTAGTGGTAGTGGTGGAGGAGGAGGAGTAGTGGTGGTGTGAGGAGGTGGTGGTGGAGGAGGAGGAGGAGGAGGAGGAGGAGGAGGAGTAGTGGTGGAGGAGGAGTAGTGGTGGTGGAGTAGTAGTAGTAGTGGAGGAGGAGGAGGAGGAGGAGGAGGAGGAGTAGTAGTGGTGGAGGTAGTAGTAGTGGTGGAGGAGTAGTGGTGGAGGAGGAGGAGGAGGAGGAGGAGGAGTAGTAGAGGAGGAGGAGGAGGAGGAGGAGGAGGAAGAGGAGGAGGAGGAGGCAGAAGGCGCTAATGAGGCAAGTAACCGATGTAATAAGGAGACGAGACAATAGCAACCGACCGACCGACTCTTTTTTAAACCCGGGAAAAATAAATTCGTCTCCTCGCCTAAGAGTTACCAGTGACCGCCAGCGAGGAGATACGCACCCACAACACTGTCGTCGAAACCACCTCAAGAGGGCCAAACAGAACCTCAAAATACCTGACACAGAAGGACAATTAAGGGACCTGCGTGTCGTCTAGGTGCACGTCACTCACAAGGGAACTGTCCAGAGAGAGAGAGAGAGAGAGAGCCATTGTTGTGTAAATAGTCGCGGTGTGGAAATGAGGAAGTCTAACCGTCTTCCCTGAGGAGTAACGGCCATGGTAGCTTGAGGCTGTGGAACACGATGGTGGTGGTGTGCTGTGGTTGGTATGGTGTGATATAGTGTGGTGTGGTGATGTGTTGGTGGTGGTGGTGTTGTGGTACAGTAATGACGGTAGATAATGGTGATGGATGGTAAATGACGGTTGTAGTGGCAATGGTGAATGTGATGATGGTGCGGTAGATGGTGATAGTGGTGATGATGGCAATGGTGGCTTAATCATCTCTACCACCAACACCACAGTCTCTCCTCATTCCACCTTCACTACTACACCTCTCCTCCTCACCCCCCCCCGTGACCTCACCATCTGCCTCTCCTCACCATTACAATAATAAGCTATTGTGGCGTGAAACAAACCTATCTTCTAGGGCCTCAGATTTTATACAACACACACCAAAAATGGGTTTCATGTTTTTTTTTTTAGTTTAACAAATTTATTGACAAAGCTTGGGGTACAGTTTGCTACGAGTAATTCAGTCAGGTGTTTCGGAATTAACTCACTCTCTCTCTCTCTCTCTCTCTCTCTCTCTCCTCTCTCTCTCTCTCTCTCTCTCTCTCTCTCTCTCTCTCTCTCTCTCTCTCTCTCTCTCTCTCTCTCTCTCTTTTTATGTTAAGTGAAAGTGGCCATTTTTTTGTATGGGTTATTATACCAAACTACCTGGGGTCTGGGGGTTAACTTTTTGTACGTGGTCTTTCTATGGGCATGAAAGCTGTGATCTTCTCTCTCTCTCTCTCTCTCTCTCTCTCTCTCTCTCTCTCTCTGTGTGTGTGTGTGTGTGTGTCAGGAATGAGTGAGAACTTTATGATCAGGGAGGAAATATTCTTATCGAAATTGTTACTTGACAGAAACATTTGTAACACCAAATTGACGGGCGTTATGTGTGTGTGTGTGTGTGTGTGTGTGTGTGTGTGTGTGTGTATGAGCCCGTGCATGTGTCCGTACTTATGTATGTATATGTCGGTATTTTCTTATCACAAAGGCGGCAACACAGCCATCATTAGTACCGTACTGTTGTGCAGATGATACGGCAGAATTTTTACCCCGAGTCCATGTTGCAAGATGATGAGTGGCGAGCCTTCTTATTGCCTCAGTGTTGCAGGAGACACAAACAACCACCTCATCAGAGAGAGAGAGAGAGAGAGAGAGAGAGAGAGAGAGATATTCTGAAAGAATTCTTCTCACACACACTCTATATATATATATATATATATATATATATATATATATATATATATATATATATATATATATATATATATAATATATATATATATATATATATATATATATATATATATATATATATAATATATATATATATATAGTATATATATATATATATATATATATATATATATATATATATATAGTTTAAACAGTTCTATATCCAGTCGTAGCTGTATTTTCTCTATCGGTATCTCTGTATTTATCTAATTTGATTCATTTACAGTACCTCTATTTTTGTATCCAAGTATACTTTCATATTTACCTATACTCCTGTATTTATCAACTGCATTTACCATCAAGCCAAAACTAGCCGGTGGTGGGAGGGGAACAATAAGAGAATCACACAGTTATAGCCACGCTAATGGTACACCTCTCTGTTCACCCACAGAATTTTGATGTACCGGAGTGAATAAATACCCGTCACACTGCTCTGTCGTTCTCCACCGCCAGGAACTGCTAATTCAGGTGTGTGCCAGTGGCTTTGGTGGCCCTGTAGGTGTATTCTAGCATGTCTGGTGGTCCTACATGTGTGTTTAGTGACCCTACAGATGTGCTACAGAGCTTTTAGTGGCCATACAGGTGCTACAAAACATCACAAGATACAACAGGTGTATTCCATAACTTTCCATGTTCTTACAGCTGTGATCAGGATTTTAAACATGTCCTACAGATGTACTCCTACTGCTGTACCAGTCCTGCTGTTGAGTCGCAGCACCTGTACCACTTTTACCTGTTTCAGCACCTGTACTGGCCATAAAGGTGTGTTTTGATTACCTCATTAACGCTCCATGCCATAGGTTTTATAACTCTGGTTCCTAATTTTTGTTTTAACCAGACTGTGATGAGAGCCGTCTAGTCCTCGGTTAGTCTCGAGGTTTCTAAACGCTTATCTGGATCAGTCTTAAGGTTTCATGGTTTCTATATGGGGTGTGGTCTTGGTTTTTTACGTCAGTCTTGGGCTCTTGAAGTTTCTAATAGGTTCTCTTCCTCATGGTCTTGGGATCTAAAGGTTTCTAAAAGTTTTCTCTGCTTTCCTAGGTCCATCGTGTGCTTTCCATTCACTGGTTTTAAAATGTTTGGGTTTCTTCTTCAGGTTGTCAATTCAAAGGCGTCTAATGGTTTCTGGTTTTTGTCTCAATAATACATCCGTCTTCACTTCATCAGTTTAGATCAGCTCGTAGTGTCAGCTTTTTTAGCGGGTTTCGACCATTTCTTAAGGTATTCTAAAACGTCAGCAACTCATTGGCTGACTATCAGACTATTTCTTAAGGCATTCTAAAACGTCAGCAACTCACTGGCTGACTATCAGACTATTTCTTAAGGCATTCTAAAACGTCAGCAACTCATTGGCTGACTATCAGACTATTTCTTAAGGTATTCTAAAAAGTCAGCAACTCACTGGCTGACTATCAGACTATTTAAGGCATTCTAAAACGTCAGCAACTCATTGGCTGACTATCTGACGATTTAAGGCATTCTAAAACGTCAGCTACTCATTGGCTGACTATCAGACTATTTCTTAAGGTATTCTAAAACGTCAGCAACTCATTGGCTGACTATCAGACTATTTCTTAAGGTATTCTAAAACGTCAGCTACTCATTGGCTGACTATCTGACGATTTAAGGCATTCTAAAACGTCAGCAACTCATTGGCTGACTATCAGACTATTTCTTAAGGTATTCTAAAAAGTCAGCAACTCCTCCAGTGATTATAACTCACCAACCCTTTCTTATGAGCATTGCCTCTCACTCTCGTAGACTTGAACCATGACTGTCATTGAATCCCTTCCCATTAACTTGTCATCTGTCACGTGCCTGCCACAACATGACCTAATTATGCCCAGTAACTTTCGTTCACCGGACTCTTACCTCACTTAACTTCACCTCACCTCACCTCACCTCACCTCACTTCCAGGATCACGAGAAAGATTTAGATCCGCCAGTATATTTTACCTGCTGATTAAACACCCTAAAATGATACCTGTGGTGGTTAGGTTAGGTTAGCATTAGGGTGGTTAGGTTAGATTAGCATTAGGGTGGTTAGGTTAGGTTAGCATTAGGGTGGTTAGGTTAGATTAGCATTAGGGTGGTTAGGTTAGGTTAGCATTAGGGTGGTTAGGTTAGGTTAGGTTAGCATTAGGGTGGTTAGGTTAGCATTAGGGTGGTTAATCTTAAGGAGAAATAAACTGAGGGTGTCTAATCTTCACATGATCTCTATATCTCTAATTACACACACTTGATAAGAATTTTGAAGGACAAACTTAACGGGAAGGTCGGTGTAGGGGAGCGTTGTGTACTCACCCACCAAGGTCCATAGAATGTTCGCTTTATATATTTATTTCGTATTTATTTTATTTATCGTTTCATCACTTATCAGATTCTCAAAGATCCGTACAGGAATGTTCTTTATAAATGAACATGTTTAAGAAAGCTTCTAGTTGATAGACTTTAGCTACAAAACATAAAATAATGTCAAATGATGGGTTCAAATTTGACCTTAACAAGATACGTTCACTTGGCAGTAAAAAAAAAATATGGTTGAATGTGTTTGGTAAATAATGGTTCTTAACGTTCAAAACGTAGCCAAACTTCATGCATTTTTATACGAGATTAAAAAAAAACACCCACAGGTAAAAGTGAAAAATACGCTCACCAAAAATAAATAAATAAATAAATAAATAATCTGAAAGTGAACTAAACGCAAAAGTCTTTTATAGATATTTAACAGACAAAAGAATAACGCCAAGCTACAATAACTTCTTATGTCCAGATGAACAAAAACTTGACTCCATCACTAGAACGAACACACACACACACCCACACCCACACACACACACACACACACACAGCAGTACCTGAACAAACTAACTTTTACCTCTATCAAAAAACTAGTTCAGATCCTCCAACACGACCCGATGTTTGTGGCAGTCAGACTCATCAGTATCACAGCCCGGTTTTGCTCCTCTTATCACCAACAAAAACAACCTCACACAACACAACAACTTTAGCTGGTCAGTGAAGTAAGTACCTTTGCATTGTATACACTCACGGGAACCCAAGACCAAAGGCTATGATGTCGTCACCTTTGTGTTGATGAATACGACGCCACCTCTGTCTTCCTTAATAAGATGCACTTCACATAACACATTTACAAGTTAAGGATAATATTATAAACAGTGAGGATCTATCTTCTATCTCTGGCAACCCTTTCTTGTTCCTCTCTACACACATCTTTCATCACTCTCCCTATTTCCTCTCCCTCCCTCCCTCCCTCCCTATTCTTCATGATATCTGTAAACCCTTTGATCTCTCACCCCCCACATAATAATAGGGGAATAAGTATCGATAAGAGATAACAAACCAATCAGATACCACTTCACCATCTATAAACCAATCAGATGTAAGACCTCACCATCTATAAACCAATCAGATACCACCTTACCATCTATAAACCAATCAGATACCACCTTACCATCTATAAACCAATCAGATACCACTTCACCATCTATAAACCAATCAGATGTAAGACCTCACCATCTATAAACCAATCAGATACCACCTTACCATCTATAAACTAATCAGATAAGACCTCACCAGATGACGCCAGATGCTACATAGCGTTAAAAGAAATCAACCCACAACGATACATTCTGGTGAAACTTCGTGACTGACTGACTGACTGACAACAATCATAGAACCTTATAATAAAAAAAAATAAAAAATAAATTCTTGTTCTATGATGAAAAAAAACATTCAACGCTTACGCAACGAAATTACAGCACTGGATATCATTGAATCTTACGCGCCGCATGAAATGGTTAAGTGTTCGGTCTTGTGAATAAAATGCCACTATCTTAATACGTACAGGAAAAGTGTGAGTTAGTAATACTTTATACAGATCATACAAGAACATTTTGGAGATATATAGTTAAATCTATTGAGGTAGTGTGTGTTTCTATCTATCGAGGTAAAGTGTGTTTCTATCTATCGAGGTAGTGTGTGTTTCTATCTATTGCAGTAGTGTTTCTATCTAACGAAGTACAGTACTGTGTTTCTCAAGTAAGGGCGGGCAGCTGTAGACAACGTGAGGTAATATACATTAGGTCAATCAATAAGTAACATGCACTACTACTACGATAAGAGCTCATTATTACGGGTTTCAGAGTGGACATGATGGTACGATTTATATATATATATATATATATATATATATATATATATATATATATATATATATATATATATATATATATATATATATATATATATTGTTTCTAGTGTAATAATAATAATAATAATAATAATAATAATAATAATAATAATAATAATAATAATAATAATAATAATAAACGGTTTATTAATAGAGTTGTAGCCGGTGGCTGAAAATATACAGACTTACATTTGATTTAGACATAATGATATAATATGAATTGAATACATTTACAGGGCTGTACAGTACATAAATCAGGAGTTGTTTATTATTTTAACAATAGATGGGATGGTGCTGTTCTTATATCTATCGGTGCGGGCTCTTATGGGCTGAATTTTGTTGTAGTGGCGGACTGCGCGCGCGCGCGCGCGCGCGTGTGTGTGTGTGTGTGTGTGGAAAGAATCAATCAATCTGTACTCGCACCCAACCTCTCTCTTTCCGTCTATCCATCCATCCATCCGTCCATCCATAAGAGGAAAAAGAAAGAATGAATATCCATTTTTCGGCGATTACTAAAGTTTTATTATTTAAATTTCATACGTCGTCACAAAATAAAACCGAAAAAAAACGACAGAAAAAACACGTGTGGCCACCAATTGTTCATTTATTACGTTAGGCTACACTGGTCAAAAACATCCCCACACTGAAGAAAAAATCCATCAGTCTAGCCAGGAAAAGCAGACAGCGTGACCCCAAAAAAATAAACAAATAAAATAAAAACATGAAGATAATTTCGTCTTAACTCACACGTGGTAAAAATGATCCATGTCAATTGAATAATAAACGATCAAGTTCTAATTTTATAAAAGCATTAAAAAAATCGGGGTATTCTTTTCCGATGATTCTGTTCGTCATTCGCCCATGTTAATTAATATAGATTCGAGAGGACGGAGCATAGCACGGCAGCACACGGCAACGTCGGAACAGAAAACAAACATCTCAATAGAAATAATTCATAATGTATTTTGTTCTACGTCTTTTAATGAGTAAGATAATAATTGTAGCAGCGGTTACCTGAATTTACCATCCAAGGTAACAGTAACATGTCCAGTATGAGGTTCCCTGTGATGTGATTTATCAATAAGTTTATTTGAGTGGATAAAAATGTTGTTTCTATTAAGTGCACTGTACAACCATAAGCTCTACACATTCTCTATATACCCGTGAGGAACAATGATCATCTGTCCTTATACACTCCCCGTGACTTGGGACACATGGCGGGGGTTTGTAGACTAGACTTGTGTTGATATAATTAATCTCTCCCACGCTCACTGTCCTTGCTTATACAGACTTACCACTGTTTGATTATCTGCACATGCTGACCAAATGTGGCCTTGTATGGCGATAACACTCAATATTTATCTACCAACCAACCAACCAATCAAGGGTCATTAATCTCTGGAGTCTTCTTATACTATACGTTTTCGCTCCCTTAAGATAGTGATTGTGAAATTTCTAAATGAGTGACTGGACGAGCCCAAGGAACCGACTCCCCACAGCTGATACACCTGTCCTCGAGGCTGACGAGAAGCGAAGAAGAAAAAGAAGAAGAGAGGTGGAGATATAGTTAGCAAGTGTCGATAGAATCTCTGACCATAGTCGGGAACCTTTCGTCACCAAGTAATTTATTTTATCTCCACATGATGATATTAATGTTTTAGGGGCTAATTCACAGGTTCAAAGTTACCATGATTTATTCACACACACACACACACACCAAAATCTCTATCGTGCCACCTTTAACCCCATACAATAATCCCTATAACAACAATAATATGTATAATTACAATAAAAACTAAAAAAAAATCACCAATTACATAAGTCAATTTACGCAAGTCATAAACATTATGACTAAACCAGCAGCTCTCACCTCCACCCGGCTCTGTCTCGCCTTCCTCCACGCCCTTGACATTAATCCAGTTGTAACCCAAGTTTAATCCCTCTGTCCCGCGTCTCCCCCTGGGCGTGGAAAGGCTCAAACTATCCCGTATATATTCACGAGACACTCGATAAATATAGTCGAGTCTGGTCAGCAAATACACCTAAAACTAGTAATAAATTTCCAATGTTACTGAGAATTTAATGGACTAAGTAATAATTACATTTTTCTCTCTATTACACCAATACCGGGAATTTAAACATTTTCTTGAAAGTCCAACATGGCGTAAGTCACACACACACACGATACGATAAATATATATATATTTCTCTCATCATGCGTCATGATTCCAATGGAGCCATTAATAATTTAATCCATTTTTCTTATGATTTTCTACTTTAGGGAAAAAAATTACTCTCGAAATATAAACAGGACAAAATCTTCATGACACTACTTCAGGGAGTGAGTGGCTCCTATGGCAGACAACAATGGTCAGGCAAGAATATTTTTGTTTTAGTTCCTCCTTTACTATGGAACGTTTTCTTCTTTTACTCAGCAACTAAACAAGAAAACGTCCAATACCTGCTGCTATATGGATAACTATACATTATTTCATCTCCTAAAATAGTTACAGTCAACTGAAGAATAAACTATACATTGTTACCATAGACCAGACATATATACAAATATGATATATACACATTATACATTACTTTACCCTACATAAACTGTATCCATTGTACATATTTCAGTAATAAGCACCTACATATCAATCTCGTTTTGATGTATCGTAAAGTTATGCATAAACTTGACTAAGCTTCTAAACACAATTATACTTAAATTACCCGGATATTAAGTTATTTACACATTTGCTTAGGTAAGTGTGTGTGTGTGTGTGTGTGTGTGTGTGTCATGGCCACATAAAGGAAAGGAGTAAGGACGTATATGGCCATTTTCTAGATCAAGTCTTGTCCAGGGCCACTATGAAGCTCCGTACTGTCGTCCCTTCCACGGCTTCAGCTGGTAAACACACTCACCGCCCTCTGCCTCAACAAATTCCTCCTATATATTCTCTTTGCATGACCTGGTTTAGTGACGCGTGATGACGTGAGCTGTACCTTGAGAACTGGCGTGAACGATGAAGTGCTGAAGCGAGGAGAGTAACGTTGGTGATGGTGGGGTAGTGACGTGGATGATGACGCAGTGAAGCCAGGAGAGTAACGTTGGTGATGGTGGGGTAGTGACGTGGATGATGACGCAGTGAAGCCAGGAGAGTAACGTTGGTGATGGTGGGGTAGTGACGTGGATGATGACGCAGTGAAGCCAGGAGAGTAACGTTGGTGATGGTGGGGTAGTGACGTGGATGATGACGCAGTGAAGCCAGGAGAGTAACGTTGGTGATGGTGGGGTAGTGACGTGGATGATGACGCAGTGAAGCCAGGAGAGTAACGTTGGTGATGGTGGGGTAGTGACGTGGATGATGACGCAGTGAAGCCAGGAGAGTAACGTTGGTGATGGTGGGGTAGTGGCGTGGATGATGACGCAGTGAAGCCAGGAGAGTGACGTTGGTGATGGTGGGGTAGTGACGTGGATGATGACGCAGTGAAGCCAGGAGAGTACGTTGGTGATGGTGGGGTAGTGACGTGAATGATGACGCAGTGAAGCCAGGAGAGTAACGTTGGGATGGTGGGGTAGTGATGTGACTGATGACGCAGTGAAGCCAGGAGAGTAACGTTGGTGATGGTGGGGTAGTGACGTGGATGATGACGCAGTGAAGCCAGGAGAGTGACGTTGGTGATGGTGGGGTAGTGACGTGGATGATGACGCAGTGAAGCCAGGAGAGTAACGTTGGTGATGGTGGGGTAGTGACGTGGATGATGACGCAGTGAAGCCAGGAGAGTGACGTTGGTGATGGTGGGGTAGTGACGTGGATGATGGCGTAAGACACACACACACACACACACACACACACACACACACACATACGATAAAGCAGTAATTATCTTTGCCAAAATAAAAAGTTAATTTACAAATACAGAACATGCATCATAAATTCAGCCATGTCAAATATCGACATCAAATAATCAAAACTACTTGAAAATCCTAAAATTAATCGGTATATCTAAAAGTGCGTCCCACAATATGCCGAACAATAAAGTTGGAAAGAGAAATCCTCAGTGAGTACCCAAATTATTTTCCATTTTTGTAGGCCTGTGAATACCTATATTACTGCTCAGTCTTGTAGGCCTATGGCTACCTAGAGTTATTAACCGGCAATGAAAAATAGAACTACTGACGGCCACTGACACCAGACCAGGCTATGAAGAGTAATACCTTTGTCCACGTGGTAATTACTGTACACAAAGTGGGTTTTACTGGCAGGAGATCAGTGGAAAGAGCTGAGGATTAAAACTTTTATGGTGGCATTTTGGGGTGGGAATGGGGGATAGGGATGGGGGATAGGGATGGGGAATAGGGATGGGGGTAGGGATTGGGGGTAGGGATGGGGGGTGGGGGGTAGGATGGGTATGGGATTGGGGTAGAGGGATGGGGGTTAGGGGAAAGGATGGGATAGGGGAAGGGAAAGGGATAGGGGGTAGGGATGGGGGCAGGGATGGGGGTAGAGATGGGGTAGAGATGGGGGTAGGGGATGGGGGTAGGGATGGGGGGTAGGGATGGGGGGTAGGGATGGGGGGTAGGGATGGGGGTAGGGATGGGGGTGGGGATGGGGGGGTAGGGATGGGGGTAGTGATGGAGGGAGTGATGGAGGTTGGGATGGGGGTAGTGATGGGGGTGTAGGGAAAAGAATGGGGGGTAGGGGTAGGTTTATCTTTCAATCTATCTATCCATTTATTTTTCTATCTATTTACCTATCTATACACATATTCCTCTCTCTCTCTCTCTTCTCTCTCTCTATATATATATAATTATATGTCTACTGTATATCCAACCATTCATCAAGCTACATGTGGCAGGTTGAGGGGAAAGAGGCACGACCTCACACGATGCACAGCACAAGGTCGACACTTAACGAGACAACGTGACAGCAGGCAGGCCACAATAAGACCCTACCTGGAGGAAGTGGCGGTGGTGAAGGAGGGAGGGGGCAGCGACGAAGGAGGGAGGGGGCGGCGATGAAGGAGGGAGGGGGCGGCGATAAAGGAGGGAGGAAAGGGAGGGAGAAGGAGGAATGTAAGGAAGGAAAAGTCAGTGAAGGAGGGAGGAGGTGAATGCGAGGGGAGGTGAATGAGAGAGGAGAAGGCATTGAAGGACGGAGGAGGTGAAGAAAGGAGGAGAAGGCGGTGAAGGAGGGAGAAGAAGGCAGTGAAGCAGGGAGGAGGTGGCGGTGAAGCAGGGAGGAGGTGGCGGTGAAGCAGGGAGGAGGCGGCGGTGAAGCAGGGAGGAGGAGGCGGCGCAGAAGCAGGGAGGAGGAGGCGGCGGTGAAGCAGGGAGAAGGCGGGAGGTGAAGGAGGGAGAAGGAGGCATTGAAGAACGGAGGAAGTGAAGAAAGAGAAGGTAGAAAGGAGAAGAAGGCGGTGAAGGAAGGAGAAAAAGGCGACGATGAAGGAGGGAGGAGAAGGCCGTGAAGGAGATAGAAGGATAAGAGGAGACGGCGGTGAAGGAGGAGAAGAGGTGATAGGAGAATATATAACATTAATAAAAACAAGAACAGGCATACAATAAACACACAGGGAGGTGACATAATAACGAATAACCCACAATAAATCAACAATGAGAGAGAGAGAGAGAGAGAGAGAGAGAGAGAGAGAGGGGGGATTGACACACCTACATAACCAGACAAAAATAACTAGCAGAATCGATAAAAGGTGAGAGGGTTAACACAAAAGGACAAATGATAAGAGACGGAGAGATAAAAAGAATAACTCGGTAAGAAAAGGTGAGAAAATACACCGGACAATAATGAGACGAAAATAATAATGATTAAAAAATACGATACATTGCGAAGAATATACAATGAACAAGAAGAAAAGAGAAACTGATAAAAACCTCAGAAGAAAAGGAACGATAACGAACGAGAGAGAGAGAGAGAGAGAGAGAGAGAGAGAGAGAGAGAGAGAGAGAGAGAGAGAGAGAGAGAATAGTAAAAACAGTTGATAATAAAACGTCAAACAACACACAACGAACAAGAAGAAAAAAATTAAAATACATGTAATCGATAAAACGTGAGGGAATATGACAGACATCGAAAGTTCCGGGAAGTGGGATAAAGGAACACCACGACGGCTCACATCTTCAAGAACACAAGGAAAAAATAATAACACGAGAGAGAGACGACGAGAGTAAGCGGCCACAATAAAATAATACCAACAGCATGGAGCACCACGTGACTGTGTGTGTGTGCGTGTGTGTGTCGCTCCCCAACACCCCTGTGGTATACATAGATACACCACAAACATAGGATGCTGCTGCACCACATGTGACTCACAACACCCACCACAACACACTACTACACTACATGTGCCTCACAACACAACACACTACTACATCACATGTGTCTCACACCAGAACACAACACACTGCTATATCACATATGTCTCAACATAACAGCACACTGCTACACCACATGTGCCTCACAACACAACACACTGCTACACCACATGTGCCTCACAACACAACACACTGCTACACCACATGTGCCTCACAACACAACACACTGCTACATCACATGTGCCTCACAACACAACACACTGCTACATCACATGTGCCTCACAACACAACACACTGCTACATCACATGTGCCTCAACACACTGCTACACCACATGTGCCTCACAACACACTGCTACATCACATGTGCCTCACAACACAACACACTGCTACACCACATGTGCCTCACAACACAACACACTGCTACATCACATGTGCCTCACAACACAACACACTGCTACACCACATGTGCCTAACACCATAACACAGCACACTACTACACCACATGTGACTCACAACACAACACACTGTTACACCACATATGTCTCACACCATAACACAGCACACTGCTACACCATGTGCCTCACAACACAACACACTGCTACACCACATGTGCCTCACACCACACTGCTACACCACATGTGCCTCACACAGAACACTGCTACATCACAGGTGTCTCACACATAACAGAGCACACTGCTACACATGTGCCTCACACCATAACACAGCACACTGCTACACATGTGCCTCACAACACAACACACTGATACACCACATGTGCCTCACACCATAACACAACACCCTACTACACCACATGTGCCTCACAACACAACACACTGCTACACCACATGTGCCTTTCAACAAAGCATAGCTACGCCACATGTGCCTCACACCATAACATCACTGCTACACCACATGTGCCTCACACCATAACACAACACACAGCTACACCACATGTATCTCACACCATAACATCACTGCTACACCACATGTGCCTCACACCATAACACAACACACTCCTACACCAAATGTGCCTTACATCCATAAGTGTTGCCAACGTCAAGAACTGGCCAGCGGAGGATAAACCAAGACGAGTACAGTATGTACGGTAGATGACGTGTTACCTAGAGACTCAAGGAAACGGATGGAGATAAATGGATGAGAGGATAGGTGAGAGAGAAGGGAAGGAGGGAGAGTAAGAGACCTTTATGGAAGAGTAGCAAACAGGGAGAGAGAGAGAGAGAGACCCTTACTTCCCCCGTTAATAAGAGAGCGTGGGACCAATTTTCCCCTACTCAGCGGCACGTGCTGGTCGAAGTTGAGAGGCCGCCGCCACCTGTAGCTACTGGCCACGTGACCCTGCCTGGCCTTGCGCCCCTCCCTGACCAGTCTTCCCCCCTTACTACTACTGCAGCCTCCTCCTCCTCCCAACTGCTACCCACTAATACTGCCACTCACACACCCCCTCCCCTCTTGTGTTCTTTTGAGTACTGGGCCCCCCCCCACACACACACACTAGGTTTTCTCACGTCTTTAACACACACCATGTCGAAAAACTCAGCTGTGCACAGCTGTTGTCAAAAGATGCGCTGACGGCGGATGAGAAGTTAGTAGTACAGGAGTGTGTGTGTGTGTGTGTGTGTAGAGATGAGTAAGGGTGCTTAGCAGGAGGCGTGGCGGTGCACGTGTTTGTGGAGATAGGGTAGCTCGTCAGGTGGCAGCACAGGACGACGCACGCCCACGCCCACAAACACTTCCCTTCCCCCGCGAAAAAGTTTCCCCCCTCGAACAAAACAACAAAATCAACATTACAATCACTTATCCTTCTCCTCCACTCAACACCCCCACCTCCCTCCCCCCACACTCTCAACACCCCCCCTCTCAAAATGCCCCGTAACCCCTCTCAACTCCCAACCCCTCTCAACACCCCCAACCCTCAACACCGTAACCCCTCTCAACACCCCGTAACCCCCTCTCAACACCCCGTAACCCCTCTCAACACCCGTAACCCCTCTCTCAACACCCCGTAACCCCTCTCAACACCCCGTAACCCCTCTCAACACCCCGTAACCCCTCAACATAACCAACCCCTCTCAACACCCCGTAACCCCTCTCAACACCCCCCCTCAACCCCTCTCAACACCCGTAACCCCTCTCAACACCCCGTAACCCCTCTCAACACCCCGTAACCCCTCTCAACCAAACCCCTGTAACCCCTCTCAACAACAACCCCGTCGTTCTCAACAACCCCTCTCAACACCCCGTAACCCCTAACTCAACACCCCGTAACCCTCTCAACACCCGTAACCCCTCTCAACACCCGTAACCCCTCTCAACTCCCTAACCCCTCTCAACTCCCCGTAACCCCTCTCAACACCCTAACCCCTCTCAACACCTCCCCTCTCCAACACCCCGTAACCCCTCTCAACACCCCGTAACCCCTCCTCAACACCCCATAACCCCTCTCAACACCCGTAACCCCTCTCAACACCCAACCTCTCAACACCCCGTAACCCCTCTCAACCCGTAACCCGTAACCCCTCTCAACACCCCGTAACCCCTCTCAACACCCGTAACCCCTCTCAACACCCCGTAACCCCTCTCTCAACAACCCCGTAACCCCTCTCAACAACCCGTAACCCCTCTCAACACCCCGTAACCCTCTCAACACCCCAACTCCCCGTAACCCCTCTCAACCCTAACCCTCTCAACACCCCGTAACCCTCTCAACCCCCTAACCCTCTCAACACAACCCTCTCAACCCGTAACCCCTCTCAACAACCCCCTCTCAACACCCCAACCCCTCTCAACCCCTCTCAACACCCGTAACCCCTCTCAACACCTCCTTTGAAGATTAACCAAACAGCTTATTTCTCCTCTAAGATTAACTCCCAACAGTTAACATTAACCTAACCACTCTAACATTAACCTAACCTCACCAACATTAACCTAACCTCACCAACATTAACCTAACCTAACCAACATTAACCTAACCTCTCCAACATTAACCTAACCTCCCTAACATTAACCTAACCTCAACAACATCAACCTAAACGAACTTCCTCAACAAAAACTTAACCTAACCTCTCCAAGACTAATCTAAGCTAACCTAACCTATAATATTACCCAACATAACGGTAACCTAACCTAATCTAACCTTACCTAACATAACTCTCACCTTTTGTAATCTAACGTAACCTCTCA
The DNA here is from genome assembly GCF_018991925.1 of Homarus americanus. Taxonomy (NCBI): domain Eukaryota; kingdom Metazoa; phylum Arthropoda; class Malacostraca; order Decapoda; family Nephropidae; genus Homarus; species Homarus americanus. The sequence goes on from NW_024757794.1 coordinate 5,365,808, forward strand.
GGTAGCATTACGAATAGCTAATTAAACATGTGAAATAAACAGAGGGGGGAGTTAATCTTCAGGTGATCCCCCAAACCTTCACAAATAAACCGGAAAAAACTAAAACAAACAAAACACAATTCACTTATCATTATCAATAAGTCAATATACTCCACCTATCACACACTAAAAAAAAAATATCGACTAAAAAGAAAAAAAAATATCGACTAAAACAAAAATAATAATAAAAATACAAACCTCGGCACAATAAGAGTTTGAAGGGAGAGGACGGTAATACCCTCACAGGCAGCCAAACTTTCCTAAACTTCGACGGGGAAAAGTTTTTTTTAAATAGAATTGGTCAGGTTTCTCCAGCCGAGGTTATGGTGTACGGGTGGTGGTGTGACCTCCTCCCCACCTAACTGAAGCCAAAATGGATTACTGAGGTCACTCGCTCGTGTGTGTATGTGCTGACCTAACTGATGAACACTTTGCGACTGTGAGGGAGCTCTTCATTTTTTTTCCCATTAATAAACATTCATAATTAAACTCCATATGAATCGTCTTCTTACTTTTAATAACTTATAAAACAGTGCTTGAGGACCTTACCTCCGTGACACGTAATTCAATAAGTATCTCACCTGAACACCTTAAATGTTGTCCATGTTATGTTATGACTTTCTTCTTCGTAATATCTTGAATAATGTCTCACAAGATTCTGCCTCCTACCTCCTCCTCTTGTTTGTTCTCCTAGTTCCTCCTCCTCCTCTTCCTTCTCCTCCAACTTAATCTCTTCCAGTTCCTCCTCCTCCTTTTTCTTTTACCTGCCTCCCTGTCTAGTGTCTACCTCCTGATCGATCTCCCCCCCCCCCCACACCTCTGCCTATTCTAACAACCCTCCCTCACTCTCCCTCTGTGTATAGTCTGTCTTCCCTCCCTCCTTCCCTCACTTTAATCCTTCCTACAATCTTTTACCTCCTCCGTTCCCCATTTCCTTCCCCCCTTGCCCCCTTTCTCTCCCATAGCCTTCCCTCTCTCCACCTCTCCCAGTCTTCCCTCCTTCCTTATCTCCCAGTCTTCCCTCCTCCCCCTCCAAGCCATCACCCTCTTACAGTCTCCCCTCCTTCCCCCTCTCTCCCCCTCCTCCTTCCCCACTCTCCCAGTCTTTCCTCTCTCTCCCAGTCTTCCCTCCCTCCCCCTCTCCCAGCCTTCCCCTCCCCTTCTCTCTCACCTGGGGTCCTGCTGTATCACTAACTCTCCACCACACATGAAGTGTTTATATATTAACACTCGAGGTACGCCACTAACACATGGGTGCAGGCTTGGGTCTCTCTGGTTATGACGTCTTCATAGTTCAAGGTCATATAAAATATATATTTTTATATACTGTAACCATTACTGAAGAAAATAAATACAAAGGTAAAAGCATAAGTATATATAATTAAAATGACAATACGAACAAGAACAAATAATAATAATAATAATAACTAATAATAATAACTAAAATAATATTAATTACAACACCAATAGTAACTATGACTGTACAGTATTCCATGTAAGACGTCCTTAGCTATATCTATCTCCACCTTAACACACAACAGGTTAGATTGACCTATCAGGTGAAATTCGGAAATATGAAGTTGGGTTTAGGTTAAGTTAAATTCTTAAGCTTTGTCATTAGTGAGTTGCATTAGTACTTAGGTTATTGGTTTATAGATTGTAATACAGTAAGTAGCTCAGCTCATCTCACCTGACCTCACCCCTGCCTTTAGACCTGACTTTAAATATCCTAAATAAAATGTATAAGGCCAATATCCTTTTAAAATTAATGACAAATCCACTAATAAGTTCCAGATGGTGTAGCCTGGGTGCTTCATGGTTCAAGATGACGTAGGTGAAAAAGTCTGAGAACTGAGAATTGAATCTGTGTTTGTGCAGCGCAAAAATCACCAGTCACCAATCCACAGCATCTGTGTTTGTGTATAGTGCAGATGACCAGTTGACTACAAATCGATAATCTCAATCTGTTAGTATTTCCAGCCGTGCAAATCACCTCAGACCAATCCGTAATCTGTTGCCATATTGCAAATCACTAATTAAAATCCGTAATCCATGTCTGAGTGGTGCACATCTAACAACCTGTAATCCCCTCGTGAAGCACTGAAAGGGGGAGGGGTGTTTCTGATGGTGACGGCCTTGGTATAAGCGAGGAGATCCAAAGGGCGGGGTTTGTATACCTTGTAGATCAGCTCTTACTTCTTCCTTCACTCACCACAGTTTTTTTTTTACCTCCACACTGAAATATGGGAAGAGGGAATGGGCGTACTTGCAGTCACCTCTCTGTCTGTCTGTCTGTCCGTCCGTCCGTCCGGCTTTAGGTATTTACCTTCAGTAACTTCAGAAGGACTCTGCGGATCAAGATGAAATTTGGTCAACACCTTCATACCACAAACACCCGCAGCCCCAGATCTTGAACCAACATTTTCTGATACACGATAAGTTCCCCCAGATACTTATCACTCCGGGCTGTTGCACCAAAAAAAAAAAATTATATATATATATATATATAAATTATATATATATATATATATATATATATATATATATATATATATATATATATATATATATATATATATATATATATATATATATATATATATATATATATATATGGCAACTTGCAACAGATAGGGATGAATCGACGTCGGAGGATTTCTCCATCTCCCTCGTTATGTTTATATATGGAAATTAAGCTTTGGCAACTCCTTGTGTCGGAGTTGCCAGAAATCTCCCGGGAGGAACATTGCATGGCTATAAAAATACACTTTTTTTTTCTTTAACACAGTGACGTCTGGTGTTCGCACCGCACCACACCGATATCGAATTTTTGCTGGGAAAAAATTGTTTATGAAATTATTTCGCAGTTTCACTTTCCCAGAAGGTGTCAAAGGATTGGGGAGCCCTACGATGCAATATTGCCTCATGGCCATTTTATGCAGTAAATTCTCGTGTTGTGTTTATGTTTATATCTCTCTCTGTTATCTCTTCCATCTCCCCTCCCTCCCTAGCTTTCCCCCCCTCTACTCACTTCTTCCTTCTCTCACCCCCTCATCCCCTGCCTCTCCCTAACTTAACCATCCTCTCCCCATCTTATCCCTCCTTCCAATCCTCCCTCCTCTCCCTACCTTCAATCCTCCCTCCTCTCCCTACCTTCCATCCTCCCTTTTCTCCCTATCTTCCACCCTCCCTCCTCTTCCTCCTTCCATCCTCTCCTTACCTTCCACCCTCCCTCATTTTCCTCCTTCCATCCTCCCTTTTCTCCCTTCTCCCTATCTTCCATCATCCCTTCACCCTATCTTCCATCCTCCCTCTTCTCCCTACCTCCTCCCTCCTCTACCTACCTTCAATCCTCCCTCCGCCCTCCCTTATCACCATCCTCACTACACACAGATGTACCTACACGCTTCTCCCCCCTGTCATTCAGGGACAAAGAGCAACATCAATAGGTCAAGGTGAAGAAGGTCTGTGTTATCTCACACACAGGTAGATAGAAAAGAGACAGACAGACAGACAGAGATAGATAGATAGATAGATAGATAGACATGCAGAGAGACAAATAGATATCAAGGTAAAAACACAAACTAATATAGACAGACAGGCGACTATACACTCTTCATATTTCTCGGAGCTAAACATAACTAATTAGAAACTGTCCACTGGCTACAGCCGTTGCACTAACCCACACCTGATAACAAATCCCTCTTGCGCGAAAAACATCCACTAGTCAGATCAGAAGAGGCGGGATTGAGTTGACAGAGAGAGAGAGAGAGAGAGGCAGTTATCTCTTATTGTGGAAATCGCCAGACGACCTGGAGATTACTCTCCCCATCAGCTTATTTCTCCTGATGACTAACCACAGTAACGCTACCTGGGGGGTTAAGTTGGGTTAGATTACATTAGGTTAGGTTAGGTTAATCCTAGGGTGGTTAATCTTAAGGTCAAATAAGCTATGGGGAGGTAACCTTCATATGAATTAAAACGTCACCTGGTTGTAATTCCTTTTATTTCACAGAGCAATAAGTGTTAAGAGCTGGCGATCAGGTATTCCAGCGATCAAGAACACATTTTCACCACAATATAACGGCTGTTGCATAGGACAGTTAGTTATGTATATACAAGAATGACGTGGGTGAAATAATCTCTTATCTCCTCTGTGACCTCTACACACACACACAATGCCTCCAGTTTCCCTGTGTGTCTGTACCTCCTGACCTCAAACTCGAATCGCCGCCAGCACGTATTGGAAACAACCAACTTTACCGTCCTAAACTAACAGATGTAACGCACGTGTGCACACACACACGCAAGCACTAACACACACGTACTATTACTACTTTGCTGTCACTCGGAATCGAGTATGACGATCATCCAGCTATGATACACTGATATGAGTTATAAGGAATGTCACCTTCATTGGTGAGATTGGAGGTGACTAAAGAGGTCAATACGGGACCGGCAGAGTCGTTCACAGATGTTGCACCTGTGGAGGGCTACATCGAGTGCGGGAGGGGCGGTGGCAGGAACCGGTGTTGGCGCTTGTCTGCCTCGGTTTGCAGTCGGGCTAACTCGAAAGTATTGACACCATCTAGTGGTGGTGCTCCTCCAAGCGTTACGATGTGGAGTAATCATCTCCCAGGTGAGGGGGTCGATTTGGCACATTTTCAGGTTTGTCTTAAGACTATCCTTATACCTTCTCAGTTACCCGCCAGCGTTACGTTTACTATTCGTTAGATGACTGTAAAGTAGCTGCTTTGGCAGTCTACTGTCGTCCATGCGGGTAACATGGCCAGTTCAACGTAGATGCTCATGGATAATGGTAGCTTCAATACTCCGACAGTTAGTGTCAGCAAGAATACTGGCATTTGTTCTCGTCTTCCCAGCGAACACGGACGATGGAACGTAGAGGTGCCTCCTGTACAATATGTGACCCATGTCTCGCTGCCATATAGCAGGGTGGGGAGGACCACTGCTCGATATACTGTACATGCAACTTTGTAGATAATTTCAGCTCCACCCAGGTGAGGAACTATGAATTCTTAACTACATTATATGAAGGAAAAGAACCATCTCCAACACCCTGTGTGAGCTGGAGGACCTACCCGGACCACGTGGTGCATCTGCAGCTGTAGTGAGGTAGTGGCTTAGCAGTCAGGTACAACGGCCAACAAGACAGTGGGAAGGACTTTGTTGGCGCCGACATCAGGTCACAAGAACGTCTACAGACCAGCTCCCACAGTACCAGATCTAAAGTTAATCTATATGTTGACTATGTTTCTGTATTGAAAGCTTTTGTCAATCAAGTGATTGAAGTGACTCACTCCCCGATTTCACCATATGTAACTTATCATCTCTGTTCACTGTATATTTTTAGCCTTCAGGCTGCCATGTTTTCTTCATAAACCGTTAATTATTGCCCTTAGGCCCCGGGTGACGTTCCAGAACGTCCGCCTTTTTCCAGCCATTTTTGTTTTATATTATTATTGGAAATTAATTTTTTTCTCGATTTAACCCCGCGGTACTGCCAGCAGCACCGTAACCCGGGGCTTAAGGGTTATTACACACACACAAGCGCAGACACACACACACGCACACACAGGGAGCAGCAGCTGCGCCATAACTCAGCCAAAGTCAGTCAAGGTAGCGTCGTCACACAATACACTTTGGCCTACTGACTTCCTACGTCCACACGCGTCGACACTCAACCATCCACCCACCCCCACAAACATCCAACCATCCACCCACCCCCACAAACACCCAACCATCCACCCTCCCCCCACCCTCCCTGCCAATCTTACATTTGTACTGGAACTGTGCTGAAATTCTATGTTATTTACTATATGTTATTATATATTTGTACGACTTTCTTATTAAGTGATCCACTCCGCAATTATGTAACGCTTATCTTCCCTATTTATTGTATATTTTCACCCTTTTCGCTGTCATATTCTTTCAAGAAACCGTTAACTATTATTATTACTACACACACACACACAAAAAAACCCCATTCTTCGTCGACCTATCAGTCCCTGGCCTCACCCTACCACCACCACCTCACACCTTACCAACACCACATCCCATAACCTACCATCACCTCCTCACACCCTACCATCATCTCTACACACCGTACCATCACCTCCACACACCCTACCATCACCTCCACACACCCTACCATAATCTCCTCACCCTACCATGACCTCCACACACCCTACCATCACCTCCACACACCCTACCATGACCTCCACGCACACTACCATGACCTCCACACACCCTACCATGACCTCCACGCACACTACCATGACCTCCACGCACACTGATCTCCAGGCACACCATCACCTCACCTCCACACACCCTACCATCACCTCCACACCCTACCATCCACGCACCCTACCATCACCTCCACGCACACTACCATCACCTCCACACACCCTACCATGACCTCCACGCACACTACCATCACCTCCCCACACCCTACCATCACCTCCACGCACCCTACCACCCCTTCCTCACACCCTACCATCACCTCCTCACACCGTACCATCACCTCCTCACACCCTACCATCACCTCCACACACCCTACCATGACCTCCACGCACTCTACCACCCCCTCCTACCTTACCACCACACCTCCTACCCTACCTACACTCCCAGGCATGAAGCTTGTCCTAGTTTCAAACTGTCCTCGACACACATACCTCCACGACCAGGAAGCTCTGCCACGAGGCGATGTGTTTAAACAAGACTATTTAAATGAACGAAATATTATGTGTATATAGAGGCACACACAAAGACAGAGAAAGACAGACAGAAAAGAGAGACAGGCAGACACACAACGGCAGAAAGATATATGAGAGAGAGAGAGAGAGAGAGAGAGAGAGAGAGAGAGAGAGAGAGAGAGTGTGTTATTAAACTCTGAAACACATATTCGATTTTTCCAAATGGTTAATAACAATTTATTTTTATTGCTACACTTAATGGAAATTAGTTCGGATATGGTTAAGATAAGCTTACCGATGACACACACACACACGTTCCACCTTTCAATAACCAGGATACCAAGTAAATGTTTAAAGCGTTGCGGTATTACCTAGTCTAAACGTAATATTATTTCTGGTCTCGTTAATTTAAGTGTTTTCTCACCTTAGAGTATATCCATCGAGTGACGTCACACCCAGGGTACTGAGATTCTTAAAGATCCACCCGGTCTTTTTCGTCGTAAGTACAGTAGTGGTTTGAAAGGCTCTCCTCTTACCGTAGAGTCATGACGAAATTTACATGTAATTCTGATTCACTCTCAACGCCACAAACAGGTCCACTACACTCGACAACCTTTATTTCCCAAACTGTAAGATCAAACTCCCATTCACATCAGCTGGGTGACCTAGTGCGAACCAGCGAAACCCTTAGCAAACGAGTGAGCTCTTTATTCACTCAGCCACGGCATCCTCTAATCCCCTTAATAAATACAAAGAGTAAACCACCTCACAATACACCCCCAGACTAGAGCGCCTTTTGTTAAGTAAGCAATTAAGGTAATTAGTGTAGGAGGAGGCAGCTGGATCTACTGCCCCCACAACAACAAAGGCGATAATACAATACCCTATCGTCACCTTGAACTCGGGACGTCAAAGTCATCCTCTTATCCTCGTTTTACAGGGAGTTCCGTTAAAAAAATCTGACCCATTCCTCCCTCTCCCTCCCTCATGCTTGACTGCCGAATTCATATTGTCCACAACTATACATATGGAAGTTTGCCAAGATAATACTAAAAAGAAAAAATAATAATAAAAAAGATTTCGAGTATAAAACCATCATGTTCTATTTTTTTTAATGGTTCGGATACTTCCTAGCCACCGTGTATATGGTAGTAAGAAGAGGCTGTATTATCAAGCTCATTACCTGTAGATTAGCCTCCCCAGCTTATTTTATCAAAACATTAACCACCAACCTCAACGTTAACCTGACCTAATGCAACCTAACATGACCTAATATAACCTAACCCAACTTTATTTAACCTAACCTAATCCTACCATCAAATCTTTGCGGATAACCTTAAGATTAGCCGGCCTGGTCATTTCACCTGCAAATTAACGACCTCCTCCCAACGTTTGCCGAACCTAACAATGTAAATAAATTGAACCTAACCTAACCGTTAACTAAACTAACAACAAACTTCATTATAAATTTAACTTAGTTACTGCTATAACTCTTAACATCACTAAGCTAAGAACTATTTCGGAGTTATATTCAGCCTTAAGTAGATAAGCTAACAGTAATAAATAGTGAAACCTCCACATAACGGACTTCTCTCGCCATATAATCCGTTAATTGGGGGTTTCACATCTAACGGACCCTCGATATAACGGACTTAAAGATCTATATAGTCCGTTAATCGGAAGGTTTCACAACTAAAGGGCCGGCCCCTCTATATACCGGACATTCCTCTCCATATAGTCCGTTAAATAGAAGTTCCAATGTAAACGGGGTGTGGTGGTGAGGCTGGTGGAAAAGACGCGTTAAAATGGAGCCCGTGTATGGGGGATTGCTGTTGTGGTGTAGTGATGGTGTAGTGATGGTGTAGTAATGGTGTAGTGATAGTGAAGTGATAGTGAAGTGATGGTGTAGTAATGGTGTAGTGATGGTGTAGTGATGGTGTAGTAATGGTGTAGTGATAGTGAAGTGATAGTGTATTGATGGTGTAGCGATGGTGTAGTGATGGAGTAATGATAGTGCAGTGATAGTGATGGTGTAGTGATGGTTTAGTGATGCGGGGTGTTGTCTGATGTGTATATGAAGAGTTTTGTAGTGAGTAATAGTGCCTCTTCTGCCTGGGTCATATGGTAAAATAAATGAGAGAGAGAGAGAGAGAGAGAGAGAGAGAGTGTGTGTGTGTGTGTGTGTGTGTGTTTAAGTGCGCGCGTGTGTATGTGTAGTATTATTATTATTATTATTATTATTATTATTATTATTATTATTATTATTATTATTATTGTGACTAGTATTAAAAAAATATTAGATTATTATTATTAGTTTTCACTAGTAATATAAAACTATATTATTATTAGTTTTTACTAGCGTTATAAAACTCTATATTATTATCAATGTTGTTACTATTATTATTATTTATGGTATAGCCTATGAGGGACGCCCTCACACGGTCCAGGGTAATGATAGTCCCAGGCCAGGCCACGGGGGGAGTCAGCGTAGTGTGTCAAATACTCAACACCTTGACACACATTAACAAACTCCAGCAACGGCGACAACAAATTTTGACTGCGATGTATTAGCTCGTCGGCCACCTTTACTGACCTGACTGATTTCTTTTTTTCTTTTTAGTGTTAATGATTAGTCTGTTTAACTGTGCAGCACCTGAACGACCCTTTACGTAGGTTATTCCCAGATGCGTTTCAAAGAGTACAATGAGTAAGGTGATACTGCACTCAGGAAGAAGGTGAATTGAACGTACTCCCTGATGTTAGGTCGGTTGATAGCTGCGACATCATGGCAACATCCAACACGATTTTCCGCCCATTATTCTCCCTCCTTCCCCCACAATACACGCCCGTACACGCTTCCAGCAGCCTGGAGGGGGGGGAAGCAGGCCAGGGCTGGTGCTGCAGGCGGGTGAAGAAAACACCACGTGTGATGCTACACGTGACGAGGCTGCCACAAAGACGAGCGTCCAGGACCTTGTTGATCCTTCGTCTGACTTCAAAGTCAAAGGAAACCAGAGCGGAGTGATGGAAACTTATTTATGTCTTCTACAGTATATATATATATATATATATTATAGAGAGAGAGAGAGAGAGAGAGAGAGATTTTTTCTTGTAGATTAAAAGTATACCAGATAACTTTAACCTCACAACCAAACACAAGAGTAAGGCGCTACTGAGTGAGGGGTGTTTAAGGTCCAGCCCCTGGGTCAGTCATCATGGCTGGGAGGTGTACTGTACTCTTGGTGAAACATGAAGCCTCTCTTACCTCACGACTTTTACTTATAACTCAATACTTTTCCCTCTTTAAGAGATAAGATAATTGACCCGTCTATTCATTTTAATATTTTTCCTCTCAAACTCATGAAAATATGACTAATTTTTAAACTAAATATTACTATCAGACGTAAATTGCTCAGCGTCACGATTGGTTTGTATACAGAGCTTAAATATCCCCCAGGCTTAATCTCTCTTACCACACACACATACCTGCTTCAGCACACATCACCGGGCTGGACCTGGCTTGCCTCTCACATCTGGGTGTAGCAAGATGAACACAAGTTTACCTGAAGCAAAAGAAGAAGGGGCGTTAGAACATGACTCTCTCCCCTTATAGCAGGTGTAAACGAAAAATAATACAAAATCATAGACGCTAGTATTCAGTAGAAATAACCGTAACAGAGACAATCAGAACAATCGCAAAATAAAATAAAAATCACGGTAGAAATATCCGTAACAGAGACAATCAGAACTATCGCAAAATATAATAAAAATCACGGTATAAATATCCGTAATAGAATCATAACCATGGCGAAAAATAAGAAAAAATCAGATACTAACATTCAGTATAAATATCCGTAAATACTCTAGCTCTCATTACCAACGAGAATAAGGACGATACGTGGGGTTCACTGGACTAGAGTATTACCCAGCCTCGCCACACTACTACATGCAGGTATACGCAATACAGGATAATGTGTCGGTTGATTTATGTCCTTCAATAAGTAGGACTATTTTAATTCTTGATGATGTGTGCATTTACTAACTTATTCAAAGACCTTAGTTGTTGAAGCGCAGTAATATATTATAACTTCAATACTCCCGTAACTTTTGCCCACTAACATTCATTGATATCCGAACCCCTATAAATTTTGTATCTATATCATATTATACTATATTATGTCACATACAGTATCATAATACATTACCGTATAACCTACTATAGCGGGTTTTTTCTATATTATACAGTATATTACCGTATAACCTCCCCCTACCACAGTGTCTCCTATAACAGTCTCCCCCAGTTGCAAGTAGTCTGCCTCGAACAGCTTCAATCACCTACAAGTATAGGGAGAGTCGCCTCGGTGAAGAGGTGACACACACTCGCCTCGTCTCTCCCCGCTACAACCATTCAAATATTGTTTTTCTTAAAGCCGATGTTACAGCCTATGGATTATCGAGATTAAACGGAATAATAAATATGTAATCTACAATATTTTTCAGCTTGGATTCTATCATATTTTTTTCCAAGAAAGCTTTTGTTATTTTTCGTAGCTATATTGAAAAAAAATTGCAAAAAAAGAAAAAATATCTCAATAAAAGGAGAACTTATTTTGGGAGGAAATTTCTTTTATATATAACTCCAATTTGTTTGTTTCTTCTTTTACTTTATATAATCAAATACTATAGTGACTTCTAAATAATTATACTTTTACATTGTCTATAATCAATTAATTCTCCCCACAAACATCCCTTACACACGAAAATTACCCATCAGCGAGATCAGCGTACACCGGATGTAAGGGGGAGAGATGTGAAGATGGAGGGGGGGAGGTGGGAGGATGGAGGAGGGAAGGTGGGAGGAGGGAAGGTGGGAGGAGGAAGGTATGAGGGTGAGAGGGAAGGTGGGAGGAGGGAAGGTATGAGGGTGGAGAGGGAAGGTATGAGGGTGGAGAAGGAAGGTGGGGAGGAGGGAAGGTATGAGGGGTGGGAGAGGGGTGGGAGGAGGAAGGTATGAGGGTGGAGAGGGAAGGTGGGAGGAGGGAAGGTATGAGGGTGGAGAGGGGAAGGTGGGAGGAGGAAGGTATGAGGATGGAGGGTGGGAAGGTGGGAGGAGGGAAGGTATGAGGGTGGAGAGGGAAGGTATGAGGGTGGAGAAGGAAGGTGGGAGGAGGGAAGGTGGGAGGAGGGAAGGTATGAGGGTGGAGAGGGAAGGTGGGAGGAGGGAAGGTATGAGGTGGAGAGGGAAGGTGGGGGAGGGAAGGTATGAGGATGGAGGGTGGGAGGTGTGAGGATAGAGGAGGAGATGAGGTGTGAGGATAGAGGAGAGGAGGTGTGAGGATAGAGGAGGGAAGGTATGAGGATGGAGAGGGAAGGTGTGAGGATAGAGGAGGGGAGGTGTGAGGATAGAGGAGGGGAGGTGTGAGGATAGAGGAAGCGAGTCACAAGTATTGAAATCTGGCGGTGATAACCCATATACTTAAACACCTGCCCCGGCTTCAGGTGTATGTGTATCATCATTAATGGCCCAACTTAACTAACTCTGAACTTACCATAAGTGAGATACGTAAAGCTTGCTAATATTAAATAAACAAAGGATGTCTTACATGAAGTGAAATCTCTTATTGACACATAAAAACACTAGTTAATATTGTTTTACACACTCACCGACCTATGCACACACACACGGTGTGTGTGTGTATATATATATATATATATATATATATATATATATATATATATATATATATATATATATATATATATATATATATATATATATACACACCGTACTTCTCCCTGGAGTGTCGACCCAGTCACCAGTTACAACGTGGGAGTGGGTCTCTCCCACGTTACGTGTCTGACGTCAGAGTTCTAGCCTCACTGAGAGATTTATCTATACATCCTCAATATTGAAAATAGATCTCATGGACGCTGTTCTATTAACCTCCAAGATGTATAAAAAAAATGTCCCCTGGATAAAATGCTGTTAATAAGGTCTTGGAGAAAAATCAACAAGATTACACACGAAAAAAAAAGAGAAAAAATCCAAACAAAAGTCCGATATTTTTTAACTATATAAACGTGTCCGGGATATACAGTATATATAAAAAACAAGAAAAATATTACGTGAAAAATCTAACAAGATATAATGTTTATAATATCACGGCTAAAATAACCTTTTGACAAAAAAATCTCACGTAAAAAATATAATGGTAAGAAAAGAGAGAGGGGGCGGGGGAGAGGGGGGGGGGGAGGTGTGAAGGTGTGGAGAGGCAAGGAAGAAAGGGAGGGAGGGAGGGAGGGAGACTGGCCGGGGCGCTGACCCCTCCCGTAAGTGACCTACTGAACCTCGCACCTCACCCCCCCCCCCATCCCGTCCTTCCCTTCCTCTCAAGCCTTCCTCCCAGTGCTTCCTCATTCTTTCCTTCCGCGTCCTTCTTCCTCTCCTCCTCACTCTTCCATTACTCCATTCCTCCTCATCCTTCCTCTAACACAAAATCCTTTCTCACTCATTGATACAAATCGAATAAACAAACAGAATTTTGATAAATAATAAATATTTATATATAGTATTCTAAAGAGATAACTATAATATAAACTGCAGTATCACGAAAACACAACTTACAAAATTCAAATGTTTTTTTAGTCTAAAAGTCAGTCTGCTATGGTAGAGGGTGGGCTGGCCGCTCCTGGTCCTCAGTATTCAGCAGGTAGTGGGTGACTCCACCACCTTGGCAAGGGCGTGTGTGTGTGTATCTCTTTCCCATCAGCCTCTGACCACATATAAACAACGGGGGCCCCAGTTAGGAAGAAACCTTCTGATCCCCACAATAAAACGACTGACACAAAATACTGCTGTGTGTGTCATTTGTGGGCTGACCGCTGCTCCGGCTGTCACACTCGTTCAGGGGGTCACTTGAGGAGCTCTCATACGGCACTATACTGTTGTGTTTGTGTGTGTTCTGCCCAGTGGTTGTCTAGACTTCCTTCGAAGGTCAACACACCTGGACCGCCCTACTCAGATAACTTGCTCTTCCATACGTCGACAATACGGTAACCTGAGGTGAAGCGACTAACATTCTTCTTCACACTACGACTCGGGGCACAGGAGGCTTAGTTGTCCTGTCAGGGAGGCCTGGATAACCACCCCCCCACCACCACCTCCCCTCACTATCACCTACCAATTATACCCCCCATATCCTGCACACCGCCAACACCACCACCTCTCCACCACAACATCTCCATCACCACCACTTCCTTTCCACCACCACCTCCTCTCCACCACCACCTTTCCAACACTACCACCACCTCCTCACCACCTACCACTATTCCTCCTCTCCTGATCAAGCCCAGTGCCTAAAGTCATATAGGTTCTAATAATGAATATTCCTCCTACAATGCGCCTATGATAAATATTTCTCTTAAAGTTCCTAAAATAAATATTCCTAGTACCTGGAAGATATTAATATCCACTCGACTTATTAACCTCCCACTTAAAACAATAACAACGAGTCAAAACAACAACAATAATTATACTCCGACTACCTTAACTAGATACATTCACTAAGCATTAGTTTGGAGACAAAATTAAGACCAATTAGTTCAAAGAGAATTGCGTGAAGTTAATTTTGACTACGACTAATTAAACTTATCTAATGAAGGTAACGTCTCAGTACAGTAAGCTAATTTGCTATATTTCGCTGTGAATAATTGTTTTGTTTTAAGTCGACGAGTTAAGAGCATTTTTAACATCTTCCTCTTAACCTTTGTGAATCTGGACCCAAAGGAACGGAGGAAAGGCCAATCTCATTTCAAAATAAATAAATACACCTGATTTCTCGACTATAGAAGCCATTTTTTTTTGGGGGGGATAATATAAAAAATCTTAACATAAATCATAAAAATCTGGGTTCGTAAATTTTTAAATAGGATTCCGTATGTGGATCAAGGTGTTGGGAATCGGGTGTTCGAGGTATCGGGATTCGTTCGGCAGTGAGGAGTTGGACTTCAGCGACCCCGGCGGCGTATGTCAACAAGAGGCGGTGTGTTGCGGCCCGCCCCCCTTCCCTACCCACTAATTTAACAACCCATGAATTAGCCTAGAACTGCTCAACCAAGGGCCCACACTCAGAGAGAGGGAGGGAGGGAACCGGAGGGAGCCTGAGCGAAGGAGGAAGCCAGTGGGAAGGAGTGGGGGAGGTAGGGAGGAGGATGAGCCAGAGGGAGTGGGAGGGAGCCAGTGAACCATGATGGTACGCTCTTTACCACTAACCTAACTGTAAACATTAATAAATCAATCATACTCGTTGAGTCGTTAATATAACTATAATTATTAACTATTTATTTCCAATTAAAGAAATGAATCACTATAATTTAATAACATTGATTCACTTAATTCAATAAATCGTAAACAAGGAACAAGAAAAACATCAACACAACAAACACAAAATAACCGCCTAGTTAATCCCTACAAAAACACACTGACCATCATCCCAACTTTCAGGATACATTAAAAAAAAATATTGCTTTATGAAGATGAATACGAGTCGACACTAAGCTGTATAATGCCACCAACTCACACAATTCATCCAGGTCACTCGTTATACCATTAAGAATCATTCTATCCCTCTTAATGTAACTAATTTGTTCCCAATTAAGCGCAAGACCAATGAGTATCTTTAAACATGTAACTGTTAAGATAAAAGTACAGTAAGTCATGTTTAAATCTCCGTTAACTTGCTTCTTACGGCGCCAAGAACGTTCTAGGGCCATTATATTGCACGTGGGAAACACCAAATAGACATAGTGAAGATACAGTTCTTGTTCACCTCTCCGAGAAGATAAAAAACAAAAAATTAACTCAAGGCAAAGGCTTAAAATAGACCAAGAGCAGAGAGCGTTGGTGGAGGTCCGGAGACACCACGTCCCCACCACCCTCGCTCCCTCCGTTCACTGACCCTCCCAACCGACCCAAACCGTAACTCCCGCCTCCCGCACACTACGCGGTCATTTACTTTCGCGTTCCTGACCTTGACACGATTTTCAAGCTCCCATTGGCCAAATATAGAGCACTCCACTTTCACCGTGGTACTACCCCGCTGGGCAGAGCTCACGGGTCCTTGGGATTACGATCTGGAATTCTCGTGAAAGGAAACATTAAATTAAAAATCCTGACGGGGGTGTACAAGAGTGTGTGTATGTCTGTGTGTGTGTGTGTGTGTGTGTGTCGGGCTAACGGGTAGGGCGGAGAGTCCGGAGCGAACAGTTACATTCTCAATACTGTTTAATACCACCACGACTCGCTGTTGCTGGCTGCCACATGGCTACACGGGAGAAACATTACGTAAGGTTGTGGGTTAGGGTTCCTGACCGCTGGGAGAGGAGGCTGTACAACACAAGATGCACGGATAGGCGGCCAGTTGACGCTAGTAGAGGGGTCATGCAATATGTAACTACGGCTAGGAAAGAATGTTGCTACTATACTGAGCTGACTACGACGCTCCCAGCAACTGACATCACACATAAACAAGGACGATATCGCCGTGTTTAACCTTACCAAATGGCTTCTTGTCACATGAACAACCATTACACGACTTAATTCCACTGTTCTTTTGCGTCTACCGTACGATTCAGCGCTCCAATTTGGCGTGGATGAGATACAACACAGCGACTTATCACAGAAGATATTCAGACCAGCCACGGGAAATGCCTGAGCTTTTTGAGGGAGAAAAACTGGAAGAGGAAAGACCGATACATGGAGGAACACACACACACACACACACACACACACACACACACACACACACATACACACACACACACTAAAAAAGTAACTGTTTTTAACTCGGACGTGCAGTATCATGACACTTCTATTCAGTCCTACCAGCTGTGTGAGTGTGCGTGTACAGTATATGAGCATGTTTACATCAAACCACCAATACTCCTCCCAGATCGTCTCCAACACACCACTCCTCACCAGTCTAACCCATCCCCGTGTTTTCTGCTTCCCTCTTTTCCTATTACCCATCCTTCATTCCCTCCCTTTCTCTTACTTATCCCTCTTCCCCCTGCCCGCCCTCTTTCTTCCTACCCATCCTTCCTTCCATTTCTTTCTCTTACCTACCCACCCTCCTTCCCTTTCTCCCTCCTACCCACCTACCTTCCTTCCCTCTCTCCCTCCTTCCCACCCTCCTCCTTTCTCCCCACCCTCCCTTCAACACTTGGCTTACTGAGTTCTTTACCAGCGACCAGAGAGCTCCGACACCACCAACACTACTACTGAACCATTCCAGTGAAACAGTTTATCTTGCCAGAATAACACAAACACAGAGTAATCAACAAGAATATTAATATGACTCGGCCTTTAGAGTAATGCAGCTCTCTTAAAGGCACCGAAATCACGTTACAATGTTAATATAGCCAAACTAATATACTATTGCAGCTAATATCAACACTCCTGTCATCTACCCAGCCAATTTAACCCCTTTTAATTACCTAACGCAGCTAACGTTAACTTCACCTAACTACTGAAATGTTAACAGACCCAAGCTAATATTTCATCTGTCGGCCAGATTTCTCGCACGTTAACCTAATCTTACCAAACCAAACCTAGCCTACCCTAACTTAAGTAACGTAACTAAAACTCGGCTATTGTAAGGTATTCTAACATGATTAATACAGCTTATCTTAACTAGCATACCGTAAAAACTAGTTAACTAGGATAAACGCAACACCAAACTAACCTAACCATCTTAATCTTAGTAACCTAACCTGACCTCTAACTAATGCAACTGAACCGAAATAACCTGGCCTAACCTAACAACCATCGGCCGAACCTAAATAACTAATATAACTTACCTAATAATAAACTAACTTACACTATCCTCTGAAACTCTCGTCCCCCTTCCCCTGTGTGTGTGTGTGTGTTTGAGTGTTTGAGTGTTTTGTTTCGGGAACTGATTACTATACACGGTGTTTACAAAGCCACTCGATGTTTGTGTTTACAGAGTGCCTCAAGGGGGGGGGGGGCGTTACAGCTCAAACATCTGTATGCACTTATCATTCACTACGCATAACTGTATTTTTCAACTGTCCGCTGTAACTTAAAACACTTACAGGATGAATTATCAAGAACGCCTCTCGACACACCCTTCTCTGCGTCGTGGTGAAGGGTACAGTTAGGTGTAGGAAGGAGGTGATGAAGTACATTGTTTTAGCCGTGTAAATCCCCCGAGGGACTCTGTAAACACAAACTCCAAAGGACTTACTAAAATACTCTATGTAAACACGCATTCCGTTCCCGGGTATCGTGTCGTGTCGTGTCGTGTCTGCTCTCTGAACACCGGCTGACGGGTCTTCCCAGGGAGGGAGTGAAGAGCCTCATGGGTGACCTGGCCTAGCCGAAGGTACCGCAGCCCACCACCATGTTGGCTGAGAATTCTAGCGGGTCTTGGCGGCGAGTTGCACGCTCGGTGGTGATGCTCCCCACGTACACCTGGACACAGCCACGAGGGGGGGCACCTTAAAAGTATTGTTGAAGCACCTGAAGATTAACCATCCCCAGCTTATTCATCTGATGATTAAACACCATACTAATAACCTAACCTAACCTTACCTAACGCAGCTTCACTTAACCTAACCTAACCTAACCTAACGCAGCTTCACTTAACCTAACGTTGCCTAACCTAACCTAACCTAACATTGCCTAACCTAACCTAACCTAACCTACCGCAGCCTCACTTAACCTAACCTAACCTAACCTCCCTTGGTAGCGTTAAGGTGTTTAGTCTTCAGGTGATCTACACCGTTATACACATGGCACGTAAGAAAGCCAATTGAACAGTTCCCATCAATAAGATCTCCAACGAAATTCCCCACAAACCTAAATCTTCCGAACCAGAGTGTGTGTGTGTGTGTGTGTGTGTGTGTGTGCGTGTGCGTGCGTGTGCGTGTGTATGTGTGTGTGTGTTTTGATACGCCGTGGACCCCGAAATAGCAACATACACAGGAATACACAAATACACACCAAATTACTATACACTTTATACAAGAGAAACACACACATCAATGAACGTGTTTTACAATTCTGATCAACACTAACTATACCTAACCCCCCCCCCACCTCTTCCATTCCCTCCCTCTTCCCCTACCTCTTCCACTCTCCCTCTCCCATCCAACCCCCCTCCAGCCACCCTCATCCCACCTTCCTCTCCCATCCAAACTTTATCCTCTACCCTCCCTCCCTCTCTCTCTCTCTCTCTCCCATTCAAAACTCCACCCCCATCCCACCTTGGGCTAAGTGGTGATGCTGCAATGATGAAAATGAGGAAGAGGAGGAAGCAGGTGAGAGGGAGAGAGAAGAGAAATTTGAGAGGGAGGGAGAAGAGATAGGCGAGAGGGAGGGAGGAGGAGAGAAGGATGAGAGGGAGGAGAGAAGTAGATGGTTTGTGAGAGGGAGGGAGGAGGTGGTTAGTGAGAGGGAAGGAGGTGAATACAGAGAGGGCTGGAAAGAGGAGGTTAATAAGAGGGAGGAAGTGGATAAATGAGGAGAGGAGGACGTTAGTGAGACGAAGAGAAGGTTAATGAGAGGGAGAGAAAGGAGCAGGTTGTGGTTGCTAGTGAAAGGAAGGGAGAAGAGGTGGTGGTGGTGGTTAATGAGAGTGGGGGGAAGGGGAGGAGGTAAGTTAGGTTAGGTACATTGTCACCTTTAACCTGTCGTGTAAGGTGAGGAGTCAACCTTTAACCTGTCGTGTAAGGTGAGGGGTCCACCTTTAACCTGTCGTGTAAGGTGAGGGGTCCACCTTTAACCTGTCGTGTAAGGTGAGGGGTCCACCTTTAACCTGTCGTGTAAGGTGAGGGGTCCACCTTTAACCTGTCGTGTAACCTTGAGGGTCCACCTTAACCTGTCGGGTAAGGTGAACCTCCACCTTTAACCTGTCGTGTAAGGTGAGGGGTCCACCTAACCTGTCGTGTAAGGTGAGGGGTCCACCTTTAACCTGTCGTGGTGGTGGGGCCACCTTTAACCCGTGGCGACGTCATCGCCGACACGTTGCCCGCCCCAAGGTTGCATATATATATATATATATATATATATATATATATATATATATATATATATATATATATATATATATAAGTATACGGGAGCTTTTCATTGTTTAGTAGAAGTGGATAGAATCATTGGTGTGTGTGTGCGTGTATTTTGTGTATACACACACACACACACACACACACACGGACGCACGCACACACCATAAAACAACTACAGCTCAACGAACGTACACGACCTCTAACTAATTTTGGAAACTTTAACCCAACCAGCGACCTTAACCTTGACATACACACTGTCAAATAATTGTGTCACAGTCAAAATGTTGGCGGAAAGGTCAGGAGAGTCGAGTGGTAGAGCGGTACTAACTGTATCTTGGCAACACGGGGGGTGGGGGTGAGGGGGTTAGGGGATGAGGACGAGGGGGGTAAGGCAGGTAATGGGGTAATGGGGAAGATAGGTAGGGTAATGGGGAAGAGAGGTAAGGGTAATGGGGGAGAGAGGTAATGGGGATGGGGAAGGAGGTAAGGGGATAGGAGGAGGTAAGGAATGGGAGAGAGGTAAGGGTGGATGGGGAGGGGAGGTAAGGGTGGATGGGGAGGGTAAGGGGTGGATGGGGAGAGAGGGTAAGGGTAATGTGGGGAGAGAGGTAAGGTGGATGGGGGAAGAAGGTAAGGGGATAGGGAGGGAGGTAAGGGTGGAGGAGAGGTAAGGGTGGATGGGGAGGAGGTGGGTGGATGGGAGGAGGTAAGGTGGATGGGGGGAGGAGAGGGGGGAGAGGTAAGGGTGGATGGGGGAGAGAGTAAGGGGTGGATGGGGAGGAGAGATAGGGGTGGATGGGGGAGAGATGGTAAGGGTGGATGGGGGAGAGGTAGGTGGATGGGGAGAGAGGTAAGGGTGGATGGGGGAGAGAGGTAAGGTGGTTGGGGGAGGGAAGGTGGTGGGATGGGGAGAGAGGGAATGGGGAGAGGTGGTGGATGGGGGAGGGAGGTAAGGTGGTTGGGGAAGGAGGTGGGGATGGGGAGGAGGTAAGGGGGGATGGGGAGGAGGTAAGGGGATGGGGAGGGGAGGGGAGGGAGGGAGGTAAGGGTGGATGGGTGAGGGAGGTGGGGGGATGGGAGAGGGGGGATAAGGGGGATGGGGAGGGAGGTGGGTGGATGTGGGACGGGGGGGGGGAGATGGGGGAGGGAGGTAAGGGTGGATGGGGACGGGGTAAGGGAGATGGGGGGAGGGAGGTAAGGGGGGATAGGGGAGGGAGGTAAGGGGTGGATGGGGAGGGAGGTAAGGTGATGGGTGATGGGGGAGGGAGGTAAGGGTGGATGGGGAGGAGGTGGGTGGATGGGGGAGGGAGGTAAGGGTGGATGGGGGAGGAGGTAAGGGTAATGGGGGAGAGAGGTAAGGGTGGTTGGGGGAAGGAAGGTAAGGAGGGATGGGGGAGGGAGGTAAGGGTAATGGGGGAGAGAGGTAAGGGTGGTTGGGGGAGGGAGGTTAAGGTGGGATGGGGGACATATTCTTGTACTCGGTAGCAATCATTAACCAACAAATAAATAACTTATAATCTGATTACAGTCAACCCAGCTTATTTTACCTAAGGATTAACCACCCTAACCTAAACCTAACTTAACGCTAACCTAACTTACCGTACCCTTACTTAACCTAACCCAAACCCAACCTAACGCTAAGCTAACCCAACTAACCCTCACTTAACTTAAACTAGCCTAACTTACCTACCCAAACCAACCTTAAACTAAGCCCTCCCCCCCCCCTCCAGGTAACGTCAGGAGGAGGAAGAGGAGGAACCAATCTTCAGGTGATGCAAAATAATGTTTCCTAAATCACAGTAAAACACACACAAAAAAAATTCCTCTTCATTAAAAAAACAAACACTATACGCATCAGATGACAGAAAAACAGCAAATTACAGTTAAAACCGAAAAAAATACACGGAAAAACATTAAACGCCTTTGAGGGGTTGATAACGTAGCAAAACCTCAGTAAAACACAAACACTTAAACAAACAAACAAGCACCTCTGAGGACTGACCCATGGAACACGTTATAAAAAAATCATTTCAAAATTACATAAAAACCACACACACACACACACACACACACACACACAAAACAAAACAGAGGAAAAACACAAAGAAAACACGCACACGTAAAACAAAACGCCGAAGAAGAAAAAACACAAAACAAAATACCGAATACAACACTAAACAAAATCACACACAAGAACACAAAACAAAACACCCGAGGAAAAACACCAAACAAAATCACACAACAAAATTAAATAAAAGAACACAAAACAAAACACCCGAGGAAAAACACAAAACGCCTCAGAGATTCAGACCTGTGTAAGGAAGAGGAGGAGGAGGAGGTGGTGGTTCAAAACTAGGCCCGTCGAAGCTGTTGCCAAGTTGCGGTTTTCTGTGCGTGGGAGGTTCAGCTTTAATAAACCCCGGGCTGGCACATTCATTGAGGGTGGCTGTCGGGGCGGGAGGGAGGGAGGGAGGGAGGGGTAGGATTTAACACTGCATGTTAGCTCCCTCCCTCCCTCCCTCTCACCCCCCCTCTCTCCCTCTCTCTCTCTTTTTCCTTCATCTCTCCCTCTCACCCATCATGACTCACTAGGGGACGCCTACACACACACACCATCCATACCCTACCTCCAACACTGTCTCCTCCAACATCGTCTCCTCATACAATGCTTCCTCCAATACTGTTTCCTCTTACACTGCTTCTTCCTCCAATACTCTACTTTCAACACATTCCACCAACACTGTTGTCCTGCATCTCCAACATTGCCTCCCACGCCAACAACTCAACAAACGCTACCTCCAACACTCCCTCCCTCACCATCAACACCACATACCCTACCTCCAACACTCCCTCCCACAACACCAACACCACACACCCTACCTCCAACACTCCCTCCATCGCCACCAACACCACACACTCTACCTCCAACACTCCCACCCTCGCCACCAACACCACACACCCCTAACCTCCACCAACACCTCCAACACCCTCCCTGCCACCAACACCACACACTTACCCCAACACCCCTCCTGCCACCACAGCACCACACACCCTACCTCAACACACACACCCCACCTCCAACACCACACACCCCACCTCCAACACTCCCTCACTCACCACAACACCACACACCCTACTCCAACACTCCTCCCTCACCCCTACACTCTCCATCAACAATATATTTTTGGTTATGATTATTAAAACAAATAATATTTTGTTTTTATCACTGGATACTGCGCACACACACACACACACACACACACTAAAACACTTCACTCTGTATCAACACAAGAAAGGAATCACCACCTTTATACAGTATATCATCAACAGATCCAAACTATTCTTGCACGTCATATCCTTTTACCTTAGTAGCCACCGCGATGATTTGATTCACTTATTCCGTCTGTATATGAGCAAGACCATTTAGGAAACATATATAACTGTAATCCTCCCAGCCAAGCCAATCATATCGCTTAGTGTCTGCCAGAGAGGTAATCATTGGCTGTTGGCTGGGAGCGTTGAATTTGTAGCGTATCAAGATGTGTTCCATGTTTTGATTATATAGTGTTCTCAGCCAATGCTTTTTCTCTTGGGTAGTGATCCTGGGATATGATTTGCTCATGTGGGAGGCCTATAGCTAAGAAAACGACTCCCCAACATATACAGTATAGTTCTTACACACGTCCAACAATATAGTATATCTGGTCTCAAAAAATAGAGATTACGAATTCGTTATCGGCTTCGTTAATCCTTCCCCGAGTAAAAAAAATCCCCCACGCGCTAAAAACATCCATGAATGAAGACAGAAAAGTCGGACACTGAACTGACTGAACCAATCTACCGTATATTCTAACTGGCATTGTCTTCGAGGAGTGAGGGATGACACTTCTTGGCCGTTATATGTTGTGTTTATATTCAATCTTTTTCCCACCCTTCCTCACCTATCTATTATCTTGTTCACAAACGAGGGACACTTTGCTCGAATACACAGGCAGACACACGGTAGCTACCCAATAACCTCTTGTTCGCCGAAGCAACAACACACCGCCCACTACCCAGCTCCTGTGTCTACCAGCCAGTCTACCCTGAGGCAGGTGTTGGTTTATATCAAGCGACCATCAACACTATAGGTCAAGCGGTGACAGAAACGAGGTCGCTGTGAACTCGAAATGAGGTTGAGATAAAGATGCACAGCTACACCACCGTCGACGGCTTCAGGTGCTGCTGGGGAGGAGGCGGAGGGAGGAGAAGCTCACTAAGTATAGAGTAAACATGATCATGGCAGCAGGTATACAGTACACGGCAGTGCTGTAAGTCTCATATCCTATTTTTATCTTCAAATCACTATTAATCAATATTATCTATCTACCTATCTATATATATTTACCTATTCATCTATCCCCACCGCGCGCACACAGTCTACGGACACATTAACCATTCTTTCGCTCATCTATCCTCATTACCCTACCTGTCCCTGGCGAGTCCCACCTCACCTAACACACCTTTCCTGTGACCTACGACATTTAACAAGGAAATCAGGTCAAAGCTAACACGGATGACCGAGAAGTGGACCATTTTAACAACATTCATAAACCCGCACTTCCCCCCCCCCCAAAAAAACAACAACAAAACATCCACCAGTTAAGTCAAGAGAGGCGGAAACTATTGAAGGAAGACCCATGGGGAAAAATCAGAGGAACAACAGTCAATAATAACCCTGACACCAATTCACTCATTGACCTCATTAGCTGAAAACATACTCAACGATAACTTATAAATAAAAATTAGCTGTGTGTGTGTCCTCCCCACGAGTTTTGATGAAGGCCCTGTAACAGACTAGAGAAGTTAAGCAGTTGACGGTCATACACAACAAGTATTGGGATAAAAACGGCACAGAAACACAGCCTAATAAAATCCGAAAATCATTCACCAGATTTACTGATTTAACATCATTCAATATGTAAATACTTCAAATTATTCAGCAGATCTACTTATAATTATTCAGCAGATCTACTTTATAATTATTCAGCAGAACTACTTATAATTATTCAGCAGAACTACTTATAATTATTCAGCAGAACTACTTATAATTATTCAGCAGAACTACTTATAATTATTCAGCAGATCTACTTTATAATTATTCAGCAGAACTACTTATAATTATTCAGCAGATCTACTGATAATTATTCAGCATGTCTACTTAAAATTATTCGCCAGGTGTACTTAAAATCATTCTCAGTTGGTGTACTTCAACAAAAAATTCAGCAGGTTACTTAATTAAAATCTTATTAAAAATGTAATTACTGTATTTTTAAGGAGAAAAATGTATTTAAAACCGCAATAACAAAAATAATATAAAATCCCCCCCAAAAATTAACAGCTTAAAAAAGGAAAGAAAAAAAAAGTATTTGAATAAAAATGTAATGGAAGAAAATTCGATAACAACAAGTCAAGTGCAAACTAACATTACAAAATCCAACTACAGAAATAAAATCCCAAAATCACTCAGCATGGAAAGATTTATTCATTTATAATCTAAAATTAGTTTAAATTTCTAAGCTGCTGCTGCTTCATTATCAATTTATTTAGAAGGACTCAAAAGATGCTCTTAACTAATTTATAAGTAAGAAATATCTACCTCTAATCTCCCCTTCCCTCCTCTCCCTTCTTCTCCCCTTCCCCTCCCTTCTCCCCATGACGTTGTCGGGCATATATCTGCATAAACCCATTTGTTAAACTCCCCCCAAATGTATTCAGATTTCCTAATCCTCCTTGTGTGAGATGATGAGAACTTCCGCATTCACTCCTATGGTGTGCCGTCTCGGAGTTCACACACACACACACACACACACACACATTCTAACTCACCCATACACACACACACACTCTCAGATTCTCACTCATTCATACACACCCTCAAGACACGCGTACACGCTCACCCATACACACACGCACACACACTCACATACAGACACACACTTACACAAGCAGACAGACAGACAAACACAAACACACACACAAACACGGATGTTAGGTCTCTATTGAGGGAATCAGTTCAGTGACTTAAGATGACACGATACTGTTTTGGGGAGTTTCTCTATGTCTTACGTGTCCTGTACGCCACAACCCAGGCAGAGTCCTCCTCCTCTCTCCCCACACCACCACAGTCCCTCTCACCACACCACCACAGTCCTCCACCACACCACCACAGTCCTCCTCTCTCCAACACCACCACAGTCCTCCCTCTCTCCAACACCACCACAGTCCTCCTCTCACCACACCACCACAGTCCTCCCTCTCCACCACACCACCACAGTCCTCCCTCTCTCCCACACCACCACAGTCCTCCCTCTCTCCAACACCACCACACACCTCCCTCCACCACACCACCACAGTCCCTCCCTCCCTCCCACACCACCACAGTCCTCCCTCTCTACCACACCACCACAGTCCTCCCTCTCTCCCACACCACCACAGTCCTCCCTCTCTCAACACCACCACAGTCCTCCCTCTCCAACACCACCACAGTCCTCTCTCCCCACACCACCACAGTCCTCCCTCTCACACCAGCACAGTCATCCCTCCTACCACACCACCACTAGAGTCCTCCCTCTCTCCACGCCACCACAGTCCCTCCTCTCTCACACACCACCACAGTCCTCCCTCCTCCCACACCACCACAGTCCTCCCTCCCTCCCACACCACCACAGTTCCCTCCCTCTCTCCCCACACAGCACAGCCCCTCCTCCCTCGCACACCAGCACAGCCCTCCCTCCCTCGCACACCAGCACAGTCCTCCCTCTCTCCCACACCAGCACAGTCCCTCTCTCCCACACCAGCACAGTCCTCCCCCACACCACCACGTCCTTCTCTATCTCCCACACCACCACAGCCCCTCCCTCCCACACCACCACAGTTCTCCCTCTCCACACCAGCACAGTTCTCCCTCCCTCGCACACCAGCACAGCCCTCCCTCCCTCGCACACCAGCACAGTCCTCCCTCTCTCCCACACCACCACAGTCCTCCCTCTCTCCCACACCAGCACAGTCCTCTCTCCCACACCAGCACAGTCCTCCCTCCCACACCACCACAGTCCTCCCTCCCTCCTTCGCACACCAGCACAGCCCTCCCTCCTACACCACCACCACCACCACCACCCTCCCTTCTTCCCTCCCTCCCTCTCTACCACACCACCACCACCCTCCCTCCCTCCCTCCTACACCACAACCGTCATCACTACAGCAGGAGCACCGAGCCCTCTCACTCCACGGGTCCCTCCCTGTGTTAATATTCGGCCGGTTATCTCTAATGAGCCAGCCAGACTGCAACTGTAATTCTCCTGGTAACGACTCCAATAAACATCTACTACTTAATTGCCTCATATTCGACGCCGTTTCCAGACCTTACACGGGGTGGCCGATGTGATGGTGTACTGTATATAGTGATGGGATGATTGGTTGCCTTTCTTTATGACGGATTACGGGATTTTGTTGGATGTGGGGGTGTAGGTACGCGTACACAGATACACACACTTCAAACACACACGAACCTCAGACACACACACACACACAGACACAGACACACGAAGCCTGTAATATATACGTACCCAAGGCAAAAATCCAAGCACAGTTACAGAATCAACTTGCTCGAGGGCGGCAAGTACTGTTGGTGCTGGAGGTGGAGGAGGGTGGCGTTGGAGATGGGTGGGGGAGGGGAGGGTGGCGTTGGAGACGGGTGGGAGGGTGGAAAGGGGTTGGAGACGGGGGATTGGAGGGGAGGGAGGAGAGAGGGGTGGTGGTGGTGGTGGAGGTTGGAGGAGGAGGATGGCGTTGGAGAAAGGTGGGGTTGGAAGGGAAGATAAGGTGGGGTAGGAAGGAGAGGAAGAGGAGGAAGGAGGAGGAGGAGAGGGTGGTGGTGAGGTTAGAGGAGAGAGGGTGTTGGAGGGAGGAGAAGGTGGGGGGGGAAGGAAGGTGAGGGGAGGAGGGAGGAGAAGGGTGGGGAGGGGTGAGGAGAAGGGTGGGGAAGGTGGAAGGGGTGGAGGGAGGGTGAGGAGGAGGGTGGTGGGGTTGGAGGAAGAGGTGAGGGGGGGATTTGTTCGAGACAGGTTAGTGAGCTGAAGGAGGTAGGTGTGAGGAGAGGGGAGGAGGGAAAGGAGGAGGAGGGAGGAGGGGAAAGAAGGAGGAGGGAGGGAAAGGAGGGAGGGAGGGAGGAGGTACTAGAGTTGGGAAAGGAGAGGAAGGAAGGAAGGAGGAAGGAAGGAAGGAGGGATGAAGGAAGGGAAGGAGGAAGAAAGGAAGGAGGGAGAGTGGAGTAACGAAGATACTGGAGAAGGGAGGAGGGAGAGTGGAGTGACAGAGGTACTGGCATTGGGAGGGAAAATGAAGGCCATCGTGGATGGTGGGATGTGGGAGAGGTGAGCCTGGGAGGGGAAGGGGAGGTGAGCCTGGGAGGGGAAGGAGGTGAGAATGGGAGGGGAAGGGGATGAGCCTGGGAGGAAGGAGGTGAGCCTGGGAGGAAGGGGAGGTGAGCCTGGGAGGGAAGGGAGGTGAGCCTGAGGGGAAGGGAGGTGATGGAAGGAGGAGAGGGGAAGAAGGGGGAGGGAGGTAGGTAGATGAGAGAAGGAGGGAAGAGCGGAAGGGGTGGGGGGAGAGGAGGGGTGAGCAGAAGTGGAGGTAAGTGGGAAAGAGACCAGTGGATAAAGGAGGAGGAGGAGGAGGAGGAGGAAGAGGAGGAAGAGGAATAAGGTGTTTGGGTTGTGGAAGGGCAAGGAAGGAGTGGTTGTGGGTAGGGGTAGCCTCTGGAACTCACTGTGGAGGGGGCAATGACCTGGGTACTGGGAATGTTGGGGCTGGGTGCTGGGGCTGGGCTGGGGACTGGGGCTGGGGCTGGGCTGGGGCTGGGTGCTGGGGCTGGGGCTGGGTGCTGGGGCTGGGGCTGGGTGGCTGGGACTGGGTGCTGGGACTGGGGCTGGGTGCTGGGACTGGGACTGGGACTGGGGCTGGGGCTGGGACTGGGTCTGGGGCTGGGTGCTGGAACGAATAAAACTGGGAGCTGGGGTGTAGGGAGTGTAGGGAAGGTGGAGGAGGGGTGTGAGACGGGAGGATGGAGGGGTGGAAGAGTGTAGAAGAGGTGGAGGAGGGTGGGAAGAGTGTAGACGGGCGTAGGGAAGGTGGGGGAGGGTGTGGGAAGAGTGTAGACGGGGTGTAGGGAAGGTGGGGAGGAGGGTGTGGGAGAGTAGACGGGTGTAGGGAAGGTGTAGATGGGCGTAGGGGAAGGGAGGTGTGGAAGAGTGAATACGGGTGTAGGGAGAGGTGGAGGTGTGGAAGAGTGTAGACGGGCGTAGGGAAGGTGGGGGGAGGGGTGGAAGAGTGATGGCTGTGGAGAAGAATGTATGTAGATGTAGAGGTGTGGTGGGTGTGGGTGAGTGTAGAGGGTGGGAGTGTGTAGGTAGGTGTGGTGTGTGTGTAGGTGGGTGTGTGTGTGTGTGTGTAGGTGAGTGTGTAGGTGAGTGTGGGGTGTAGAGGTGTAGATCGGTGAGGGAGTGTAGTGGTGGGTGTGTAGTGTGTGGTGTGTAGACGTGTAGGTGGGTGTGTAGACGTGTGTGGGTGTGTAGTGTGTAGACGTGTAGGTGTGGTGTGGGGTGGTAGACGTGTAGGTGGTGTGTGTAGGTGTGTAGTGTAGACGTGGGTGGCTGTAAAAGTGTAGGCGAGTGTAGCGGTGTAGTGTGTGTGGGTGTACATGTGGGTGTGTAGGCGTGTATAGTGTGGGTGGGTGTAAACGTGTAGGGGTGGGGGGTAGACGTGTGGGTGAGTGTAGTGTGTGGGTGGGTGTAGTGTGGTGTGTAGTTGGGTGTGTAGGTGAGTGTAGACGTGTAGGTGGGGTGTAGGTGTAGGTGGGTGTGTAGACATGTATGGTGGAGTGTGGGTGGGGGGTGGGTGTAGACGCGTAGGTGGGTGTAGTGGTGTAGGGGAGGAGGTGGTTGAAGTACTGGTGATGCAAGACTCTTGAGGAAGAGGGTACGAGTATCCGCTGGGAGGGCGGGAGGGCGGAGGAGGGAGAGAATGGGGAGGGAGAGAAGGAATGGGAAATGTAGTTGAGAAAAAGGGTATAGAGAGAGAGAGAGAGAGAGAGAGAGAGAGAGAGAGAGAGTGTGTGTAAATATAATCAGAGAAAGTGTATAAATTGTGAATAAGAAAAACAACAATTAAAGGAAAGGTAATGACAGGGCGTGAGGAAAATAGTGAATAATGAAGAGAATAGATAAAGGAGGGGAAGACAGCGTAGGTGTAATAACAACGTGGAATTAAAAAAATTAATAACTGAATGAATGAAGGGAGTATGGCAGGGTAAAAATAACAGGAGCAATAAAAATGAATGAAGTAAAGTTGGACAAATGATAGAATGAAGGAAAATAGGATAAATGGAAGGAATATAGGATAAATTGAAGGAATATAGGATAAATGGAAGGAATATAGGATAAATAGAAGGAATATGGGATAAATGGAAGGAATATAGGATAAATTGAAGGAATGTAGGATAAATGGAAGGAATATAGGATAAATAGAAGGAATATGGGATAAATGGAAGGAATATAGGATAACTGGAAGGAATATAAGATAAATTGAAGGAATATAAGATAAATTGAAGGAATATAGGATAAATTGAAGGAATATAAGATAAATTGACGGAATATAGGATAAATTGAAGGAATATAAGATAAATTGAAGGAATATAAGATAAATTGAAGGAATATAGGATAAATTGAAGGAATATAAGATAAATTGACGGAATATAGGATAAATTGAAGGAATATAAGATAAATTGAAGGAATATAAGATAAATTGAAGGAATATAAGATAAATTGAAGGAATATAGGATAAATTGAAGGAATATAAGATAAATTGAAGGAATATAAGATAAATTGAAGGAATATAGGATAACTGGAAGGAAAATTAACGTTTCTGAAGTAGTATCGACCAAGGAACTCTTACCTTTTGTCTAGGCTACCGGCTCCACACTCCTCCTCCCTCACCTCACCTCACCTCACCGTCTTTCTCCTCCTCCTCCTCCCCCTCCTCACCTCACTGTCCTCTTCCCCTCCTCACTGCCCTCCTCCCCTTCCCATCCCCTCACTACCTTCCTCCTCCTCCTCCTCTTCTTCTTTCACCTCACCGTCTTCCTCCTCCTCCCTCACCACAACTGCCTCCTCCTCCCTCACCTCACTGCCTCCTCCTCCTCCCTCACCGTCTCCTCCCACCTCACACCGCCTCCTCCTCAGCTCACCTCACCGTCTTCCTCCTCCCTCCCTCACCACCGTCTTCCTCCTCCTCCCACCTCACCGCCTTCCTCCCTCAGCTCACCTCACTGTCTTCCTCCTCCTCCTTCCCCCCACCGTCTTCCTCCTCCTCCCACCTCACCGTCTTCCTCCTCCCCCCTCACCTCACCGTCTTCCTCCTCCTCCTCCCTCACCGCCCTCCTCCTCCCTCCCCTCACTGTCTTCTCCTCCTCCCTCCCCCACCGCCTCCTCCTCCTCAGCTCACCCCACCGTCTCCTCCTCCTCCTACCTCACCGTCTCCTCCTCCTCCTCCCTCACCGTCTTCCTCCTCCTCCCTCACTGCCTCCTCCTCCTCCTCCTCACCGTCTCCTCCTCAGCCTCACCTCACCGTCTTCCTCTCCTACCTCACCGTCTTCCTCCTCCTCCTCCCCTCACCGTCTTCCTCCTCCCACCTCACCGTCTTCCTCCTCCCCAGCTCACCTCACCGTCTTCTCCTCCTCCTCCCCCTCACCTCACTGTCTTCCTCCTCCCCTCACCACACCGTCTTCCTCCTCCTCCTCCCCCCTCACCTCTCACCGTCTCCTCCTCCTCAGCCTCACCTCACCGTCTTCCTCCTCCTCCCTCACCTCACTGTCCTCCTCCTCCTCCTCACCGTCTTCCTCCTCCTCAGCTCACCTCACTGTCTTCTCCTCACCTCACTACCTTCCTCCTCCCTAACTGTCTTCTTCCTCCTCCTGCCTCCTAGTCTTGTAACAGCGGAAGCAGAAATGTAGTGGTTGTTCATAGTTGTGGTGGTGGTGGTAGTTGTGGTAGATGGTGGTGGAAGTTGTGGTAAGTGATGGTCGATGGTGACTAGTAGCGGTGATAGTGGTGGTGGTAGTTGGTGGTGGTAGTTGTGGTAGATGGTGGTGGAAGTTGTGGTAAGTGATGGTCGATGGTGACTAGTAGCGGTGATAGTGGTGGTGGTAGTTGGTGATAGTGGTAGATGTGGACATTATGTGGTAAGTGGTTGTGGTAGATAAAGGTAACCAGTAGTAGTGATAATGGTAGTAGTTGATGGTGGTAGGTGTGGTAGATGATGGTGATTGGTAGGTGATGGTAATAATAGTAGTAGTTGTTAGGTCAGGTCAGGTCAGGTCAATACGATGTCTTAGCACTCTATGTATAGGTTTAATACGATGACATATTCCTATGATTACGATGACACGACAGTCAAGAGGTATAAGTCATCGTCCTCCATGGTTAAAGTAATCGTCCTCAAAGGGTTAAATCATCGTCCTTCAATGATAGTTATCGTCCCCCAGAGGTAAAGTAATCGTCCTCAAAGGATTGTCATCGTTCTCCAGGGACAGTCATCGTCCTCAAGGGGTTAAGTCATCGTCGACCTCAAGGGGTAAAGATATCGTCTTGATGGTGTAAGTCATCGTCCTCCAGGGGTTAAATCATTGACCTCAGGAGGTTAAATCATTGACCTCAATTGGTTAAGTCATCGTCCTCCATGGATTAAGTCATCGTCCTCCAGGGGTTAAATCATTGACCAGGGGGTTAAGTCGTTCGTCCTCCAAAAGGTTAAGAACACCCA
The DNA here is from genome assembly GCF_018991925.1 of Homarus americanus. Classification (NCBI taxonomy): domain Eukaryota; kingdom Metazoa; phylum Arthropoda; class Malacostraca; order Decapoda; family Nephropidae; genus Homarus; species Homarus americanus. The sequence continues at coordinate 5,398,510 of NW_024757794.1, forward strand.
CACGTATTATCTACCTTAACCACGTATTATCCACCTTAACCACGTATTATCCACCTTAACCACGTATTATCCACCTTAACCACGTATTATCCACCTTAACCACGTATTATCCACCTTAACCACGTATTATCCACCTTAACCACGTATTATCCACCTTAACCACGTATTATCCACCTTAACCACGTATTATCCACCTTAACCACGTATTATCCACCTTAACCACGTACGTATATATTGAGTTACATAATCCTCCCCAAACATGCTGTGCTGCCTAAGTTAAAAAGAGCCACTCAAGATTTGGACTAATCGCCTTATGAACTCAAGTGTCGCCTTACAGTACGGTGGTGATCAAATTATGTGTGTCTCTTAATGTCGAACACGCGATGTATCCCCGGTCATCAGCCTTCTAGCTCGAGGTCTTGGTGGTGGTGGGGAAAGTTGGTGGGTGGAGAAAGGGGGATGGGGGGGGATGGGTAATGATAGGGGGTGGGGAGGGGAGGGATGGGTGGGTGGGGAGGGAGAGATAGGTGGGAGGAATGGGGGATGGTAGAATGGGGATGGTAGGGATGGGTGATGGGTAGGGATGATGGGGGGATGGGGTGATGGGTAGGGATGGGGGTGATGGGTAGGGAAGAGAGGAGGATGGAAAAAAGAAAAGAAGAGAGTGGGCAGGGCAGGGACGGATGATAGCACATTACCTACAGGAAACTCTTGAATACAGTATTTCTAAACACCACCGTAGAGCTCTGTATTACACCACATTACAGGGAAATAACAACCACGACCAGACTACATCGCTCTGGTTCATGACAGTTCCTGGTGATATCTCTAACACAACACGACATCTACACCAGCCTCGTGAATTATTTCCTGGTTGTGATTTACAGAGAGATTATCTTAACCCCTGGAGACACTACACACACACACACACACACACACACACACACACACACACACACACACACTATTAACACAAAACACATATGACGATCTAATCAAAAGCATTTCCTCAATAAGACAGCAAGATATAATATTTTGCTTCTTCACAGTACTTCCCCCTTTGGGTATGACACATTCCAACACACTTCAGTACTTTCCCACGCACTCTAACACATCCCAACACATTTCGAGAAACTCCAACACACCAGCACATTTCAACACATTCTGACGCACTCCAGCACATTCCAACATACTCCAGCACATTTCAACCCACTCACACACATTCCAACACAATCCGACACATTCCAACACAATCCGACACATTCCCACAACTCTCCATCACATTCCAACACACCCCGACGTATTCCCACACACTCTAACACACTCCAATACATTCCGAGACACACCAACTCAGCCCACTTCAAGAATTCTCTCCCGGTGGCCTGATAAAGTTAAGTTGACCCCGAGAGAGAGCCGAGTATTAAGGGGCTCCAACAGTGCTGCCAAGTAATCTCAGACAGACGGACGGACGGATGGATAGATAGATAGATGTACAGACGGGCGGATAGATGTACAGACGGGCGGATAGATGGATAGATGTACGGACGGATAGATGTATGTACGAACGGATGGATGGATGTACCGACTAATGGATAGATAAACAGACGGATAAACGGTTAAATGGATAGACGGAAGGATGAATTGACACACCCCCCCTCCTAAACTCACAAACTCTCCACACAAACACAAACAAACCCTCCACACACACACACACACACACATACATACATACATACATACATATACATACATACACACACACACACACATACATACATACATACATACATACATACATACATACATACATACATACACACACACCCCGCCACACAAACACTTCAACATGTCACACAAACGCACCCCCCCTCCCCCATACGCACAGAGGGAGAAGAGACGCGGGCGGGGCTGGTGGTTGACGACATTAGGCCGTCAACACTATACCGCCAGCAAGCGACTGTACGTGGAGCCGGGGCCCTCAACACACGCTTCCTTCTACAGGGCTCTCATTAATTTTATATTATTTTAAAGGTCTATAAACACGTGTATCGGGTCCTCGTTTCTACAACTAATAATAACCAAAATAAGACAGTTAGTTTCCCTGCTTCACAACACACTTTGGGGATACTGTGTGAGGTTTTTTTTTTAACCCCGCAAGAAATCTCGGGTTCCTCGTTATCTGTATTTTATCCTCGAATCTATTCCCTCGTTTATCTTTCACACGCATCATCCCCGTCATCAATCGCCTATTCTTCTCCCCTGCACTCTTCATCATCGTCATTAACGTTGTGTCTTCTACGTTATTTCTCCAGACGGATAATCGTTCCCTCCGGCCAATAACAGGTACACACACACACACACACACACACACAAAGGACTCCAGGTGTATGTCAGGTGTAGATAAACCATTGTACAGGAGCCACTCGTCACCCACTCCCTTCCCCCTCCGCTAAGCTCAAGTCACCTACCCATTACCAAGACAAGGTAACGAGGCATCATTCCATCATTCCTCTCGGTAACACCTTCGAGAAGATGATGTGGGTGAAGAAGCTTTTGTATAGCCATTATCAGCATCATCTTGTTCTTATTCTTCTTCTTTTCTATTCTAATAAGTTAAACCAGGATGTTGTGTTGTACAGGTGTGTATTGAAGAGAACAATTACTGTATTGTGTTACATACAGTACAACCTTCCTATGACCTTCCCCCAGGGCGATCCTTCAGTAAGTAAAGCCACAGAACACGTGTAAATGCCATTCTTCCGTCCGGTGGCTGGGCTAGGCTCTTCCATGAACTTGAATGTTACATCAAACTTCCGGAAATAGCTTCACGCGATTCCTCACTCGCCTCAATTCAAATATGTCCAAACATGTCCAAATTAAATAAAAAATGCCCAAATATTCCTAAAAATGTTTCAGTATTTCCAAATATGTAAAAAAAATCAAATATACCCAAATATGACCAAATAGGACCCACAAATGTCCAAATATACCCTAAAATGTCCGGTTACACCTAAATATGTCCAAACCTCAGAAAAATACGTCACCCTCTGTCTATCCCCGTGTGGCCGTGGGGTGGGTGGAGGTGTACACAGTATAATATAATGCAACACTAAAGTAGCCATAACGCCGAACCTCTAATAATATTCTATGTCTTGAAGGTCATGCATGGTAAGGTGTCACGCTTGAGGGGCTGTTATGTTACGAGCCTATCATGACCTACAGCGATTGTCATTAAGTTTCAGTTGTCACGAGTTCACGATCCACTTAATTGTCAATTCTAACTTCAAGATCCACCTAACACCTGGCCATCAAGAGTTCAGCAATGACAGAAAATTTCGTCGTCGTCGTAAAAAAAAAAGTAAATAAATAAAAAATAAAAAAAAACACCAGATAAATCCACTTAAGCCTCGGGTCTCCCTCGTAAGAATCGATAGCACAGTCTACGGTCGTCGCCACAACCATCTCGGGTAGAAAATTCTCTCAGACCTGACAAGTTTTTTTTTTTTTTTTTTACTTGGCATCACGCTGAGAATTGTAGTTTCATCCTTGACGTCACGCTGAGAATTGTAGTTTTTTCCTTGACATCATGCTGAGAAATCTAGACAAAATTTTCATTGCTGTCTCACCGATGTCTTATTTCCTGGCCGCCACACCGAGATCACTATAAACCTAACACCTGTATTTCTCTATTGTCAACGTAATTACTCTTTTTATCTCTTTATTTTTCCATTTTATTTGAACTACATTAAGCGCATAGGATATAATAAAGCAAAATTACTTCTAAAATAAAGAGGAGGAAACAGCTATGCAATTATCGTGTGTTACTGAGCTAATGTTATGGGAGAAGTTCGCCTTTACTAAACGAATACCTACCACCAGTACAACGACCAGCATCACCACTACTACCTACCTACCACCACCAATATCAATACGACCACCATCACCACCGACCACAATCACCTACCACCAATACCACAACAACCAACCCCACAACAACCACCACCCAGCTTCCTCAACGGTCAGACAACCACCCACAGGAAGCAGAGTATTACGGAAGGAGGTGGAGTAAGCGTGTGGACACAGTGGTATAAACAATGACGAGAGGAAATTGGGAAGATTTGAGGATTATGGAAATGGAAGAGAAAAAAAGGAAAAACAAAAATAGTATACAGAATGATATGAAAGAGGAATGGGAATGGAGGAAGAGGGAGGAAGGGGGGACGGAGGGAAGGGAAGGGAGAGGGAATAAAGGGAGAAATGAAGGAAAGGAAGAAAGGGAAGAGAGAAAGGAAGGGAAGGGAGAAAGGAAGGGAAGGGAGAAAGGAAGGGAAGGGAGAAAGGAAGGGAAGGGAGAAAGTAAGGGTAGGGAGAAAGGGGAGGGAAGAGGCGAGAATGAAAGGGATGGGGAAAGGAAAAAATGAGAAAGGAAGGGAAGAGGGAGGGAAGGAAGAGAATGGAGGGGAGGGAAGGAAGAGAATGGAGGGGGAGAGAAGAAGAGGGAAGAGGAAGGGAAGGAAGAGATGGGAGGGGAGTGGAGAAGTTAAATAGAGAGAACATAGTAGATAGAAAACAAGAGAAAGGTAGAGATAATGAAGGAGTAAGCAGAGACCAAGAGAAGAGGAGACACCACATGGAGGGAGGGAGGGGGAGGGGTAGAGAACAAGACAACAGCATAGAGAGAACAGGAGATTAAAGAACACAGTAAGATTGAGAACAAGAACACGATTGGGAATAAGAAATTTTTTGAGAACAAGAACAAAACAGAGAACAAGAACACGATAAAGAACAATAAAACGGAGACCAAGAACACGATTGAGAACAGGAACAATTTTGAGAACAAGAACAAAACAGAGAATAAGAACACGATGAAGAACAACAACATAGAGACCCAGAACAAGAACCAAATTTAGAGCGGGCAATAAACACCGGAGAACAAGGTAACCACACCCATTAAAAGTACGATCTAGTTAAACCGACAAAGAGGAGGAGCAGGAGGAGGACGAAGAGAGGGGAAGAGGAGGAGGAGGAGGAAGAAGAGGAGGGAGAAGAGGAGGAGGGAGAAGAGTAGAGCAGAGGAGGGAGAGAGAGAGGAGGGAGGAAGGAGAAGGGAGGAGGAAGAGGAGGAGGGGGAAGAGGAGGAGGGAGAAGAGGAGGAGGGGGGAAGAGGAGGAGGGGAAGAGGAGGAGGGGGAGGAGGAGGGGGAAGAGGAGGAGGGGGAAGAGGAGGAGGAGGGAAAGGAGGGAAGATAAGAGGGAGAAGAGGAGGGGAGGGAGAGCATGTTTTGTTTTTGCAGATCAAGATGGACAAGTTCTGCTCAGTGCCTGCAGGAGGTGATGAAACGTCCCCCACACACACCACCAGGCCTCCTTCCTTCCCCTGGGGACTTCACCACCTGCCCCCTTCCTCCCCCTGCACCTCACCACCCGCCCTTCCTCCCCCTGCACTTCACCACCCGCCCCCTTCCTCCCCCCGCACCTCACCACCCACAAATCACCTGGAAACAACCAACAGTCAACTGCAGACAATTCGGGTTCAGGAAAAGGAAGTCCACCACAATAGCGATAGCCAGAGCCGCGGCGAATGGTAGACAATGTAATCTAACTCTCCGGGATGTACCGAAGGCATTTGGCAAATTCTGGCGTGACGGTCTAAACTCTAAAATATAAGATCCTCCAACTTGGACTTCCCGCCAACGTTGAAAAGCTGCTTTGCAACTTTCTTGACAGCAGAAATGCCAGTCTGGGGGTGGGACAACACACAGGAGAGACCTTCCCACTCATGAGCGGAGTCCCTCAGGGCAGCGTCCTCTCTCCCACCCTATATATTATCTACACAAGTGACACCCCGCCACCCACTAGAATAGGTAACGCGAGCGTTACAGGTCGACAACACCAGGCGGGATTAGAAAGGGTAAATAATTACGAAAAACAATGGAAAATCCAAACCAGTTTCCCGAAGTTCACAGTGATACCCTTATGCAGAAGGAAAACCCATCCATTAGTTACCAACAATGCCCAGATAGAATACAAAAGCAGAGGCACCCTCCTGGGCCTGCATATATCCACGACAGGTTACTCCCATCATGTCCACACCAGGAAGGAAAAGGCAAGAAGAGAGCTGAGATAACTATACCGCTTTAAAGCGCTTCCTGAGAAAATAAAACTCCGCCTGGCGACATAATTTATCATTCCGATATTAACTTACCCAGCAGTACCTCTTCATATTATGAGCACCACTCAAATATTAAAATTACAGGTGGTCCAAAATGAAGCCCTATGATTCGTCACAGGTGAAAGATACCCCTTCACCAGAACTATAGCCGAGATACATAGAGACCTGAGAATAAAACCCATCAACCAGCAGCTGCACACCCTGGCCAGCAGTGTCTGGCAAAAGATAGAACGATCAGAGCAAGAACTCCTTCAAAGACTCCCACCAGATAACGACAACAACCATACATGGTTCCCAAAAAGTTACCAAATCTCAAAATGTCCATTACCACCCCCAATCTATACGGCCAGGCAATAGACCTCCCTAGACCAGCATCCGCCAGTAGGGTCGGCGGAATATGAAATAAGGCCCTCAAAACACCCATATGTGGGACAGGGCAGGATGTCTAGTGCCTGTGTCGACAGACAATAACTAACCCATGACACAACCCTAACACACTATTAGCTTAGCTAGGCGGTCAGCCCGCCCTCTCTGACCACCTCCTAAATTTCTTCAATTTCCGAACTATAACTTCCTTCCCACCTCATTTTTCTTTTCACCCTCTACCCCAAAAAAAAAACAGCCACCCTAGTTTCTGAGATTGGGAACAAAGAAGCCAATCACCTGAGTACACCTGTGGTTCAAGGGTTTAATTATCCTTGAGTACATCTGTGTTTAAAGGGTCTAATCATCCCTGAGTACACCTGTGTTTTAGGGGAGTAATCATCCCTGAATACACCTGTGTTTTAGAGGTCTAATCATCCCTGAATACACCTGTGTTTAAGAGGTCTAATCATCCCTGAATACACCTGTGTTTAAGAGGTCTAATCATCCCTGAATACACCTGTGTTTTAGAGGTCTAATCATCCCTGAATACACCTGTGTTTAAGAGGTCTAATCATTCCTGTGTTTCTGTGTTCAAAACACAAATAATCCCCATGTGCGTGTGTGTGTGTGTGTGTGTGTGTGTGTGTGTGAGAGAGAGAGAGATATTAAGTGCCCAATCGAATCACTCATGGTGTTCAAGGACCCAATCATCCCTACGCCAACCGATGATTCGGACCCCTCACTCCAGGCTGTGTGTTCAAAATAGTGACTGGCGAACTTAAAGAAAAAAGCTGCGATTCACTTTTATAGTTTATAATCACAAGGGAACAACCACACCATGCTGGCTCTGACAAGACGACCTACATATACCGCCTGTCTAATTTACTGTACACTGGCCAGCGCTGTTTACTCTTGGTCGACTTGATCAGTGCTCGGAGATGGTACACAGGTTTTAGAGTTGTTATAATAATAATAATAATAATAATAATAATAATAATAAATTAACAGAAGTAACAACAAAAATAATGATAATAACAACAGCATTAAGAACAACAAAGATAATAACAGAAATAGCATACAATAAAAACAACAACAATAAATAAAAAACACTACAGACAAATAAATACAAATAAAATAAAATACAAAACAAGTCTAATCATCACAAAACAACACATCACAACACAACACATGACAACACATCACAACACAATAATAACAACACACATAAAATATCACACAGACACTCCTACAGTATATCCCAGACCCAGATGAGGGATACTACCGGCTTCTACCTCCTCTCCTACCTCTCCTTCCCTATTCCCTCCCATAACTCCTCTTCCATATTCCCTCCCCTTCTCTACTTTTCCTTCTCTATTCCTCCCCCTCCATACCTCTCCTGCCCCCCTACCCCACCTGTTGTGGATCCCCTCTCACATAGGCCTCAAAGAACATGACAGAGTTGATGCCCTCGCCAAACTCAAGTGTCTAACAAGATCACTAGATTACAAGATGTTAAAATGTTAGATTAAGGTTAGGATATAACTACCTCTGGCAGTATGTTCCTCAAGCAGATGTAAACAAGATTAAATGTAAAGTGTGTGGCCAGGACATAGCCACACACCTGGAACACTACGTCCTCGACTGTGTGAAGATAGAACCTTTAGAGACAGTCCAAGCACACTGTGTGTGAAATGGCACAACACTTCATCTCTAATGGCAAGATAGCCGACATATTAAGATTGTATCCACTTTTTTGCACTGAGTAACTATATCAGTTCGAATGTACAGAACTATACACAATGTGCTTGAATACTTCTCAAGCAAATGTGAATAACAAAGTGTGTGGCCAGATATACTGCCTCACACGCCTGTACTCAGGCAGATGTGAATAAGTTACCCTTTATGAATAGAACTAAACAAATAATGTAATTGAAATACTGTGTAACATTCAGTGCCATAATATCCTGACCACTGGGGACTGTTATACAAACCCTCTGTGACCTCTACTCAGTAACTTTGCGTTACCGCTCACAGGATGAGTGCGGAGTACACACAAACTAGCCGCTGTAAGCGGCAAAAATCATCCTTCCCTACCCCTTCACCATACCCTCTTCTTTTCCCTACCTCTGTCCCTACTCTGATGACACAAGACCCCGCATGAGATCTTAACACAGACAAATAAGGTAATGAAAAAAAGTGTACTTTTCAAGAAATTCAAATCGAGATCCCGGGAATAAGTTGAGGGCGTAATTTGACTGATTGGTCACTGCAGAGCCTTAAAAAAATTAACAATCCAATCGCCACCTCACCTGATATCAATCTCCACCTCAACTAATCCATGACGTCAGAACCCCCCACCTGGCTTACACCGTGAACTGACGTAAATAAATGCTTCAATCTTATATAGGTGATGATAAGCATAACACGACTCCTATCAATTAATGCTAAAAAAAAATCATGCAAGACAAAAAATAAAACAATCATGGTAGAAAAAATACTACCTCACACGCAAAGAACATCCATCACCCACTCAGGGTACAGGAAGGCGCCTACAGTGAGCTAACGAAACGCCAAAAGCCAAAGTGTCATCCAAACATAAATAAACCCCCTTCTGACGGCCACTTTCCCCTATCGCTACCAAGAAAGACATTACTAGAATCAGACATTTTTCTGTATGGCTAAAACACTCGTATGATGACAGCACTCTAAAACACTATACAGGACCTCTTACCCTCCAGGTCACTGTATATACTTTTTTTCTAATTTTTTATTATTTACAAACTTTTTTGTTAACTTTGTGTGGTATATGATGAAACAACTAAATACTCGGGAGTGTTGACTATGCTCTTGATGTTAGTGTTTAAGGTCAGGAAGGAGGAGGGGAAGAGGTAGGGGAAGAGAGAAGAGGTAGGGGAGGAAGGGAAGAGGTAGGGGAAGGGGAAGAGGTAGGAGGAAGAGGAAGAGGAAGAGGTAGGGGAGGAAGGGAAGAGGTAGGGGAGGAAGGGAAGAGGTTGGGGAAGAGGGAAGAGGTAGGGGAAGAGGGAAGAGGAGGGGAGGAAGGAAGAGGTAGGGGAAGAGGAAGAGGTAGGGGAAGAGGGAAGAGGTAGGGGAAGGGGGAAGAGGTAGGGGAGGAAGGAAGAGGTAGGGGAGGAAGGGAAGAGGTAGGGGAGGAAGGGAAGAGGTAGGGGAAGAGGGAAGAGGTAGGGGAAGGGGGGAAGAGGGAGAGGAAGGGAAGAGGGGAGGAAGGGAAGAGGTAGGGGAAGGGGAAGAGGTGGAGGAAGGAAGAGGTAGGGGGAGAAGGGAAGAGGTAGGGGAAGAGGGAAGAGGTAGGGGAAGGGGGAAGAGGTAGGGGAGGAAGGGAAGAGGAGGGGAGGAAGGGAAGAGGGCTGGGGAAGAGGGAAGAGGTAGGGGAAGAGGGAAGAGTAGGGGAGGAAGGAAGAGGTAGGGAGGAAGGGAAGAGGTAGGGGAAGAGGGAAGAGGTAAGTGAAGGGGGAAGAGGTAGGGGAGGAAGGGAAGAGGTAGGGGAGGAAGGAAGAGGTTGGGAAGAGGGAAGAGGTAGGGGAAGAGGGAAGAGGTAGGGGAAGGGGAAGAGGTAGGGAGGGAAGGAAGAGGAGGGGAGGAAGGAAGAGGTAGGGGAGGAAGGGAAGAGGTAGGGGAAGAGGGAAGAGGTAGGGGGAAGAGGAAGAGGTAGGGGAGGAAGGAAGAGGTAGGGGAGGAAGGAAGAGGTAGGGGAGGAAGGAAGAGGTAGGGGGAGGAAGGAAGAGGTTGGGGGGAAGAGGGAAGAGGTAGGGGAGGAAGGGAAGAGGTAGGGGAGGAAGGAAGAGGTTGGGGAAGAGGGAAGAGAAGGGGAAGAGTAGGGGAGGAAGGGGAAGAGGTAGGGGAAGAGGGAAGAGGTAGGGGAGGAAGGGAAGAGTTAGGGGGAAGGGGGAAGAGGTAGGGGAGGAAGGGAAGAGGTAGGGGAAGGGGGAAGAGGTAGGGGAGGAAGGAAGAGGTAGGGGAAGAGGGAAGAGGTAGGGGAGAAGGAAGAGGTAGGGGAGGAAGGAAGAGGTAGGGGAAGAGGAAGAGGTAGGGGAAGGGGAAGAGGTAGGGGAGGAAGGGAAGAAGTAGGGGAAGAGGGAAGAGGTAGGGGAAGAGGGAAGAGGTAGGGGAAGAGGGAAGAGGTAGGGGAAGGGGGAAGAGGTAGGGGAGGAAGGGAAGAGGTAGGGGAAGGGGAAGAGGTAGGGGAGGAGGGAAGAGGTAGGGGAGGAAGGGAAGAGGTAGGGGAGAAGGGAAGAGGTAGGGGAAGAGGGAAGAGGTAGGGGAAGGGGGGAAGAGGGGGGGGAGGAAGGGAAGAGGTAGGGGAGGAAGGGAAGAGGTTGGGGAAGGAGGGAAGAGGTAGGGGAAGAGGGAAGAGGTAGGGGAGAAGGGAAGAGGAGGGGAGGAAGGAAGAGGTAGGGGAAGAGGGAAGAGGTAAGGAAGGGGGAAGAGGTAGGGGAGGAAGGAAGAGGTAGGGGAGGAAGGGAAGAGGTTGGGGAAGGAAGAGGTAGGGGGAAGAGGGAAGAGGTAGGGAAGGGGAAGAGGTAGGGGAGGAAGGAAGAGGTAGGGGAGGAAGGGAAGAGGTAGGGGGAGGAAGGGAAGAGGTAGGGGAAGAGGGAAGAGGTAGGGAAGAGGGAAGAGGTAGGGGAGAAGGGAAGAGGTAGGGGGAGAAAGGGAAGAGGTAGGGGAGGAAGGGAAGAGGTAGGGGAGGAAGGAAGAGGTTGGGGAAGAGGGGAAGAGGGTAGGAAAGGAAGAGGGGGAGGAAGGAAGAGGTAGGGGGAGAAGGAAGAGGTTGGGAAGAGGGAAGAGGTAGGGGAAGGGGGAAGAGGTAGGGGAGGAAGGGAAGAGGTAGGGGAAGAGGGAAGAGGTAGGGGAGGAAGGGAAGAGGTAGGGAAGGGGAAGAGGTAGGGGAGGAAGGGAAGAGGTAGGGGAAGGGGAAGAGGTAGGGGAGGAAGGAAGAGGTAGGGGAAGAGGGAAGAGGTAGGGGAGGAAGGAAGAGGTAGGGGAGGAAGGGAAGAGGTAGGGGAAGGGAAGAGGTAGGGAAGGGGAAGAGGTAGGGAGGAAGGGAAGAGGTAGGGAAGAGGTAGGGGAAGAGGGAAGAGGTAGGGGAAGAGGGAAGAGGTAGGGGAAGGGGAAGAGGTAGGGGATGAAGGGAAGAGGTAGGGGAAGGGGAAGAGGGTAGGGGAGGAGGAAGAGGTAGGGGAGGAAGGGAAGAGGTAGGGGAGGAAGGGAAGAGAGGGGAAGAGGGAAGAGGTAGGGGAAGGGGAAGAGGTAGGGGAGGAGGGAAGAGGTAGGGGAAGGGGAAGAGGTAGGGAAGGGGGAAGAGGTAGGGGAGAGAAGGGGAAAGGTAAGTGACGGTGAGGGAGGGGAAAATGATAGAGGTGGAAGAAGGGGTAGAGGTAGGTAAGGAGGAGGACGGGTAGGGTAAGTAATGGGGTGAGGGGATAGGGTAAAAGAAGGGGTGGGGTAGGGTAGGGGTAGGGGGTAGGGGAGGAAGAGATGGGGGATCGGTCAAGCCATCTTTAATAACTGAAAGCAACGACGGCGTCACTGAAGGGGTGAGATATCATGGAAGAGGGAAGGGGTAGATGAAGGGGAAGGAGGGGAAAGGGAAGGAAGGAGAAGGGAAAAGGGAGAGGGAAGGGATTGGAGGAGAGGAGGGGGTAGGAGGAGGAAGGAAGGGGGGGTAGGGTGGAGGAGGGAAGGGGAAGAGGAGGTAGAGGGGTGTGGAAGGGGAAGGGGTAGGTGGTGGAGGAGGCTGAGTGGTATAAACCAATCAAACGACGAGAGGCGTCTGTTCGTATCTTCTCACCCCCCACCATAATCCAGCATGGTATAGCTTGACAGTAATGAGTCGGCGCCCAGATCACGGGACTGTGAATAGTGTAGGTATCAGGGAGGAGGGGGGAAGGAGGGGGAAGGAGGGGGGAAGGAGAGGGGAGGGGAGGGGGGAGGGGAGGGGAGGAAGAGGAGGGGAGGGAGGGAGGAGGGGAGGGGAGGGAGGAGGAGGGAGGCAGGGGATGGGGAAGGAAGAGGGGAGGGAAGAGAGGGGAGGGAGGGGAGGGAAGAGGAGGGGAGGGGAGGGGGAGGGGAAGAGGATGGGGAGGGAGGGGAGGGGGGGAGGGGAGGGAGGGAGGAGGGGAGGGGAGGGGAGGGGAGGGGAGGGGAGGAGGGGGGAGGGAGGAGGGGGAGAGGAGGGGGGAGGGGAGAGGAGGGGGGAGGGGAGGGAGGGGGGAGGGGAGGGAGGGGGAGGGGGGGAGGGGGAGGGGAAGAGAGGGGGAGGGAGAGGAGGGGGGAGGGAGGAGGGGGGAGGCAGGAGGGAGGGGAGGCAGGAGGAGGGGGAGGGAGGAGGGGAGGGAGGAGGAGGGAGGGGCAGGAGGAGGGGGGAGGAGGAGGGGAGGAGGGGTGGAGGAGGAGGGGAGGCAGGAGGAGGGGAGGCAGGGAGGAGGGGGGGAGGAGGAGGGGAGGAGGAGAAGGAAGGGTAGGGGAGGAAGGGTAGGGGAGGAGAAGGAAGGGGTAAGGGAGGAGGGGAGAAGGAAGGTAGGGTAGGAGGGGAAAGGTAGGGGGTTGGAGGGGAGAACCACACCTACACACAGGTTAATTTAGTAAAGAGAAGAAAAGAAAAACCCTGTCAATACAAGTGAGAAAACAATTAACAGGTGACAGGCAATAAGCATAATATGTACCCTGTACCTCGAGGTTTGTCTTGGTATATACAATGACACTGAAATATATATACCATGGTGAATGAAGACTTAAAATTACGGACTTGCTTACAAAAAAAATATCCCTCCCAAGGGGACGCTATCCCTCCGTCAGGTCAGGAGAGGCGAGCACAGAGCCGAGAGAACACACACACACAAACACACACAAAATAAAAAAAAAAAAATAAATAAATAAATAAAAAATAAATCCCATTATTTTTCTTTACCATTTTCCTTTGCCGAGACGGAGTTATGAGGTAGTTGAGGTAGTGAGTATAATTATGGGGTGGTGAGTATAATCATGGGGCGGTGGGTATAATCATGGGGCGGTGGGTATAATTATGAGGTATGGCGATTCTCTAATGTCAAGAGAAGGACAACTTGAGAGACGACTCCCTCCCTCTCCACCTACCCTCCCCCCTCAGTCTCTCCCTCCCTCTCTACCTACCTACATCCCTTAACTTCTCTCTCCCTCCCTCCCTCTCTACCAGCCTCACGCTTCACGAGGTCCTGCCAGGCGGGAGGCAGCAGCCCACCTGACACACACACGTGACGCTCACCTATATCATAACCCCCCAAGATGAGTTATATGCAATGTTAGTAGGATTGGAAAATGTTGTAAAGAGGTATAAAGATGCATATTTTTTTATTGATAGTAGGGCAGCTTTGGATTCTTTGAACAGTGGGAGTCCAGTCTTTTGGACACATTATTGGTTCATGTAGAAAATTAGTAAATACAATAAGAAAAAAATGGCCATAATGTTCGATTTGTATGGGTCCCTTCACATGTAGGCATTGGTCTTAATGAAGCAGTAGATATAATAGCAAAAAGAGCCACGGAAAAGGCCGAGATCGACATAATATGTACTAAAACCTTGAAGCAATTAAGGAGCAAATTACGGAAAATACAATCAATAGAAGATAATTTCAAAAGGAATGAAATATACGAGAAAAGTGAAACAATGAAACATTACCATCATGTTCTCACGAACACAAAATTTACATATGGGAAAGATGGGAGTAGGTGGAAAGATTCAGTGTATATGAGGTTAAGATTAGGATATAAATATTATTGGGAACTTGGAGCTGAGAGAAGTGAACAGGATAAAGAATGTAGAGTTTGTAGAACACCCAGATCCCATACCCTGCCACATTATATCCTGGAATGCCCATTGCTTAATGTATATAGAAATGCCCATATAAATAATGTCCCCAAGCAAATAGAGTGGATGTATAAAAATAGGAAAATAGATGAAATATTAAAGAAATATAGAAATTTTGCATCTAGAATATAACTATGTACTATAACTGATTATATGAAATATTAGGGATTTATGTGAGTCCTGAGAGGGACATTCCTGGACTGGGGTGGGGATGACTTCTGTCACTTCATCCCTTTGAGATAAACCTTGTTAAGTGCTTTGTTCTAATGACTTGTATTTATCCGGGTTACGGTCTAGTCTAGTTCTTCATGTTGTTTTTTTTTATTATTATATCAGGGTTGAGTCTCAGAGTATCTTAGGGGTAGATCCTTCTAGCTCTCATCTTCTGATTCTTTGCAATGACACGAGATATCCTTCAATTCTTCCCGCACGTAGGATAACCTTTCTCTCTACAGCTACACGCACGAGAATAACGTCCCTCAGCCCTACCTCTACAGTCTACACCCAGCTTGAGGTATACTGTAGTGTGTTGACCCCCACCAGCGACAAGTAACAAACACATCATAAAACTATTGTACTTTTTCCCTCTATCAAAGTCATTCACTAATAATTTTATACTTTTCGAACTAAAATATACACAACCTCCCCCTCCCTCCCCACCCCCACCCAAAAAACAATCACTCAAATATAGTCACCAACATCAAGGTATCATGAAGGGTTACAATGAAATAAAACAACAACAATCAAGCTTATAATGAAATACAACAACAATAATCAAGCTTATAATGAAATACAACAATAATAATCAAGCTTATAATGAAATAAAAAAATCACGGTTATAATGAAATACAACAACAGCATCAACAATCACGGTTACAATGAAATAAAACAACAACAATCACCGAATAATGTCCACAACTCAGCTATCCTGTAAATAGAAATAAAACAAAAATATTTATTACCTGGTATCTCATCAACCAACTGCTGTGTCCTTCGGGAAAAGACCAGATAGATATTGGGCAGATCAAGATGACCTGTTCGAGTATACAGGGGAGCATTAGAGTGAGAAAAACCCTCCACATAACGGACTTCTCTCTATATATAAACCGTTAGATGATGGATTTACATCTAACGGACCCTCAATATAATATAACGGACTTTCATCTCTATATAGTTCGTTAGATGGAAGTTTCACATCTAACACACGCTCGATATAACGGACTTTTATCTATGCATAGTTCGTTAAATGGGGTTTCACATCTAATAAACCCTCGATATAACGGACTTTCATCTCCACATAGTCCGTTATAAAGAGGTTTTACTGTCATACAAACGAAATAATATAAGAACATAAATATGTATGAAGTAAACTGCAGCGGGCCTATTGACCCATACTGGACAGCCCCGTTTACACCCAACCACTATCGCTCATATATCCGTTCACAGCCTATATTTGACGCTATCCAGCGTATTCGAGTTAATGATGATGTTTGGTAACTTGTTCCACTCATCCACTACTCTTATTTCTAAACCAGTGTTTACCTATCTAGCTCCTGGTTGGATTGCTTGAGTACCTTTGTTATATCACCTTTGTTTAGCCCTGACATCCATTTGTGCACCTCGATCATATCGCCCCTCACTCTACGTCTCTCGAGGGAGTGCAAATTAAGATGCTTTAACCTGTCTCTGTACTCAAGGTTCCTAATGCCTGGGATTAGTCTTGTCATTCTCCTCTAAATGCTCTCTAGGGATTCTATATCCATTCTGTAATACGGAGACCAGAACTGAGCTGAACTGCACAGTCCAAGTGAGGTCTCATAAGCGCAAGATATAGTTTTAGGATAACCTCGCTAGTCTTGTATTTAACACTCTTTGTACGAACCCAAGTACTGTACTTTGTTAGCCTTATTTCGAGCAAATACACATTGTTGACTTGGTTTAAAATTCCTACTTATCATTACTCCTAAATCTTTCTCACAGTCGGATTTCTCTATAACATCGTTGTTCATCTAATAGCTGGTTTCTCTGTTTACATCTCCTAGACTAAATACTTTACATTTGTTCACACTGAATTTCATCTGCCATTTTTCAGACCATGAGAATATTTTTTTTTAGATCTTCTGTAGTTATGCCCTTCAATACATGTAATGAAGCCACTGCCCAGCCCACTACAGCACCGACTATCATGGGACCACAGCCAGCAGTTTAGTAGTAGGCGATAGGTAGAACGACATACAGTTATTGAGCCTCCGTCCAGAATACAACAGCTGAGTCAGGTAATTAAATATGTAATAAGTCGACAGAGACGTGTTGCTACAAGACCTGGTGGTGAATTAATGAACTGTAAACACTACGCGGCCTCTGACACCACCAACGTGTATACCGTAGCTACTGTGGATCACCTGAAGATTAGCGCCCCCACCCCCCAGTTCATTTCACAATGAGATAAACCACTCTAACCTAACCTAACCTAACCTTGCCCAGCCTAACCAAACCAAACCTAACCTCACCTAACCTAACCTAACCTAGCCTATCCTAACCTAACCAAACCTAGTCTAACTTTACACAAACTACCCTAACCACTCCACCGGTAACCTAACCTAACCACGGTATCTTGACCTGACCTGACCTGACCTGACCTGACCTAACCTACCATAACCTAACAATCTATAGCATAAAAAAAACCTAACCTAATCCCCCCGAGGTAGCGTTAGAGTGTTTAATTAACCATCAGGTTGGAATAAACTGGGTGGATAGGGGGGGGTTAATCCTCATGTGATCCGTGTCTTTGTGCCTCCCGCTCCCGGAGTTCATCCACGTGTTGTACAAATATCTCGTGTACATCTGCAGACAGAATTCCCTGAACACTCGACAATATCTGGCATTATCAACTCTTAAGGGTCTGATGCACCAAAACGAATATTGGTTGGGATTTCAAACATCTAATTACCCAATGTTTTTTTTCTGTTTTATAATGTTTTTTTTTTTTTTGGTTTTATGATTCACAAAATATAAACCAAGTGTATATTAAACCCAGATATTACCAAGTGAAGACAATGATGAAAGTTATAAACAAATGCACACTGAGCGTATGTCACACCACACACTCAAGAGAATATAAGTAAAGAACATCCATCCGTTAGGTCAAGATAGGCGGGCGTAGCTGATTGTAGACGCAGACAGGAGTTGAAGTACTAACAGTAAGTGGAAAGTACACGGTCATCTACTGAAGTATTATAACAGTAGGTGGACGGTACACGGTCATCTACTGAAGTACTAGCAGTAGGTGGACAGTACACGGTCATCTACTGAAGTACTAACAGTAGGTGGATAGTATACGGTCATCTACTGAAGTACTAACAGTAGGTGGACAGTATACGGTCATCTACTGAAGTATTATAACAGTAGGTGGACGGTACACGGTCATCTACTAAAGTACTATAACAGTAGGTGGACAGTACACGGTCATCTACTGAAGTACTAACAGTAGGTGGACAGTACACGGTCATCTACTGAAGTACTAACAGTAAGTGGAAAGTACACGGTCATCTACTGAAGTACTAGCAGTAGGTGGACAGTACACGGTCATCTACTGAAGTATATAACAGTAGGTGGACAGTACACGGTCATCTACTGAAGTACTAATAGTAGGTGGACAGTACACGGTCATCTACTGAAGTACTAAAAGTAGGTGGACAGTACACGGTCATCTACTGAAGTACTAACAGTAGGTGGACAGTACACGGTCATCTACTGAAGTACTATAACAGTAGGTGGACAGTACACGGTCATCTACTGAAGTACTCTAATAGTAGGTGGACAGTACACGGTCATCTACTGAAGTACTAAAAGTAGGTGGACAGTACACTGGTCATCTACTGAAGTACTATTACAGTAGGTGGACAGTACACTGGTCATCTACTAAAGTACTATAACAGTAGGTGGACAGTACACGGTCATCTACTGAAGTACTAACAGTAGGTGGACAGTACACGGTCATCTACTGAAGTACTAACAGTAGGTGGACAGTACACTGGTCATCTACTGAAGTACTATTACAGTAGGTGGACAGTACACTGGTCATCTTCTGAAGTACTATAACAGTAGGTGGACAGTACACGGTCACCTACTGAAGTGTTATAACAGTAGGTGGACAGTACACGGTCATCTACTGAAGTACTAACAGGTGGACAGTGCTCGGTCATCTACTGAAGTGTTATAACAGTAGGTGGACAGTACACGGTCATCTACTCCCCCGAGGCGAGGCGTCACGTGTACTCCCGCCCCCAACACCGTATGACTGACTCCCTGGCTGTCTACTTCCTCTGCACAACGTGAGTGAAGCTCTCTCTCTCTCTCTTTCTCTCTCTCTCTCTCTCTCTCTCTCTCTCTCTCTCTCTCTCTCTCGTCGTCCCCAAAGGGTTATAGATTAACCGATCGATAAATAATTGTATTCAATGAGTTATACTGTACCATCATACTCAAGGGGTTAAATCACCATACTCAAGGGGTAAATCACCGTAATCAAGGGGTTAAATCACCATACTCGAGGGGCTAAATCACCGTAATCAAGGGGTTAAATCATCGTACTCAAGGGGCGGTATAACACAGCCAGAGACCAACACCAATTCGTGTTTAATTCCGCCTTATGTAAACCAAATTTGTCTTTTATTTCATCGAAGGAATACAAACGCGATTTATTTTGCGAGTGGCAGCGATGGACCCGAGGAAATTATCATAAATTCAATTACCACTTCCTTTCTCGCTTCCTCCCCCCTCTCGCCGCCCCCTCCCCCCCTCTTCCTGCCTTCCCCCTGGACCTCCCCCTCCCTAAATTCCTCCCTTCCCCCCGGGGCCTCCTCCCTCTTCCTTCCTTTTCCACGGGCCTCCCCCCTCTTCCTCCCTTACCCCTGGCCGCCTCGTCTTCCTCCCCTCCCCTCCTGCCTCCCTCTCCTCCCCCAACAACCCCTTCAAAAGTCCAGCCTTGATCGCCACCATCAGATTAAAGACGTCCTGGAATGTTGAAAAGTTCATTGAAAGCTGAGGAAAACGTCAGATACTTTAAACACACCAAAGGCTCATAAAACAAACAAACAAACAAATCACATATCTACTACTGACGTCATGGTGAACTGTGTGTAATAATAATAATAATAATAATAATTAACGGTTTATTGAAAAAGTTCTGCAGCCCGAAAGCTGAAAATATACATTGGACATAAATTACATAAATTGTGTGTGTGTGTGTGTGTGTGTGTGTACAAACAAGACAGCCAGACGGACAGACTGTGGTAATGCTATACGCCCTTTTTATACTTGAGGCGGAGCATTACATAAATAATTAATAGAAAAAGCGGAAAAAAGTGACATTTGTAGCTGGGAGCGACAGTGACGCATTAAACAGTCCGTCAGGCGGTGGTCGTCAGCCTAGCGCCCGCTCACCTGTACGCTTTACGCACACATACGGAGAGGTAAGAGCAGTGGAGAGAGAGAGAAATATATCCCTCAGGGGCCATGTCCAAAATCCGACAGACATAATGGCATTACATCACCCTGGGGTCTTAACACACACACACACACAAACATACATACACGAACATACACATACACCGTGCACCAGCATGTTCCTAATGGATTATAAACACGTAACTATAGCAACCTTACCTGTCCCTACTGCCACCTAGTGCATTCCTAAACACCATTTTTCCATCACGCTCCAGCACTGACCAACCCCACAGATGACCTTCATGGCACCCGAATCCACCCTGCACTTGAGGCTTCAGAGCCACCACGACCTAAGGAGTTTAAACGCTCCAGGGAAAGATCCGAGTCGTCGTCTTGGTGATGGCGGTGACAGCGAGAGGTGGCATCTCCAGTCACATGGTACCAGGTGGAGTGCCAATGCCATACGACCTAGAGAGACTCACGGCCTTCATCTAGAGATGCTATCTCCCACGTGAGGCTTTTGAGGGGGATGAGAGGGAGTCTTTTGGCTGAAAGGGGCGAGAGGGACTTTTTTCCTGGGGTGAGATGGAGTTTTACCTGGGTGGTGAAAGGGTTTTTTACCTCAGTTTAGAGGGCTTTTTGCTGGGGTAAGAGAGGCCTTTACCTGGGGGTGAAAGGGGCGTTTACCTGGGGGGTAAAAGGGACTTTAAACTGGGGAGTGGTGAGGGGGATGAGTGGGCCGTCTTCCCCCCCCCCCCCTCAGTAACACAACAAGGTCATGGGTCACCAATTAACTACCAGTATCAACGCTGTTCTTCATACCTTTGAGATAAAAACATAACACAAGCCCTTCTCTTCTAATCCTTCTTAATGTCAGAGAAAGGAGAGAAAATAATGAGATTACGAGAGAGAGAGAGAGAGAGAGAGAGAGAGAGAGAGAGAGAGAGAGAAGAAACAATGAATTCCAGGAGTTTCGAACAATAACACAGATGTCAGCTTTGCAAGTCATACACCACGTCAATACAATGGTCCACAATCAGTCGCGTTAAGACACACACATGATGAAAAGTTATATACTGTATTATGTACCTCACGCGTGGAAAAACACCCATCAGTCAGATCATAAAAGGCGGATTTTGTCATTATAATTATTATTATTATTACACTGTTCACTGTAAGGGAGCGGTATACAATAAAACAAACTACACTGACCCCTGCTTACAGTGTTGGGTAGCGGTATACAGTACACTGAGAAAAACTACACTGACCCCTGCTTGTGTAGCGGTACTTCATCACCACCGTTCGACAACACACACACACACACACACACACACACACACACACACCTCTCACGCTGAACAGTATTTAAGAGGAACACGTACCCCGTCATACACCCGCCAGCAGATAATATAATAATGTATTCTAAAACAATAAGAATGATCTATAACTGGTTACAGGCAGCGTCAAGGTGGTCACAAATAATAATAATCCCCTCTACCACCGTCACAAGGCCGCCACCACCACCCACTCACATGTCATTAATCACTACCACCATCAACGCCTACAACAATAATTCCCTGCACGAACTACCAGGGCCATCATCTCCAATCACTACCATAACCACAATAACTGCAACTATCAGCAACACAACCACAGTAACTACAACTATCAACAACACAACCACAACTATCAGCAACACAACCACAATAACTACCCATCACACCTGTCACTATACCGTGTTACTCTACACCACCATCACACCCCCACAACCAACACGATACCATACCACAATCACCACCACTACACCAACACGATACCATACCACAATCACCACCACTACACCAACACGATACCACACCACAATCACCACCACATCAACACGATACCATACCACAATCACCACCACATCACCAACACGATACCACACCACAATCACCACCACATCACCAACACGATACCACACCACAATCACCACCACATCACCAACACGTTATCACCGCCACCAGTAGTGTACCTCATGACCCTCGACTACCACCACCGCCACCACCGTATTTACTTCCTGTCCGATGGAGTAGAGAGAGAGAGAGAGAGAGAGAGAGAATCAGCCCACCACCGTATTTACTTCCTGTCCGATGAGAGAGAGAGAGAGAGAGAGAGAGAGAGAGAGAGAGAGAGAGAGAGAGAGAGAGAGAGAGAGAGAGAGAGAGAGAGAGAGAGAGAGAGAGAATCAGCTGCCACTGTATTTACTTCCTGTCCGATGGAGTAGAGAGAGAGAGAGAGAGAGAGAGAGAGAGAGAGAGAGAGAGAGAGAGAGCTGCCGCCACCCCTTTCCACTGTCTTTTCCTGACTCGCTGGTCGGTTTTCACACAACAATGGCTAGCCTTAAAGGAAAAGTGGACTGTAGGCTGAATCTACGAAACCTAACCTAGAAAAACACAAAGAGGGGGGGGGGCTTAGGGGTGGAGGAAGAAGGTGGGGTGAGGAAGAAGGGGTGGAGGAAGAAGGAGGGGTGGAGGAAGAAGGGGTGAGGAAGGAGGGGTGAGGGAGGAAGGAGGGTGGGAAGGAGGGGGTGAGGAAGGAGGGGTGAGGGAAGGAGGGGTGGGAGGAAGGGGTGGGGTGAGGAAGAAGGGGTGAGGAAGAAGGAGGGGTGGGAGGAAGAAGGAGGGGTGAGGAAGAAGGAGGGGTGAGGAAGAAGGGGAGGGAAAGGTGGTGGGAGGAGGAGGGAAGAGGGGAAAGGTGAGGAGGAGGGGGGAGGGAGGGGTGAGGAGGGAGGAAGAGGGGAGGGAAAGGTGGTGAGGAGTGAGGAAGAGGGGAGGGAAAGGGGTGAGGAGTGAGGAAGAGGGGAGGGAAAGGGGTGAGGAGTGAGGAAGAGGGGAGGGAAAGGGGTGAGGAGTGAGGAAGAGGGGAGGGAAAAGGGGTGGGGTGTGAGGAAGATGGGAGGTAGGTAGGTGTGTGTGTGTGTGTGTGAGGAGAGGGGACGGAAGGGGGATAAAGATATATGTATCTAAGGTCACATCTCTGGCCTAAACATACATACACAACACACAGATGTTTACTTGCAGGGTAAAATCTTTCAACATGTTATCACGTCACCTAACCAAACCTAACCAAATCTAACCTATCTATCCTCAACCTAACCAAATCTAACCTAACCTACCTTTAACCTAACCAAATCTAACCTATCTATCCTTAACCTAACCAAAGCTAACCTAACCTACCTTTAACCTAACCAAATCTAACCTAACCTACCTTTAACCTAACCAAATCTAACCTAACCTAACCTACCTTTAACCTAACCAAATCTAACCTAACCTACCTTTAACCTAACCAAATCTAACCTATCCTTCGGCCTCCCTAACCAAGCCTAACCTAACGAGAGACTGCACACAAAAGCATTCATTGAACGTTAAAGAAGAAAAAACCAAAACGTCTTATACTCGTTGATAAACACTGGAAACACAAGGGCCTCTCCTCATCGACCACCTCCCCCCCCCACATATTACCTGTAGATACCTAAAGGGTACACCTGAAACCATCACCTGGACACACATACAAACGCTCACTGTCGGGGTTAATCGATTACAGACGTTCACTGTGGGGGTTAATCGATTATACGCGCACTGTGGGGGTTAATCGATTATACGCTCACTGTGGGGGTTAATCGACTATACGCTCACTGTCGGGAGTTAATCGACTATACGCTCACTGTCGGGGGTTAATCGACTATAAGCTCACTGTCGGGGGTTAATCGACTATACGCTCACTGTCGGGGGTTAATCGACTATACGCTCACTGTGGGGGTTAATCGACTATACGCTCACTGTGGGGGTTAATCGACTATATGCTCACTGTGGGGGTTAATCGACTATACGCTCACTGTCGGGGGTTAATCGACTATACGCTCACTGTGGGGGTTAATCGACTATACGCTCACTGTGGGGGTTAATCGACTATACGCTCACTGTCGGGGGTTAATCGATTACAGACTTATTTTGTAAAGACAGAGACGCGAACATATGTAAATAAACACTCATGAAAAACGTTCATTGCGAGTTATGCTTCCAAAACGTCTTTTATATAAGCGTAAGACACGAGGAGAGACACACACACACATAGTCAGACACAGACACGCACGCGCACGCACGCACACACACAATTAAAGAGAGAGCCCTGAGCGGCGCCGAGAGTGGGAGAGGGACGGTCAGCCTACAGCTCTCCTCGCCTCACTTCATCAACTTTAACTGTCTCGCGTAGGTCCCTACGTCACAAGGCCATCCTGGATCATAAATATATACTCTCTCTCTCTCTCTCTCTCTCTCTCTCTCTCTCTCTCTCTATATATATATATATATATATATATATATATATATATATATATATATATATATATATATATATATATATATATATCGCCACCGCCGCCACACCATCCCTGGACTCCCTATAATCGTAAAATTCCTCACATTCTTGTTCATGTTTTTTTTCTTCGTTATAATCATCGAAGGATAAACGAAAGGCGTCTCTTTTAACAGTCGAGTCTCGGCACATTTTCGATGTCATCCTTGTTTTATTGCCAGACCAGTTGGCTGCCCCCGTCACAGCAGCAGATACGGTACATGGGGCGGGAGATGATAGGGTGTAGGGAGGGAGAGGGAGAATGAGGGGAGGAGGAAGAGGAAAGGTTGAGGAGGAAGGGGAAAGGGGAAGGGAGAAGGTGAGGAGGGATGTGAGAGGAGGGGGAGAGAGAAGGGGTGGAGAAGGAAGAGAAAGAGGATGTGGAGGAGAGAGAAGAGAGTAAGAGAAGAGGGGGAGGAGAGATAGGAGAGGGAGAAGAGAGTAAGAGAGGATGGGGAGGAGGTAGAGGAAAGTGGATGGGAGTGAAAGGGGAGAAGGGAGGTGAGGGTGGAAAAGGGAGGGGAGGAGAAGGGGAGAGTAAGGGAGGGGAACTGGATCTTATGTTTTCCCTCGTCTCACCTACCGTCTACCCTCACCTCAGTTCACCTCCCAGCCATCCACTACCCACCACCATCTCGCATCAACCACCAAATACACACTATCCCACGACCACAACTATCCCATAACCATCACTATCCCACAATCGTCACTATCCAACGACCACAACTATCATTACTATCCCACGACCACAACTATCCCACAACCATCACTATCCTACGACCATAACTATCATTACTATCCCACGACCACAACTACCCCACAACCATCACTACCCCACAATCATCACTATCACACAACCATCACTATCCTACGACCATAACTATCATTACTATCCCACGACCACAACTATCACTACCCCACAATCATCACTATCCTACGACCACAACTATCATTACTATCCCACAGCCACAACTATCATCACTATCCCACAACCATCACTATCCTACGACCATAACTATCATTACTATCCCACAACCACAACTATCCCACAACCATCACTATCCCACGACCACAACTATCATTACTATCTCACAGCCATCACTATCCCACAAACCATCACTATCCCACAACCATCACTATCCCACAACCATCACTATCCCACAAACCATCATCACCCCCACAATCATCACTATCCCACAACCACAACACGCTATCACCATCACCACACAACCATCACTATCCCACAACCATCACCATCCCACAGCCATCATAGTCCCATAATCATCACACCATACCACAAACCACTATCCCACAACCACACAAATCATCCACAACCATCACCATCTCCACAGCCATCATATAGTCCCATAATCATCAATACTATACCACAACCATCACTATCCCACAACCACAAACCATCCCACAGCGTCACCATCCCACAACCACAGCCAATATAGTCCCATAATCATCATCACCATCCCACAACCATCACTATCCCACAGCTATCATAGTCCCATAATCATCACTATACCACAACCATCACTATCCCAAAACCACAACTATCATCACTATCTCACGACCACAACTATCATCACTATCCCACAGCCACAACTATCATCACTATCCCACAGCCACGACTATCATCACTATCCCACATCCACAACTATCACACAACCATCATTATCCCACAACCACAACTATCCCACAACCATCACTATCCCACAACCACAACTATCACACAACCACAACTATCACACAACCATCATTATCCCACAACCAAAACTATCACACAACCATCATTATCCCACAACCACAACTATCCCACAACCATCATTATCCCACAACCACAACTATCCCACAACCATCATTATCCCACAACCACAACTATCCCACAACCATCACTATCCCACAGCTATCACAGTCCCATAATCATCACTATACCACAACCATCACTATCCCACAGCCACAACTATCCCACAACTACCTGATACAGATGGGATAGAGAGCACAGGTGTTCTGATAATTAAAACTGTATATTTAGAAGTACGTGTTGACAAGTGTTTTGGTGTTTGTAAGTGTGTGTGTGTGTGTGTGTGTGTGTGTGTGTGTGTGTGTGTGTGTGTGTGTGTGTGTGTGTGGATTTACAGGTGTACTGATATATTTACAGCTGTGTTTACAAGTGCATTGGTGTTTAGAACTCGATTTATAAATGGTCTGGTGTTTACAGGATACAGATTATGGGTGTGAGTGAGGGTGAGACAGAAAGACTGGGTGGATACTGTGGGTGTGGGAGACTGGGTGGATACTGTGGGTGTGGGAGACTGGGTGGATATTGTGGGTGTGGGAGACTGGGTGGATATTGTGGGTGTGGGAGACTGGGTGGATATTGTGGGTGTGAACTGGAGTGGATATTGTGGGTTGTGTGGGGAGACTGGAGTGGATATTGTGGGTTTGTGCAGAACTGGGTGGATAATGTGGGTTGTGGGGAGACTGGATGTGTGGGTGTGGGAGACTGGGTGGATATTGGCGGGTGTGGGAGACTGGGTGTGGATATTGGGTGTGGGAGACTGGGTGGATATTGTGGGTGTGGGAGACTGGGTGGATGTTGTGGATAGGGAGACTGGGTGGATATTGTGGATGGGGAGACTGGGTGGAGTGTGGGGACAAGTTTTGGGTGTGGATGTGGGTGTGTGTCAGGGCTGGAGGTTGGGCTGAGACAGAGGGGGAGGTAAAGGGTCCGGCAGTCTGGGGGGGGTCAGGTGTGGGTGAGGGTCTGGCTGGAGGTTGGGCCGAGACAGAGAATAAAAGTCCGGCAGTCTGGGGGGTCAGGTGTGGAGTGGGGTCTGTGGCTGGAAGTTGGGCCAAGACAGAGAGAGAGGTGAAGGGGTCCAGCAGTCTAAGGGTCTGGCTGGAGGTTAGGCCGAACAGAGAGAAGAGGAAGGGGTCCGGCAGTCTGGGGAACCTGGCTGGAGGTTGGAGCCGAAACAGAAAAGGAGGTGAAAGGGGTCCGGCAGTCTGGGGGTCAGGTGTGGGTGGGGTTTGGCTGGAGAGTTGGGCCGAGCAGAGGGAGAGAGTAAAGGGTCCGGCAGTCTGGGGGGTCAGGTGTGGGTAAGTCTCTGGCTGGAGGTTGGGCCGAGCAGAGAGAGAGAGGTGAAAGGGGTCCGGGAAGCCTGGGGGGTCAGGTGTGGGTGGGAGGTCTGGCTGGAGGTTGGGCCGAGACAAGAGAGTTAAGTGAAGGTCCGGCAGTCCAGAGTCGGGTTAAGCTGGGGTCTGGCTGGAGTTGGGCCGGAACAGAGAGAAGGGGTCCGGCAGTCTGGGGGTCGGAGTATGGCTGGGGTCTGGCTGGAGGTTGGGCCGAGACAGAGAGAGAGAGAGAGAGAGAGGTGAAGGGGTCCGGCAGTCTGGGGGTCGGAGTGTGGCGTCAACTTTAAGGTTTGGTATTGAGGCACGCGGAGCTGTTCTGATTGACGCCGAAACCTCTCTAATTCCACACCTTTATTTTCATTTCCTCCTCCACCTTTTTTATCTTCGTTTATCGTCTTCACCTCTTCATTGCCTCTCCCACCGTGTTTACCTCCTTACCTTGAAAATGCGAGGCACAAACCCAACCAGGCTATGAACTGTCAAGATTGTAACTGCTTAACATGTAAATAGTTTTGCTTAATAATAATAATAATAATAATAATAATAATAATAATAATAATAATAATATCACCACTGCAGTATTCATTATTACAATATTGTGAATTATTATCTTCATCATTATATCACCATTCTAATGTCATAACTACAGCACAATACCATAATACAGTTAAAGGAAGTTGCATGTAACGAGACTTTTTTCCGTTTCCAATTACATCCAAATCACTTTTATTCCTTTTTTGTTTTAGAGAATCGAGAATAAGATGGTCTCCAGCTCTCCACAATGGATACAGGAAACTGTTAATACCTGCGTCATTCAGCTCCATGCCTGAGAATCCTAACTTGACTGACTGAGCGACTGATCCAAACAACATTTAAGGTCACATTTCATAACATATGAAGATTCGCTTAAATTGTCCTATTTCCTCCCTAGTTCTATAAAAACAACCCCCATATCCTATATAAACCCCCATTTTCTATATAAACCCGCATTTTCCACATAAACCCCCATTTTCTATATAAACCCCCATTTTCCACATAAACCCCCATTTTCCACATAAACCCCCATTTTCCACACAAACTCCCATTTTCCACAAACCCCCATTTTCCACATAAACCCCCATTTTCCACACAAGCCCCCATTTTCTATAAACCCCATTTTCCACATGACTTATTTCCCATAAGCCCCCCCATTTTCCCATGGCTTCATTTTCTATATAAACCCCATTTTTCCACACAAACCCCATTTTCCTATAAACCCCCATTTTTCACATAAACCCTATTTTCCACAAACCCCATTTCCACACAAACCCCATTTCACACAAACCCCATTTTCTATATAAACCCCCATTTTCTATATAAACCCCATTTCCCTGAGCCCCATTTTCCACACAAACCCCCATTTTTCCTGACCCCCCATTTTCCACACAAACCCCCCCATTTCCCACACAAACCCCATTTTTTCCCATAAACCCCCATTTTCCCACAAACCCCATTTTCCACACAACCCCCATTTTCCCTAAACCCCATTTTCCACACAACCCCCCATTTTTCCCACATAAACCCCCATTTTCCCTAAACCCCATTTTCCACACAAACCCCCATTTTCCACACAAACCCCCATTTTTCCACACAAACCCCATTTCCCACAAACCCCATTTTCCACACAAACCCCATTTTCCACAAACCCCATTTTCCACTAGGCTATTTTTTCCACACAAGCCCCCATTTTCCCATAAACCCCCATTTTCCACACAAACCCCCATTTTCCCACAAGCCCCCATTTTCCTAAACCCCCCATTTCCACACAAACCCCCATTTTCCTAGGCCCCATTTTCCACAAACCCCATTTTCACATAAACCCCCATTTTCCCACACAAACCCCCCATTTTCCACACAAACCCCATTTTCCTAAACCCCCATTTTCCCCCATTTTTTTCTATATAAACCCCCATTTTCCACATAAACCCCCATTTTCCACATAAACCCCCATTTTCCACACAAACCCCCATTTTCTATATAAAACACCTGGGAAACTTCAAATACCATGAGGGAAAAAATTCTATCAGGGAGAAAAAAAAATCCCTTTAAACGTACACCGTCGTAACCCTCATAGTAACATACCATCCAGAACCTCCCCCCCCCCTCCTACACACACACACACCAATAATATAATATTTGAGTGTAAATGCTTCAAATTATATATCCATCAATCTCCGTACAGCCATTCTAAGGAGTACCGTACCAGAGATGATGGTTTTTACCCACTGAGTACCACGCTTATGTTTTGAGAGTGGAAAAAATAGTTTAAATTGCTTATATCAGAATATTAGTAAATATATCCTTTGAGAGAGTGTGTGGGTGTATGTGTGATTTTGGGTGCGTTTCTGTTTGGGTGTGCGTGTTTGTTTGTGTGTGTTGTGCTTGTATGTCTATCTGTGTGTGTGTGTGTGTGTGTAAATGCGTATTTGCCTGTGTGTGTCTTTGTGTGTGCCTTTGAATGTGTGTGTACCTTAGACTGGCCATGTTACCTGCATGGACGACAGTAGACTGCCAAAGCAGCTACTTTACAGTCACATAACGAATAGTAAACGTAACGCTGGCGGACAACTGAAGAGGTATAAGGATAGTCTTAAGACAAACCTGAAAGTGCCAAATCGACCCCCTCACCTGGGAGACGATTACTCCACACCGAAACGCTTGGAGGAGCACCACACGAGGAGTCAATACTTTCGAGTTAGCCCGACTGCATACCGAGGCAGACAAGAGCCAACGCCGGAAAGACACTGCCGCCGTCCCTCCCGCACTAGATGTAGCCCCCCACATGTGCAACATCTATGATCGACCCTGCCGGTCCCGTATTAGCCTCTTTAGTCACCTCAGAACTCACCAACAAAGGTGACATCCTTAATAACTCATATCATTGTATCATAGCTGGATGATCGTCATACTCGATTCCGAGCAACAGCAAAGTAGTAGTAGTAGCAGTAGTGTGTGTGTGTGTGTGTGTGTGTAAGCGCTTTCCCTCTGTGACATTTGTAAAAAAATAAAAAATCACCCACAATGTCACATGTAATTATTAATCCAATATGACATTGTATCTGCATGCTTACATGCTCGTATAATTATAGCCTCTCCCTCCCTCCCTCTTTTCACACTCTCTCCGCAAACTGGTGGGGGACGAGCCGGTTTCAGCCACCTGACTTCGCGACCTCCTCCAACCACAACCATCACCACAACAACTACTACTACCACCCCCCTCCCCGTCTGGCTTCACCGTTACAACCACCGGAGTTCCAACAAGCACCGACAACCACTCCCTCCTTTCACCCACGTTTTTACCGATACCACCATCGCTGTCACAACTGGTGTCAGAACCACCATTGTCACCGTTAATGTGTTGTGTTACCATTATCACGGCCACAAACGACACCCTACCACCACACCACACCACACCACAATCATTACCAATATCACCCTATTACTACTACACCAGCACCACATAACCACCATACTACCACACCACCACTACCTACACTATGAAGAACAATACCACCCCAGCCGTCTCATCTCCCACTGTAATCAATACTCACTTCTGTATCTACAAGCCTTAGGGGGAGTAATTACCCCTCGATTTACCCTAAACCCCCCATCTAACCTCCACCCCCTCCTTCACATCAATGGAGGGGAGAGAAAGAGGTAAACAAAAACGCAGTCATATTAATATCAAGTATTACTCCTGATTCACCCCCCCCTCCTCCTCCCTCCCCCATCAGATAAGTCAGGGGGAGCGTGTGAATGAGGGTGATGGTGAGTATAAGGGTGTGGATGAGGTTAAGGGTTTGGGTTAGGGTAAGGGTGTGGGTTAGGGTAAGGGTGTGGGTTAGGGTAAGGGTGTGGGTTAGGGTAAGGGTGTGGGTTAGGGTAAGGGTGTAGATGAGGTTAAGGGTGTGGGTTAGGAAGATGAGGGGGTGGATGAGGTTAAGGGTGTGGATGAGGTTAAGGTTAAGGGTGTGGGTTAGGGAAGGGTGTGGGTTAGGGTAAGGGGTGTGGGTTAGGGTAAAGGTGTGTGGTGGGTGTGGGTTAGGGGGGTGTGAGGGGGTGTGTGAGGTAAGTGTGGGTTAGGGGTAAGGGTGTGGGGTTAGGTGTGGGTTAGGTTAGGGTAAGGGTGTGGATGAGGTTATGTGGGTGGGTGGTGTGGAAGGTTAAGGGTGTGGGTTAGGGTAAGGGTGTGGGTTAGGGTTGGGTGTGGATGAGGTTAAGGGTGAGGGTAAGGGTGTGGGTTAGGGTAAAAGGGTTAGTAAGGGTGTGGGGTTAGGTAAGAGGTTAAGGGTGTGGTTAGGTAAGGGTGTGGGTTAGGGTAAGGGTGTGGATGAGGTTAAGGGTGTGGGTTAGGGTAAGGGTGTGGATGAGGTTAAGGGTGGGCAGGGGTAAGGGTGTGGATGAGGGTAAGGGTGTGGATGAGGTTAAGGGTGTGGACCTGTAGAGGGTGAATGTGGGTGTGAGTGGTGGGTGGTTATCGTAGGCATGGACGAGGGCGTGAATGGGTGGGAGTGGGTGAGGGTGTATATGAGGTATTGTGAGAGGGTATGAAAATCTATAGATGGGCGTGAAAGACTGTAGATGGGCGTGAGGAACTGTAGATGGGTGTGAGGGACTGTAGATGGGCGTGAGGGACTGTGGGTGGGTGTGAGGGACTGTAGATGGTGTGGAGGGACTGTAGATGGGCGTGAAAAACTGTAGATGGGCGTGAGGGACTGTAGATGGTGTGGAGGGACTGTGGATGGGTGTGAGGGACTGTGGTGGGTGTGAGGGACTGTGGTGGGTGTGAGGGACTGTAGATGGTGGAGGGACTGTAGATGGTGTGAGGGACTGTGGGTGGGTGGAGGGACTGTGGTGGGTGTGAGGACTGTAGATGGTGGGAGGGACTGTAGATGGTGGGAGGGACTGTAGATGGTGGAGGGACTGTGGGTGGGTGTGGGAGGACTGAGGGTGGGTGAGGGACTGTGGTGGGTGTGAGGGACTGTGGGTGGGTGTGAGGGACTGTGGATGGGGTGTGAGGGACTGTGGGTGGTGTGAGGGACTGTGGGTGGGGTGTGGAGGGACTGTGGGTGGGTGGAGGGACTGGTGGGTGTGAGGACTGTGGTGGGTGTGAGGGACTGTGGGTGGGTGTGAGGGACTGTAGATGGGTGTGAGGACTGTGGTGGGTGTGTGGGGACTGTGGGTGGCAGTAAGCAGTCACCAACAGTTCCGGGTGTTATGAAGGGTCAGGGCCGAGGATCAACTGTATAATGACCATGGCTGAACAATATCGCGTTAGTGGTACTGTTATGTAGGTGAGGTAGGAAGCCCCCCAGTGAGTGTGTGTGTGTGTGTGTGAGTGAGTGAGTGAGTGAGTGAGTGTGTGTGTGTGTGTGTGTGTGTTGGTGTGGCGAGAATTTGGGTTGAGAATTAAAGTAACACTGAGGCTACGAGAATTTTTCCTGGAGAATTAGATTTACTTTCCGAGATCTGAATTGAATTAAAGTCTTCAGAAAAATCGTACTAGAATTGACAGAAACGAGGCAATGTTTTCATCTGAGAAATTTGTGGAGAATTAACTGAGGTTGACCATGGGCGTTACGAGACGGGGGAATTTTTGCTTCGCCTGATGATGATAATGATGATGATGATGATGATGATGATGATGATGATATAATAAAAATATAATATAATAATAATAATAATAATAATAAAAATAATAATAATAAAAATAATAATAATAATAAAAATAAAAATAATAATAATAATAATAATAATAATAATAATAATAATAATAATAATAATAATAATAATAATAACCGTAATAAAAATAAAAACAATAATAATACGGACATTCTGGGCTGTATTTTACCGTTCCATTGATCAATATACACACGTCAGTTTTGGTCAATATTTTAGTGGGTTATAATTTTAGCGTCTTGACGATTTCCCGTATATGGAACTTGGTTTTAATTACTTTTGTTTTATAATTAAGAAACACGTTCTCTAAATGTATGTATGTATGTATGTATGTATGACCTTGACTGAAGATAAGTGGTTTCAATGAGAGAGAGAGAGAGAGAGAGAGAGAGAGAGAGAGAGACCTTTGATGGAGAAACCAATCTCAAAGAAGAACGTAAGCAGCAGGAGAAACGAGAGGAGAGAACAGAACGGACACACACACACACACACACACACACACACACACACGTACGTACGTCACTGCACTTACAGGTATTCAATAGGCTTACTATAGGGACAAAACCATTAAAGCTATCTCTCTCTCTCTCACTCCTATCGCCAAATCACTCTCTCACATTGATATCGCTATATGTATCTCTCTCTCTCATTCCTATCGTTATATCTATCTATCTATCTCTCACACTTATATCGCTAAATCTCTCTCTCACATTCCTATCGGGGGTGGGAATAGGAGGGAGGGGGTGAGGAGGGTGGGAATGGGAGGGAAGGGGTGAGAGGGGAGAGGAGGGGGTGGGGAGAGGGAGAGGGGTGGGGAGGGAGAAGAAGGGGTGGGGGAGGAGGGGGAGGAGGGGTGGGGAGGGGAGAGGAGGGGGTGGGAGAGGGGAGGGAGGGGGTGGGGAGGGAGGGGAGGGGGGTGGGGAGGTGGGGAGGTGGGAGCCAATTTGAATACCATTGATAAATTTAGGGTCCCCTTAGGTTTCTTACCCCCCCCCCTCACCCCTTCATATTATCACCTAAAGATTAAACACCTAATGCTAACCAATACCTGAACCTAACCTAACCTAACCTAACCTAGCCTAGCCTAGCCTAGCCTAACCTAACCTAACCTAACCTAACCTAACCTAGCTTTATCCCCCCAAAGAGTGTTAGCGGTGATTAATCTTCAGGTGAAATAAGCTCGGGCAGGTGAAGGGGGTAGAGGGGGAGAATTTTTAGGTGGTTCCAAATGTTTAATACTGATACAGCTTAAAATTAGGTTAAATAATAATAATAATAATAATAATAATAATAATAATAATAATAATAATAATAATAATAATAAAAAAACAATATGACCTCTGGATCAACTTCGAGCCAAAGACTGATATGAAATCTCCACAAATCTAATCTGACCTTAATGGTAACAACATTTGACCTTACCTCCCCCCACCTCACATAGCCCTGAATAACAACCAATCGAGAGGAATGACCTTAGAATTACGTCATTAGCCGCCATCAGCTGCATGTAAATAAAAAAAAAAAAAAGAAGTCTTGCGCCAGAAAACCATACAATAGTCAGGTCAGCAAAGGCGGGTACCGGGGCTGAGTGAACGAGGTCAAATGAAGTGTAATCCTTATGAGAAATAGGTTATGAGGTTATAGGGGGGAGGGTGGAAGGGGGGAGGTTCTCGTCTGGCGTAACACTCTTGGCGAAACCTTTGTTTACGTGTGAAGCAGATGTTGTTTACGGTGTTTGTAGTGTGTTAAATATCCTTGTTTAGCATTTGTTTTAACCTTTAATGGTACACAATGACACACACACACACACACACACACAAAACTAAAAACACAAATTAAGCCTCGTGCCAACAGTGACCCTCCTCCCCCCCTCCCCCCCCCAACACCTCAAAGCAGCACATTAGCCTCAACCACAGGCAAGCTTACAGGACCCCAGAGACAAACCAACTTAAAGCAATGATACAACACACTATTAGATACAAAGGTCACACACGTAGTACAAAGGGACCAAAGGGAATGTAATTCTTTCCTCACAAGGTCCAACTCCATGGCTTCTGCTCTATGGTGCACAGGATTATAACTTGTTTTTTTTCCTTGTTTTTTTTTTGTAAGGGGGGTGGGGGGGGAAGGGGTCACCTGAAGATTAAACACCCTAACGATACCTGGAGAGGGTTAGGTTAGGTTAACGCTTGGGATGGTTAATTTTAAGTGAAATAAACGGGGGGGCTAACCTTCATGTGATCCTGTTTTTGTTTGTTTTTTTGTTTTTTTACTGAATCAAAAACATTTAGTTCAGATCATTTAATTACAATATATGGATAATTAAACCCACATAAGCGAAAGAACAACGAATTATCCTACATTATATGACTTTACTGACAGTTGTAGTAGTACTTATCCCCCAGTTTGTGTGTGTGTCAAACATCTCAAGGGCTTCACCCAACACATAAACATCAATTATTACTGACAATCTCAGAACAGTAAACAGTCAACAAACCAAAACATCGTCTAGATAAAATCACTTGAACAATTCTCTTAAAACATTCTTAACATTCCTCCAGC
This sequence comes from Homarus americanus, assembly GCF_018991925.1. NCBI lineage: Eukaryota > Metazoa > Arthropoda > Malacostraca > Decapoda > Nephropidae > Homarus > Homarus americanus. Next base: position 5,434,193 of record NW_024757794.1, read on the forward strand.
TAAACAAAACGTCCAAATGAATGTATTGGGAAAAACTCGATCAGTCAGTACGCAAATCAGTCAGTCAGTACTAATCTTTGCTGACAGTGAGAGTCGCGTGAGGCTTGACACACCCTAAAGGCAAGATGACAGAATCCACGTGTACTAGAAGTGGGCACACGCCGCGCCCTGATTGGCCCTTGTACATAATGCTAAGGTCCGCCAGTGTTCCCTCCTACACCTGACACACCGCCGCTCTCACTACAAACCGGTTGCAAGATAAATGAGCCTCTGTCCCCATAGGAACCAAACCCAATTTGAGCCTAAACATTAGGACTGGGGCCCAATTAGACTTGGACCCCATTAGGACTGGGGCCCAATTAGACTAGGACCCCATTAGGACTGGGGCCCAATTAGACTAGGACCCCATTAGGACTGGGGCCCAATTAGACTAGGACCCCATTAGGACTGGGGCCCAATTAGACTAGGACCCCATTAGGACTGTGGCCCAATGAGACTAGAACCACCATTTGGATTGGACCCTAATCTTGATGGCTATGTTGGGGCCCATTTGACTAGCCACTGTACAAACTGTGGGGTGAGTGACCCAGGACGTGGCGTCAGGCCGAGGTAAAGAATAACGTGGAGATCCGTGGCATTCGTCAAGGTGGTCCACTCTCTCTCCCTCTCTCGGCGCCACAGATGCATGCAGGAGTGTGCTGGCTATATCTGGCTGGTGACGTCACGAGTTACTAGCTTGCTCTAAGCTCTATTATGGCGGAGTGTGGCAGACCAGCTGACGCCAACCAGCTAACGTGTGCCCCCCTGCGACATGCGGGTCTTCCCCCACCACCCACACTCACACACAATATATATAAGCATAGTTGTATTCATATATAAGCACAGATTACTACTATGCACATAATCCCAACATACATACATATACAAAAGTTCAACACACACAAACACCAACACACAAACACCTACACACACACACACACACACAAAGGCCCACCTACCACAAAACAAATCCCAACAATACGAGTAAAAAAGATGGAAGCAAGACTGGAAGACAACACCGAGGCTGGTGAGGCAGACAACCGTGACACCTGTACAGCAGGTTGGTGACGTCCTTCCCTGAGCCTTGTACCAGACTCACACGTACAGTCTATAAGTGACCACAGTCTTTCCTCCATTATTATACCATATATCTTATTTCTCTCTATTATAATTTTTCACTTAACTTGAAGAAAACACAGTCGCATGCAGTTCAATGTGATAATTTTACACCAATGACAGTAATTACAGTAGAGATGATGGTAAGAGCATCAATCCTCTCTTTTAGAAAGGATTTACGACTATATGAACGAACTACTTATAATTGTCTCTGCGTATACCGTCTTTACAATTCCAGATGAAATTCAACGTGGACAAATGTAAAGTACTCAGTATAGGAGATGTAAACAGGGAAACCAGATACCAGATGAACAACGAAGCCATAGAGAAATCCGACTGCGAGAGAGATTTAGGAGTAATGATAAGCAGGAACCTTAAGCCAAGTAAACAATGTGTTTTTGCCCGTAACAAGGCTAATAAAGTACTTGGGTTCATACAAAGGAGTGTTAGTTACAAGGCTAGCGAGGTCATCCTAAAACTGTATCTTGCGCTTGTGAGACCACACCTGCATTACGCAGTTCAGTTCTGGTCACCGTATTACAGAATGGATATAGAATCATTGGAAAGAATTCAGAGGAGAATGACAGGACTAATCCCGGGCATTAGGAACTTTGAGTATAGAGACAGGTTAAAGCATCTTAATTTGCACTCCCTCGAGAGTTAATATGGCCCCACGATACATTAATATCAGCTGTAGAATAGAGAAATGGAAGTAGCTGGTTTAATTACACATAGAGATGTTTATAGGAGACCGTGTGGAAATCTTACTACATACAGTACCCCCTTGAGTTGCCAATCATACATAACATACTATCAAGCAAACAATACAATAGCGACTTGGTTAATAAAGTAGGTAGGGCTATTGTATTCTCTGGCCGACTTGATACACACACACACACCGTATAATCCATCCCATCCACTGTTCTTTTTTTTCAGGTTTTCAGTTGATGGATGACCAATGCGATCTTCATCCACTTCATAATTATCAATACAATGCAAAAAAAACATGGATGATTGGGTATCTTTGGCTGTTACGGAACGTTGGGAGGGTGTGAGGGTGGAATGTTGAGAGGGTGTGAGGGTGGAACGTTGGGAGGGTGTGAGGGTGGAACGTTGGGAGGGTGTGAGGGTGGAATGTTGAGATGGTGTGAGGGTGGAACGTTGGGAGGGTATGAGGGTGGAACGTTGGGAGGGTGGAACGTTGGGAGGGTGGAATGTTGAGATGGTGTGAGGGTGGAATGTTGAGATGGTGTGAGGGTGGGATGTTGGTAGTATGCGAGTGGTAAATGTTGGGAGGGTGTGAGGGTGGAATGTTGGGAGGGTGGGATGCTGGTAGGGTGTGAGGGTGGGATGTTGGGAGGTGTGAGGGTGGTATGTTGGGAGGATGTAAAGGTTGAATGTTGGGAGGGTATGAGGGTGGAATGTCAGGTGTATAGGGGTGGGATGTTGGGAGGATGTAAAGGTTGAATGTTGGGAGGGTATGAGGGTGGAATGTTAGGAGAGTATGGGGGTGGAATACTGAGTTCAGCAAGACGCAAACAGAAGTATCTCACCAGGGGTACTAACCGCTCTCGTCTTCAGTGTGTGTAGGACAGAGTAATTCATTATTAAGGAAAATACGACATTTTTTAACCCGATTTATCCTACTGGTCCATAAGCAACCGAAGAAACGAATAGAACAATAAGTTTATACAGTATGTGTGTAGTCATGATCAAATATAAAAAAGCGAAAATAAAATATATGGTAAATACTGTATATTGTTATTAAAACACACACACACACACACACACACACACACACTCCCACAGTCGACAAGTCCATTGGTACTGACTAGCACCACTGAAGCTCGACCTCAATGAATCCCCCCAAACAAAAGTGACTCATTAGCACCTGGGCTGGGCGAGTCGCGTGTAGTAGAAGTAGGTAGGTTACGTCTATCGCGTATGTTGACACCACTATCCATCCTTTGAGCGGCTCGATCCGGGACCTTGGAGCTTAGAACCTGTTTTTTTTTCTAACTGTTACCCACGACGTTGTTGCAGCAAGAGAGAGGAGGTGTGTGTGTGTGTGTGTGTGTGTGTGTGTGTGTGTGTGTGTGTTTTCCTATAGTGAAAAAATACGGATATACTTAAATTAAACAAATATATAAAATAGGACATTTTTAATAAACTATTAATTTATTTGTTTGTGGGTAATAAAGCAACAATAATAGTAATAATTATTCAAATAATGAAGATAACAATACAACAATAATAGCAACAACAGCAGCAATAATAATTAAAATAATAATAATACAATAGTGTCTGGCGTGTGTGTGTGACCCAGGGACCTCCAGCCTCACACACAAGAAGTAAACTTCCTCCACACACACCAGCTGTTCCACGGCCTGCCCCCACCCCTTAACCCCTTACGCACTAACACCTGATCCTCCCTCACTCCACGTGCCCAACTCCGCCACTCCAGTCCTGACACCCCCTCCCCACTTTCATATCCTACATCCTATAATAGCCCTCCAACCCCCATCCTCCACCTCCTTTAACTCTATTCTTCCCCTCTCTACCCTGCCTCATTCTTCTCCACCCTATCCTACCCTACCTTACTTTACTTTTCACTATCCTATGGTTTCCCTTTCCCCTCACTACTCTCTCCCCTAACTCAACTCTACCCTACCCTATCTTATTCTATCCTACACTATCCTATTGTACCCTACAGTATCTTATCCTATCCTTCCCTATCCCTCGCTTCTCTGCCCCTCTCTCTCCTTCCCTCTGGTCCATCGTCACGCTAACTGGATCAAAAACTCAATCTACCGTAAATTAATTCACACTACAATAATATCAACAGTACCAAAGAATAATATCATCATCTTGTGTTCTCAGCAGACCTATCACAGCCCCCTTACCTCTCGTCAAAGAGAATGAAAGACATAAAGAGAATTGGGAGAAAAAGCAAAATCAGTCAATGCATGAAACAATGAATCGTGTCCCTGCGCATTAATACTGACGCCGTGATATGAAAATGTATACGGTATAGTAGATATTTAACATGGGTCCAAGATAACATTATAACAAGAATGATACATAATATTATCATAGAGAATATAATATATTAACACGAGTGACGGTTAGTATGTGTTGTGGAACTTTTTTTTTTTATATAATCGACCTAACTAATAAACCAACAACACTGCAGCCATACGACCCAATATTCCCAAACGTGAAACATATCCAGCATACCTCACACTGACTCACTCCATCCATCCATCAAATATATATACACTGGAATGTGACCGAAACCCAGGATGTAATTTCCCCAGGTGTGGAAAACTGAACACGTTGGCAGGAATGTAATGATTATATCAACCTGTGTGTGTGTGTGTGTGTGTGTTTCAGCTATACCAGGGTTTATTAAGCATCATTCACAAGGCGTTACTTTTAGATGCCTCAACTAGTCAGTGTTGCCAAGCGTCATGAGATAAACCTTGGTAATTCACGAGAAAATCATCTATGCACTACGCTACCCAGATGTTTACGCATGGGCAATGAAGTTATAATATCATGTTACTATATGATATAGAAAACGGGGAACAATTATATTAGACTATATCCTGGTACTTATGGTATTGTATCACAGGTAACATCGACGGGACACAAGGATAGGATTATAGGATGCTACATGACAAGAGATGCCGGGACACATTTAATCATGGTTCTTTACCGTAGACATAACAGGACACAGTTATAACGGGAAGTCCATACTGTGCGCCACACAGACCAGCAACAGGAGACGTAAACACTAACTGGTCAATCATGTTACTCTACCAAAGACAACGAGAGACATCAACAATTGCAACGATAAACATCAGTCACTGAAGTAATCCACGCATGCGCACACACACATGCGCGCGCGCGCTCGCAAACACCCCCGGTCACGGAAAATAAGACACGGAAGGCAGTCGGTCGAGGTCACGGGAAATTTCACACAACACCTGCCCGTCACTTTTCATTAAAGACACCTGCGGTAGCACGCACACCTTGGCGACCCGCGGCCACTCTCGGCTTCTTGAAGAACGGAGGACAGGGAGGGGAGGGAGGTACAGACGACCCACAATAGAGGATTTCACTTGTTTGTTTTTCACCTGGACATTGCTCATCACCGTCACTTGAGCTACTTCACTTGCATGTTCTTATGTCACTGCATAAATATCACCTTGTGTCTTGTATGTATTCGTTTATATTTGTTTTCACCAAAAAAACACTGCGTAATAATCTACCACTCACACCAAATTGTATAATTTCAGTGTATTACGATAAGTCAACAGGTACCACTTTAACACATCAATACAGTATATTCAAGACTCACTAACTGATTTGTAAAGCTTTCAATATATTAACACTAATACATATATTCATCAGGTTGTTTTGTCTTGCCGTATCCTCGTTGACACAGCGAGACGGACCAGGTGGTGACCAGCATCAGTGGGGTGGTATGTGGTGGCCTCTCCCAGGTGGTGGCTACTCCCAGGTGGTGGCTACTCCCAGGTGGTGGCTACTCTCAGGTGGTGGCCTCTCCCAGGTGGTGGCTACTCCCAGGTGGTCGCCTCTCCCAGGTGGTTCTACACTTCACTTCACACTCCAGATATATACCTCCGTTGGATCGAGGTGCTTCTTGAACTTTACACACTGCTGACAGTTAATGTATCAGGCCAACAAATGATATTTTTCATAGTTAATAACCCGACACGCGCGGGTCGACCGGTTAATTAACAATAAATCCACTTTTAATACAATTATATAGGCGCCACTTTTCATTCACAAATTTATTCCGTCACAATATTCACAAAGGATCTTCATCACATTCTCCAAGTGATCGGTAAAAGTGGGATGAAAATGATGCCTCTTAAGCATCTGAGTTCAGCGTAGGTCACGTGGCTCTCTAGTCACGTTACGCGGGTCACGCGACATCGGCTTCCAAGCTCCCACTCAGCTCGATGACGGAAGCCAGTTGTGTTCTCATGGCCGCCATAAAACAGTGAATACCTATGTTTTGTGGGGGTTGATGCGCTGAGGGCGGGGACATGCCGAGTCCCACCAGGGTTAGGGAAGGGGAGGGGAGGGGGAGGGACTGTCCTGGGCCGGGTCACATGGCAGTGTTTACATCAGAGTGGCCACTCGGGAGGTTGGGTGCCGCCTCCGCCAAGGCGACGTGACGCTGGTGGTGGCGCTCCTAGGGCGCTCTTACCTCACTGAACTTACCTCTTATCGTGCTGGGCATGATGGTGCTTGGTGCATGTTCCAGTGGGGTGTAAGGAAGACTGATGTGTGACCCAACTGTCACGCCGTAAGAGGAAGAGTTTAGTGGTCACGTGGAACTCTGAGAAACGCGCCGCAACTCACACTACTGACTGCCAGGCCGGCACCAAATCCACTGACTGCCGGGCGACACCACTCCAGCAGCTAGCGGTTCGAGACCTGCGCTTAGTTGCCACAACGTAGGCATCGCGAGAAGACATCCTTACGCGGCGCGCCGCCCTACCTACCTACGCTCTCCCCACGCTTGCACCCTGACTTTCTCACCCCGTCTGTCAGCAACAACTCATAACACCAGTTATATTAGAACTACAAGTACTGCACACAAACACTCCATCATAACACTCCTAAAAAGAGGGCTGGAGTCTTGGGTGGTATAGATCTCGGGAGAGAGAGAAAGAGAGTCAGTGAGCAGAGGACCAGCGGGCACCTTACCTGCAACATGTGAGAGAGGAACCCGTGGGACGGAGACTCCCTCCCAGCTGGCAGGGTGCGGGGGTGTCACAAGGTGCGGGGCCAGGGGTCACGGGGCACACCTCACATAACGGCCCACCTCAGTCCACAATAACAAGGCACTTATCACCGCGTGTACACTTCACAGACGGAGAGATTCACTTGGAGGAGAACAATTAGGAGAAAATACCGCCGACGATGGAAAGGATTGAGTATACCTGGTGAGAGAAGGACTTGGTTAACATTTTATTAACCAAGGAAATAGTACAGAAATCAAGTTATATGTCAATATAATATGCTTCTAAAAAACACAATTGACAAAATTTATTAATAAGAAGCTAAAAGATGAATCATGGTATATTCATATTATTGACAGCATCTCGAAACAAACGTGGAGTAGCCAGAGGGAACAGCAACTGAACAGCGACGCGTGATATGCCATGTTACTTCAGTATAAACTTTGAAAAAATATGGATTACCTGAAAATTATCCCCAGCTTATTTTACCTGAACATTAGCCCCAGCTTATTTTACCCTAACTTTAACCTAAGTCCCAACAAGTAGCGTTAGGGTGTTTAATCACCAGGTAAAAATAAGCTGGTGGACTGATCATCAGGTTCCCCCAAAAAAAGAAACATTTTCGTTGTGTATTTAATATGAACCAGGATTGTCATATACAGAAGTGGTATAAAAATATAATACTTCTGTGGAACTTTTTTTTTACAGCGAGGCAAACCGAACTAGACATACAAACTCCTCCTTTCCACTCAAGTGTTGTAATTTGTTACGTGAGTAATGGGGAGCATTCACCAACAGTTCACCCGGTAGGTGGTAGGAGAAGCAAGTGGTCGTCTTAGACATTATAGGTTGGGCAGGTAGTCGTCTTGGACACTGTGGGAGGAACAGGTGGTGGACTCCAAGAGAAAGAAGTCGTGTGAGATGTTGATGTGAAAAGCCTGGTTGTACATCATGAGAAAAATTTTGTGAATATGTTTCAATTTCATTATTGCAATGTCATAGGTGTTGGGGATAAGGATTGGGCAAAAAAAAAACTACGAAGATTGTTAAGAAACTGGTGAAACTTGGACAAAATGGGAGGGCGGGACTCGAAAAACCGAAGAGACTGGGGAGAAACCAGGAGGGAGACTGGAAAAAAAACACCGGGGAACTTAATGGGGAGATAGGTTTAAAATACTGTTTAAGTTTATGGGGCGAGGGGGAGTGTCCTCAACTGGGAACCCCGAACCTGTGAAGTAACATCAATCAACATCAATATATACTGTAGCAGAGTTAAGGACCGTATAATTCACCAAAGAAGCTCGTAACTAGTACATTTATTCAGAGTGCAGAAGGTAACAGACACACTTCCCCGTCCGACCAGCCCACATTCACACACGGGTTAAAAATACATGAACAACAAAATATTGATAAAATGAAAAATAAATACATGCATCTAACATCAATACAACACAACACAATTTTCTCAGAACCCTGGATGGCAAAGTGTTGTCTCCCAACCTCATATACATACATACATACATACATACATACACACATACATACACGTTAGATTTTTTCCTTATCTCGGCCCACAAAAAACAAACTCCACTCCTCAGGAACGATAAGACATTCACCCAGGCGTATATCATCCCTGCACTCAAAACAACAAACTTAAGCTTGCTGCTATTTCACTCCTTTACAATCCAACCATTCCTGTCAATTTATGAAGAAGAAGCATTACGTAACACTCGTCAACAACCCACATTCCTATAAAAAAAAAAAAAAACCAATACACCGCCCCTACAAATATATTACAAATTACATCCAACCTCTATAAGCAACACACCGCCCCTACAAACATATTTCGAATTACACCCCACCTCTATAAGTAACACACCGCCCCTACAAACAACACACCGCCCCCTTAGAAACAACACACCGCCCCTTACAAACATAACACCACCCCCTAACAAGCATGACAATACAAACAACACGCAAACATAACACTCCCACAAACAACACACCGCGCCCACAAAAATTATTACCTGACACCAGAGAAGAACCCTATAACACAGTCGAGGCAAGTCTTCTGATTATAAATCAAATTAGCTCCTGAATAATGCGTCTGATACAGGATCAGACAGCAGATTACGGCACGACCACCACTCATATTTCTTTTTAATGGATAAAGTATTACCTATCGCTGTGTTTCTCCCATCTACTTACCTATACCAATATTTGTACATTTCAACAATTTCAACTTTTGGGGTCCCAGAATAACAAAATTGGGGGCCAAATCTGGTGTCCATATGCCAAATCTGACAAAGAGGACATGAGACCATCAGACCCAACTTAACCTAACGATATTATTTTGGTGATCTATATAGAGTACGCTGCTACTGCTCACTGTGTATGGTCACTACGACGTACTCGGCTTTGTTTTTAGGCTCGTATAACCAGTTTTAAAATAAACCGAGTCAAACCCGGGTTGATTCCCGACTTCAAAACCCTAACCTAACAGACACTAGATCCGCCAGGTGATGTGATCATGTATTACTTGCCCTTAAGTAACAAAGACCTTCAGCACGTAAACTAGATTAATTCATACACTTTTCACTAACGGAGATACAGTTAATCATACAAAAATATATGAGCTGAACGTCCACACTGATTACTGAAGACAGTCTATTCTTTGTTGCTGCTGATGCTTAACACTAAATCATTTCTAAAGAAGCGAAAATTAACACACACGGCGACAAGTAAACCCCACCATACCTCCCTTAAAAATTGGCTACACAACAGCGGCTTGGTAATGTTTTGTTGAAGTAGGATAGTGAAAATCAGGGTAAAGGGGTTATTCCCGTTTACTTGATAATGGTTTGTTTTCAGGATTGCAATAAAACGTTTTGATGAACAGAATCGACGTCCGGTGTGGAAGAAAGGAAAAAAAACCTTAAAAAGTGGCCAGTTGGGAAGGCTACACGCATTGGTGACTGAAAGCAAACCATCAATGAAATATGTCTGATTTTGGGCAAGAACGAACGGTAATACAATATACTTTAGAATGATTGCACAGGGAAATCCCTTATTTTCATCACTGAGTTTTGATATACTGATAATTTTGGGGGGTTTGCTTAAGTTGAACTTTTAAATAAACACTTTTTTTAACACATTTGCCATAACTATGAGTGCCCACTATAAAATACAGTGAAATTGCAGCATTTTTAAATTCGTTTTCCAAGAAAAATCAGCTGCGGTGTAGTTATCAATAAATACCTTTTCCATCACCTGTAGTTTACCACTGAAGACGACTTTCTAAAAAAAATTGGAAATACTGTAATGACAAGGAACTACAATTGGAGAAGTTGTAGTTGCGACCAACATGGAATCTTGGGAATTTTATCTTTGCAATCAATAGTTTCGGCAATTCAAAGAAACTTTTCTTCTATGAAGTTTCCTTAGCAAACGACTTCATATATATATATATATATATATATATATATATATATATATATATATATATATATATATATATATATATATATATATATATATATAATGTAGATCCACAATGAAAACGTGGATAAGATAAATCTTGATAAAATCACAGGGAAAATAACCGGAGCTTTCGTCTTTATTCAAGACATCCTCAGAGGCAAATAATATATATATATATATATATATATATATATATATATATATATATATATATATATATATATATATATATATATATATATATACACCGGGGGTTCCAGGAGGTGGAGCCCTCCAGGTTAGGAGGTTAGGTTAGGTAATTTTAGGTCATTTGCGGGGGAAACGTCACAAAAAGTTTACTACAAATTGACGCTAAAATTTTCGTGTCGGTACCATTATTTTGGCGACATATTTCGTTCAGAACACGACAGTAATATAATATGTCCACCCTCAAGTTCCGCTAGCGCCATTTTAATTGTTTACATAATGATCGTTTCATTATTCATACACAAAAACACATCCAGCTATTGCTACATTATATATATGATTTATCGTGATAAGACGAGCCAACCTAACCTACCCTTGGATGGAAGTTCATACACGGGAATCACTAACACAATTGGGTTATGTTTTTTAATTGCGATTTAAAGAATCACTTGCATTTCTGGTAGAGATGAATATTTACGGAGACATGACCCACCCTCAATACCTACGATTTTGATTGCATAAAGTGGACAGGGTTTTGGAATCTAGTGAAATTATGGGGTGTGCACACGCGGTAATATTGTAGCAGATGACTAACACCAAGAGTTGATCGAGTTCGTTAATTTTGTCCACAAATGTTCTTTAGACGATATTACGTAATAAAAATGATGCAACAACTTTTTATTTAAATTATAGGTATTTTTCTCTATCTACGATCATAAATGACCTGTAGTAGGCATAGTATGAAAGCTGGGGGAATATGCGGGGTAAAACACAATGTAAAGCTGATCCTATGACACTAAAATGAGGTCTCCACGTGCTTTTTACACGAAGAAGTTCATTATTTACCGTAAACATTCCTCCCCAAAAATCTGTTGTTGTCTGTTCGGTCCCAGCTTACACTCACGTCCACAAAAAATGTAACATTACACCATAATGCTAAAACAAAGTTGCTTTCATTGGTCCCATATACCATAATAAGTACTTTCTCCTTAATATGGCAATGGGTCCGGGGGCGGAGGCGTAAGTTAGATAAGGTTAGGTAGGTTTCTTTAGTTGGTTAGGTCAGGTTCTATGCATTGTCGTATCTTTTTATTTCTTACTTCATCCAAATAAAGAACATCTATGGAAAAAATTATCGTGTTAATATTTAGAAGTTGCCAATACATAATTATATATTCACTCTTATATAAGGAGAAAGAAGAAAACAACAATATAATTTATTCAATAACGTTTCCGTCGGAAATGTATATTTTTCGAGTACTTTAACCGATAACATCAACAACAACAATATTGCTTATTTAAAGTGGGCAGGGCTTTGAAGTACAGGGGTGTGGGGTAAAATACTAAAAAGAACACCATACAAACCCTTGAAAAACTTGCCTAACCTTACCTAACTTATAAAAATGTTAAGAACAACTTTCGAGTTTATGGATCCCTCATCTGAACACAGAAAACACCAGCACACTAAAAACACCATCACACGAATTTGACCTTCATTTTGGTGCAAATCAATAGTTTGAGATAAGCTCCCCCTCTCATCTCAGAATGTATTGTAAATATTTGCTATAAAAGTCAAGGTTAAAGGTATTCAAAACACATCGAAAATCCATTGGATTTTTTTATTTAACCTAACCGAGGGGGCTCCAAAGTCGTACGATGTTCTGGGTCTGTACCGCCACGTATGAACATACATAATAAAAAATTTAATATTTGGCTTAAACGGAATTTGCGCCAAAAATGTCACTGAATAAAGTTCTTAGAATTGCTAAAATTACTTATTGCGACTATAAAATTCACGAGATTCGTTTAGTGACAACGAGTAAAAGTTAAATTTTCATATATAATAAAATGTTAAATATCTCGCTCATACGCAATTTGTGCCAGAAATGCCTTTGAAGAAAAGGCAAAATTTTACTTTCACACAACTATGGAATCTTAAGAGTTTTATCTTTGAAATCAATAGTTTAAACAATTCTTACACTTTTCATCTAAGACGTTTCCCTCGCAAATGACCTGACCTGACCTGACCTCAACTCAACTCAACTCAACTCAACTCAACTCAACTCAACTCAACTAAACTAAACTAAACTAAACTAAACTAAACTAAACTAAACTAAACTAAACTAAACTAAACTAAACTAAACTAAACTAAACTAAACTCACCTCACCTCACCTTTTTGGAACCCCCCGGTATATGTCATTTGCGAGGGAAACGTCATTGAAGAAAATTGTCTTAGAATTTTTTTAAACTATTGACTGCAAAAATAAAACTCAAGATTCCATGGTTGTGTGAAAGTAAAACAATACTCCTAAGAAAACCAACCAATGTTAAGTCAAGTGGTGTCGCTCTAGGCTATGTATTTACCATTTCATTACTACTATAAGCCTCAGCAAGCAATATATAATCCAAGATCCAAGATGGTTAAGCTTGGCGGAGCAAAGTCGTCTGCTATTACAAAAGAAACGATTGGCTAATAGTTTCTGGTTGTACCATAATTAATATTTGATAGTGGACACTCGTAGTTATGGTAAATGTGTTAAAAAGTGCTTATTTAAAAGTTAAAGTTAAGTTAACCTAGCCTTAACTAACCTAATACCTACCGTGGGTGAACTTACTGTTACTGAGACGGGGGAAAGCGGCTGTGAAGTCCTCCATATTAGCCAATATTTGTCCGTGGGTAATATGGTGTGTGATAGTAACATTACTATCAATGAAGTAGCTATGTTATATTCCGGGTAATAGTTCCACCTGAGTTTTTTTTTTTTTAATTTCTTACCTTAAAATCCTGGCGTCAGCCTTTAAATTCTTGAATTTCTTGTTCCAGGTCAATTGTTTCATATAAATGCAATTAATTGATGAACAGTTCTACATATAATCAGCAATATCAACGAATTCTTCACAGAAAGACCGGACACACATGTACCCCTTCCACAACTCTTGACGGACTAACGTAATATAAATATTGGAACCTTCATTTGCTGAGCATAAGAATCTTTAGAACTTTGCCTTTTTAAAGTTTATCGCTCATTATAAAAAAGTTTTAGATGATATAAAATACAAATTAATCTCCAATAAAATCCTGAAGATATATTAAAGCTTGTAAATAATTTTACGCATTCAGTGAGTTCGGAAAAATTGCTGAAGATTTAATGGCCGTTTAAAAGCCTTTCATCCTTTGTTGCTGAAATGGTTGAAACCAAGAAATTCATACAACAAACGCAGCAATTACTGTTGTACAGTATTTAAAAGTAACTAAACGATATAAGTTGTTCGATAATGCATAATGCATTACTTGCCTGCGGCAAGACCTCTTCTGATAGTTGAAACAAAACGAATAAATTGTATGCTTTTCTTCACTTTGGAAAATTTAACAAATGCAGACATATTTCACCACCACGTGTTTTCAACGTTCTTGTACTTTCGACGGCATTTTCCGTTGCTGTTTCTTGTGATATTGCGTCTTATCTCAAATACTGTCTAGTATACATATATAAACGCCCTCGCCCGAAGTACTAACGATTTCTAACCATACGACCCTACCCTAAATTTAACTTTTCTTTCTCCTCATTTAAATTAACCCTAATCTACCCCAATCTAAGCCAACCTACACTTAGTTTCATAAAAAAGTCTGAAGTCCGGTTGTGTTTGTCAGTTCTGAGTAATGTTTTTTCCCTAATCTTGCCTACCTCCTGTGTGTTAGATTTTATCAGCGGTAAACTTGCTACCGTAAGTTTGGAGGTTGAGTGTTGTTAATTCAAGCTTGAAATGTGTTTTATGGAACTGGCATTTCCTATAGTCCTTATACAATTAAGTATATAGACTTAATGCTGCACAAACTTACGAAAAATAATTAATAGAGACTTAATTAATAGTTAAATCTAGACGACGGACACTTTTTCTAACACTTGAAGATATGGTTAATGTTTCCATGTGATAATTAATGTAATAAAAGTGGGTTCACTATTGACATCACAGCATTATAGTGGATATAGCTAAAGGCAGTTATTTATCTACAATGATATGTAGAAAAATCTTATATTTATCATTTCATCGGCATTTAAATAGTACTTCCAACTTATAGACTAAAAATATCATAATGCTGTGGTAATGAAGATATGAGTATAATGTGATCCCATACTGTGCTAATTTCTCTGGATCACAGAATTATACAAATACCTATACCCTTTCCACGCTAACCTGGCCCATAAGCCACGCCCCTAGTCTATATAGTTACAAATAGCTGATTGGTTCCCCTGAGCTATTTACCTCCCCCCAGACATTTAACATTAATTTAGATAATAACAAGTCTGCTTACCAATAATTGTGAACACATTTAGTGTGCAATTTCTATGAACCAATCAGCTATTAGTATAGAAGAGGGGCGTGGCTTACGGGCCAGGTTAGCGTGGAAATACTTTTATAGTTGTAGTATCTTTATTTGGTTTACTCAGTTAAGCGTATAATTGAAACCTGTTTATATAATCCGTTACTAACATTTTTGATGATAATAAAGTTATTATTTTAGCACCTGCTTGTGATAACCGATATACTGTAGATTGCCGGATTTGGTGTTTTGCTGTCTGGGAGTTTTGCTTCATGTCATGCGGGATCATTCCCAACCCACCAAATACTGCGACACAAGAGTTCTATGTGTTTTCAAGCTACAAAAAAAAGCTAATTAGTTTCGTAACCATTCGAAACATCGTCCTTGTAATAGTGGAATATTGGAAAGTTTGTCGAGGACATTCCTAACAAAGACGTCCTATTTATTGAGCTTGTGAGAAAAGAAGAGAATACCTGTACCACAGCACAGTAAGTTGATGCACCTGCCAGAATACACCATAAGTGGACTCTGAATAACTGGCTCTGGTTTTACGTCTCTTTCTAGAGCTTTTCGAAGACTTGCTGTAACATCCTGAACAAGTCAACTTAAGCATTTTATAAACGTCACCCAAGCGTAATAGTGATATTATTCATAAGTTGTTATAACGATCAACTTGTTTTAATTTACTATGATTTGTAGAGACCTGAAGGAAAAACACTTGAAATGCTGAATTTTAAGTGATTGCTGAGCAAGGAAGGACATATATAAAATATTACCGTTGTCCAATGACGAAGATATGAATAACAGCGTGAGTGTCAGCACCTTGGGAGCCGTTAGGCTGCTCTCTAAGCATCAGAGTGGTAAACCATTTTAAAGTTTTTCACACGTTTACAGAATCAGCATGAAGAAAAGCGGCATACGCAACGAGTGTTTACGACACATTGAAGAAGGAGGCATAAAGAATTTTAGTAAAAAGCGTAGTCCATGTAAGTCGCACACACCACTTTTATATGAAGTCCATGAATAGAGTACCACACAAACTTTTGGTTTCCTTTTTACCTCCGGGTAACGTACAGAACAGTGAACATTACTAGTAAAAAATAATAACTTATTATTTTCTCAAAATGGATCTTGTGCAATACAAAATGTTGAAATTAATAGTTTACTCAGTAAATGTAACTACTGAATTCACCATATGAAAAAACATCTGTATTGTATACATCATTCTTTCTTTTCATACATGCAAGAGCCATCATGAGTAACGACGAATAGAATTATTAGATTTTCGATTCTATTGCTTAACATAATATTACACCATCTCCAGCTGACCTAATGAACTTATCCCCATTAATGAGAAAGTGTGAGGATACACCCGTGACCCGGGACCAAGGCCGCGGCTTATAGTGGGTGGACACACGTATGGGGTGCTGACCGTGCTGGGTGCTGACCGTGCTGGGTGCTGACCGTGCTGGGTGCTGACCGTGCTGGGTGCTGACCGTGCTGGGTGCTGACCGTGCTGGGTGCTGACCGTGCTGGGTGTACTGTCTGTGTCACATCCCATCTCCATTGCGTTCTTGGGTTCCCTTTTATCGCCAAATTTCTCGCACCTCAACAGTAGCAAAGATCTTTGAAAAAGTCATCAATACCCATCTTCTCAAACATCATGAAGATAACAACTTCAAGATGATTATCACGTCTCGTTAAAAGTAGGGTGATGATTACCACATTTTGGTAACAGTAAGATGATCAGCTGACGTGCTTAAATGAGCCAGGGACCCTCAGGTACTGCAAGCCAGGTGAGATAAGAAAGGTTGTGAGCAATTAAACGTGCAAAGTGAGTGTGTGAGAATGAGTCGAGAGCTGTGATTCTTGATTCTGGTAGGGTGAATCAAGTGCTGAGATTCATGATTCTGTAATGAGATTCTGAGGTGATTCAACAAGTGTAAGGGATTCCTTACCGACGAAAATGACTCAGCTTGGAAGTGACTGAGAGTGAATTGAAACTCACACACACACACACACACACACACACACACACACACACACACACACACATACACACACACACACACAGACACACATCGCGTAGACAGTTACATAAACACATACTGAGCATACACTCACACGTAAGAACTCGCACGTACAGCCACATAAACATACGCACACACACATAAATCATTGCGAGAAAAAATATCCGTATTCGACTATTTTTATTTCCAAGATTTTCTTCCGGAATTACCTATACAGTTAATGCAAACTAAATAGTACAGAACTCGGCGTCGCCATATACATACCAATCACTGGAGCACCTGTAATTTTTTTTAACCTTTTGTCTGTTTTCCAGGCTCTGGTGATGGAAAATGATTCTCCAAAACGTTAGTAATTAAAGAAACCTAACTTAGTCAAGACGTTTGTGTTTTCCCTGGTTCTCCTCTTCATTGTGGAACTACGCTTTCCACATAACAAGTCCATTGCTAAAGGACTAATCTTTATACACAAGACTCATCAAAGATTATTATAGCCAGAACCCTTCCCAACTACTCCCTACCCCCTTCCCCCAGCTTCTCCCCCATTCCCTCTTCCCTAGCTTCTCCCTCATCCTCCATTTGCCCCTTCCCCACTTCTCCCCTCCCTCTTCCCCTAGCTTCTTCCTCATTCTCCCATTCTCAGCTTCTCTCCCACTCCCTTCTCCTTGCGATAATTTGCAGAGATTAAAATTATATTTTCATAAATCACTTGTTTCAGTAATTACAAGTTGGCTACGACCTCTTTAATTCATCTCATAAATCAGGTGTGCATTTTCCGCGTATATTAATGTAGAGTTCTTCCCGTGCCTTATTCTAAGTTTCTAACCCACATCATTGACCACTACATATCCATAATCTTCACACACTTTATCAGGACATTATTTTTGAGGTTTTCTAGAATGCCTGTCATACTGATGGCCACATTTTTTGTGGCAGCTGTCCAGCAACAACCAATGAACTTGTTCCCTTAGGATACATCGCGCGGGGCATCACTGTTTCTCTGAACACAATTTTTTTTTTAGTAATTAAATACTCATTTATATAGTTATTTTGCACTTCGTAAAATTTGGATGTAAACCATCAGTTGTAATAATACGACGATTTTTTGTTTGTTTATAAAACAATCATCAAATTTAATCGATTATCAAGATAGAACAATGAACATCCATCTACCAGGTACTGTACAGCAAATGGCAGTCAGCTAAACTATCTCGTAATTTATATATTATCACCTAACACTTTGTGATACAGAAGGATTAAGCAGAAAAAGTATCTAGTACAGATAAATACACATCAATGATTTTGAAGTTTTTGTGTGAAAGACGTTATTTTGGTATACTGTACTGATTTTTACTCTCGCTATTGTTAATTCAATTGCATAAGTGTCATTGGTTCATTATTTAAGTAATATACATAGCAATATTCTGTTCGAAAGTCCTCACCTGTATATCCATACCTTCCTATACAACTCTGATCTTACATGGCGCTACAGAGCAGAACAGTGGGTTTACAACACCTACTTAGAGCTCTGTAGTGGTGCATGACGACAATCCCCTCATACTAGTCAATGACACAGTGGGCGGCAAGTTACTAGGCTTCAACAGCATATCTTCATTGCTGTTATTATTTGTCTTTCTTACATACCTGTTTATCGTAAATTCCACCGATAATATAATTATCTCAATTCGTCCTCGAGAGAATAGAGAAATTCTCACCAGAAAATTTACAAGGTAACATAATACCAGTACGAAATGAAAAACAAAAACCCTAGAATTTAGTCCTGTAAGCCAGATTACCACGTTCAATTCCGCTAGATTAGGGTAGGGTTACTTAGGTTAGGTCTAGTTAGGTTAGGTTGAGCGATGGTTAGACTAGATTACGTCAGGTCTTGTTTGTTAAGGTGAAGTTAGGCTATATTAAATTATGTCAGGTCACTTCATGTTAGGGCAGGTTATGTTAGATTGCCAGGCCAGAATAGGTCACATTAGGTCAATTAGATTATGTTAGATTAGCTCAGGACATGTTAGATTTGGTTAGTTAAGATTGGGACAAGTTAGATTAGTTTAGGTTAGGTCAGAAGAGGTGAGATCAGGATAGGTAGTTGAAAATAAGTTAGGATAGGTTGTTAGGCTAGGTGAGGCTAGGCTAAGTATACGTTAAGGTAGGTCAAGCTATGTATAGGCTAAATTAGGATAGATTAATTTATGATAGGTTAAGATGGGTTAAGTAGGTTAAAATAAGAGACGCTATGTCAGGTTAGGTTAAGATACGCTAAGTTATAACAGGTCAGGTTAGTTTAATTAGAGCAAAAAATGTTAGGTTAGATTGTGATACGATAGGTTAGGTCAAGCTAGGCTAAGGTCGGCATAGTTATGATAGGTTAAGAGGCTAGGTAGGAGTTTTCCACAGTTGACTTCTATGCGCATGGTTGACCGTCGCTTCTTCCCAAGTCCTCAATACTTCCTCTCACGAAGGCCGAACACACCAAACCACCTACCCAAGTATATCCTACCTTGTTCTTCCTAGTCCAACCCAATATCTTTTCATTTTTAGACAATTATGCCCGCCCAGTTATTACCTTTACCTAAATATGCCTACCGTTATCTTACTGTTAAACACGTATCATTACCCTTGCCTTGCCTTCAACCACGTATATGAAGGTAGTTAGATATACTACAGTATATCTATCAACCCTTATTTTATCTTCAGTCACGTATACCCATCCAAAGTCTAAATAAATCTACAATTAGACTTTGTACCCATCCTTATCTGGCCCTCTATCACGTATGCCCATCCTTATCTGGCCCTCTATCACGTATGCCCATCCTTATCGTGCCCTCTATCACGTATGTCCATCCTTATCTGGCCCTCTATCACGTATGCCCATCCTTATCTTGCCCTCTATCAAGTATGCCCATCCTTATCTTGTCCTCTACCATGTATGCCCATCCTTATCTTGTCCTCTATCGTGTATGCCCATCCTTATCTTGCCCTCTACCATGTATGCCCATCCTTATCGTGCCCTCTATCACGTATGCCCATCCTTATCTTGCCCTCTATCACGTATGCCCTTCCTTAGCTTGCCGTCTATCACGTATGCCCATCCTTATCTTGCCCTCTATCACGTATGCCCATCATTATCTTGACCCTATCACGTATGCCCATCCTTATCTTGCCGTCTATCACGTATGCCCATCCTTATCTTGCCCTGTATCATATACCCACCCTTATCTTTAGACACGTACAGTATACTCACCCTTATCTTGTCTTCAGTCACGTATACCCATCCTTATCTTGTCCTCTACCACGTATTCCCAATGCCATCCTTACATTTACCCAGGAATGAATGTCTCTTGCCTTTAACCATATATCTCCATCATCATCTTACCCTTCGTCATAAATTATATGCTCACTCTTAGTTAGTGTCACGCGGCTAAATGCTCCCTTCTTATTTAACACGTAACTCACCTCCTCCTCCTGCCTACTCACGTCTCTCTTCCTTACCGCCGTGCTGGAGTGCTTTGACATTTTCTTCTCTTTTCGTATTGTTTTTCAACCTCGATGAACTTAGCAGCGTTGATCCTTGCGCTTACATGACCTGAGATTTATCATATCTAATGAGCAAACGAGAGAAACACGAGTTGTATAAAAAAAATATATATAAAAAAGTTTTGAAGGGTATACTATACGCCACGGTTTTCTCGTCTGTCTGTTGTTAGCGGCTTTACCAACAGCTGACTCAGGATCAATAACCCCGCAACCTTTGGCTCAATGGCAGAGGGTGATATTTACGCGCTCAAGAATGGGTTTATATTTCCCATATTTGTTGCGCAAGTACTTGTTTTTTAGTATAATTTATTGTGTTTTTATTAATTTAATTGGTGTAAAAATAGTATATTCATTCGTACAGAATTTAGTGCAGATTTAAATATTCTGTATTTTAACGCTGGTATTTCATTCATATACGCACCCATGGTACGTCATTATTGCGTCACTCCCGGTCTACCAATCACAAACCGTCTTGCGGGGTCCTTGTCTTAAAGTGGTACGATAAGATTGCTCACACGTATTTTTTTAAAAGTGCAATTTTAATACCTTATTATCATCTGCACCTGCAAAGGTTTATCTCGACAAAGTATACACAATATATACTGAATATTCTTTGTAGCAACTATACTGTATAATGATCATGAGCATAACTAGATAGAATCTACAGATGTCTCTTAATTTAATAATAACAACAAGAATAATAATAATAATAATAATAATAATAATAATAATAATAATAATAATAATAATAATAATAATAATAATAAAGAATGAGTACAAATATGAAGTAACTGTCACATAAAGATTTCAAAAGAACGTGGGCATCAAATCTCATGTCTTTACATAAAATAGCTACCTAAAAGATATTAAATTGTCTTGAAAAGTAAGACACTTTATTCATAAGGGTCTCTGGTATTCATATCTTAACAAAATGTTCGACTACTTTAATTTCCTTCATTTCTTGACGGAATAAATGACAAATATTATTTTCAAATATAAAAACCTCTAAATTGTCAAATGTGTGGTTAAGACTCTCCTCAGAAAGTCCAGAAACTAATGAAAGCGGTGCTAATAGAAATAAGTACTGTATATGCTGTACGGTACGTGTATTGACTTTGTTGGGCAGTCCTTGGAAGATCGAATTACTGTTTACCATTGTTTGTATACCTGCGCTATGTGCATTGTTTTCGTATCTGCAGTCTGCACTATCTTTGCACATTGTATTCCTACACTATGTAAAGTGTACATACCAGCTGTACATTTTATGAGGGTATTTTCGGTTAATTGAATTGCAATTTTAATAAAAAACACATTAATATGACGTAGTTTCTTAGCCTAATTTCGAAAATATCTATATTTTTTTAGACACCAGTAGAAAATACTGAAATTAAGAAAATATATTGTAGTAGATTCCTCCCCTACAAACGCTGTTTGTCGCTGGCTAGCCGACCCCGCGAATTCCCCTTACATGACAGAGGTCAACTATCAAGCCACGCCTACCTCCGCTATATAAGACCTAACCTCGTGGTGACCTACCTTTCTTTCTAGCTACAGCCAGTCCTCAAGTAACATTAATAGAGAAAATAAAAGATGAGAGTGACCTACCAGCTCCACTAAGAACCTGGCAGGCTTCTCCATACAGTGTACCTTTAGACTAACACAACTAACACTTAACTAACACCTTAGCAAAAAAAAAATGTGACTACCCTCCCAGTTACACAAGGACCTGGTCGGGCTCACTAACTCCAACAATAAATAGAAATAATAATAAGCAGCAGCACTATATAAATAAACCAATATTAAACCGTGAGGGCAAACTTTTTCGGAGTGAGAGTTGTAAACTCTATGAACAATCTACCAGAAAGTGTTGTGACGGCACCGAGTGTGAGCTCTTTCAAGACAAGACTTGACCAACACTGGAGCGGGTTCAGGTACATTCAGGAGCTGGTGCATGCCCAGTATTTGCCAACAGTGCGTGACAGAGACGTCACCGATCGCCCAAGCGGCTAACAAGCCGATCAGTGGCGAAGAGGATAAAAGTAAGTAAAGTAATACAAAGGTCTGACGACCCAAGGGAGCAGAACAAAGATAAAACACCAATAGGAAAGATGAAGCGATTTGGTTGAGCCCGTACCTCAAGCTACACCACCTCCTCCACCGCTGCCTGGCGGCCCTCGCTCCCGCCGGCGAGCATGGCGACCCACAAGCTGGTCCTCCTCTGAGCACCCTCACCAACCAGCTCTCTCTACTCAACGCTTGTAACCATGCTGCCTTCCCAGCACCAAGCTGCATTGTACATCTAATACAATATGTATACAGAGAGCACAGTGTGAGTTTCCTTTCTCCATCCCATCCTGAGTGTGAACCAAACAACCTGTTCCCCACAATATATCAATATTTAGGGCTCTTACTAGAGGCATGAGGCGAGCTGTTACAGTGTTTAGTATGTGATGATGGTATTGTTTTCGAAAGGAAATCTAAAGCTTTTTATAGGCTAGGAAAGGTTAGGGAATGTTTTCCAAAATTTGTTTTGTTCCCCTGTAGTGAATATTTCCCCTACAACTACAACTGCCGTTTGTCGCTGACTAGCCGACCCATTTTCGAATTCCCCAGCCAACGCCTCGTGGTCTAAGGTCGGCTACTAGCAAAGCGGAGGTCAACTGTCAAGCCACGCCTACCTCCGCTATATAAGACCTCACCTCGCCATGACCTGCCTCTTCTTCTACCTACAGCCACGCAACACCTCCTCCGAGCACGCTCCCCAACCAGCTCTCTACTCCACGCTTGTAACAACGCTGCCACTTCCCAGCACCAAGCTGCACTGTACATCCAATACAATATATATATATATATATATATATATATATATATATATATATATATATATATATATATATATATATATATATATATATATATATATATATATACAGAGAGCGCATTGTGAGTTTCCTTTCTCCAACCCATCCTGAGTGTGAACCAACATCACGAAACCCCACCCCCCACAAAAAAAATCCCATCAGATTAATGTGTTTTTATTGAAAAAAAATGCAGTTCTTTAAACCGAAAAGATCCATACACCAGATCTGTCTATGTACGTGCTGAACAATGTGAACTTGTACAGTACTGTATAACGCTTTTACTGAAAAAATATCTATCCATCTATCTAACTGGAGCACTGGTATAAAGGTACAGAATGATAACCATCACCTAACAAATTTCTACAACAAAAATACTGTAAACAAGATCACCGTCAGAGGACACAAACACTCTTTGTGCAAGGTTATTGAACTTTCAGTCACTTAAACAGATGAAGACGACCATGGCAGGCCAACGGTTTGAGGAAAAGAGCAAAAAGTGTTGACAGAATCCCACCAGTTCAAGTTTCTTCAAGTTTTTAATGGTTAAATTGGTTAAGTATGGCTGCTTGAATAAAATTTTGTTAGATAATGTGAGATTACCTACAAATACATGGAAGTAATTGTTGGTAGTTTTAAATATATTACCACAGCTCTACCCCCATGTATTGTGGCTGTTCCTGGCTTAATTAACTTGTTCCACAATGATTTTGTTATGGTTGAAAAAATTATAATAAAATTCTAACTTTGACCATTGGACTTAAACTCCTTTTATTTTGTTTGAAGATATCATACAGTACAGTACAGTAGCATACTGGACTTGTATCTTGGGTTATGGTCACAGTCTTACCTGCATCCTGAGTCTGTTACCAAATGAAGGGAGTTGAAAAGGTTCACCAAATCAAGTAAAATGATCTTTTACTAATTCAGAAAGAAAAATATTTAATTAAGACTTTCATGCACTTGCATACTTAAGAAATTTTTACCTGGTTCACTAAGTCAGTGAGAATTCTGTCTCACTCCACTTTCACTTTCATAAATAATTTACCCAAACTCAAGGATTTCATTAAATGTTGATATAGCAAGCACATAGCATGAAAGAAGGCAGCTTATGATATATGACACCAGCACAGGTGCAGGAGAATCTGTTTACAGTACCAATTAGGAGGAAGATCAATACTTATTCCTATACTCATAAATATGGAAAATAAGTTAAGATTACAGCCAAACTGGTGTTTTTTTTACCCCCCCCCCCTCAAAAAAAAGTAGCTGGCACAATATCCTCAACAGGTGGTGAGACGAGTTGGTTGCTGGTTTGTTTTAAAAGGCTAGAAACTGTATACAGGTTGACAATCCCTTATCCGAAATCCTTGGGGCCAGAGGCATTTCGGATTTCGGAACTTTTCGGTTTTCAGAACGGTTAGTTTTTTTTTTTTATGTGTATTAGCCCACCTAGGCACAAGTCACTGACCCACATTGGGGCCTGAGGGGCGAAAATATAATAACAATTATAATAATAATAATTCATAGGTCTAGGTCGTGTTTCTCACTTTTTTTATCTTTTTCATTCTTGTATTTCTTTAATTATTATTATTATTATTGTATTAATACAGTATTATTGTTATTATTATTATTATAAATTTTATTATTATATTTTATTATTATTGTTATCATTATTATTTTATTTTGGTGTATTTTTTAATTAAAATTTTTATTTACTATGAATAATTATTAAACAGTCAACCCTCACTTTACGCGGTTAATTCAACCCACAGGGTACCGCGGAAAGTGAGAAACGCGTAAAGTGAACAACATAACATATGGGATTAATTGAAATAGAGACCGGGCCGACCCCCAAACTCCACTTTTTGACGACACACAACTATGTTGTAGTAAAAATATTATCTTAACTTTATGATGGTATGCACACACAATTAATAATTAAGAGAAATATCAATAATATTAGGTTTTTTAACACTTACATTAGTAGAAAAGATGGCTGGGCACACAGGGATGGGCGGTTGGTTCCGAGGCAGAGGGCAGATTATTGGCCCTCACCTGTATCACTTGTATCAATTGTATCACTATCCACCACAGAGGCTTGCAGGGCCTCTTTGTCAAACCCCTCAAAGTCCATATAAGTCCATATCCTCACTATAATTATCACTATTAGTGACTTGGGCCGGCTGTGGTGGGTGGCGGGTGAAGAACTCGGTAATGTTTTGATGACTGGGCGACCTTGTGCGCACCATGCTCGCGCCGCTTACACAACATGGCGGATGGCGGGAGAGGGCGGGAGAGATGGCAGGAGGTTTGGATCCAAAAATGGCGCGGCTCGCCAGCCGCTCTCCGCCTAAAGGGGTACACGCACCGCGGAATGTGAGCATTCCTGTTTCGGCAGGGTACCGTGTAAACGTGGAAACGCGGAATGTGGGACCGCCTAAAGCGAAGGTTGACTGTAATAATTATTATTATAATTAGTATTACTATTACACTTTCGCCCCCAGGCCCCGATGTAGGTCAGTGATCTATGCCTGGGTGGGCTAATCCCTGTAAAAAAAAAAAAAAAAAATTGCTCCACAAAAAAAAACTTTCGGTTTTCAGAGCTTTTCGGTTTTCGGAATTTCGGATAAAGGGTTGTCAACCTGTACAGTAGTACGTAGTCTGTTATATAAACTGTATAGTAGTGTGTTATATAAACTGTATAATAGTGTGTTATATAAACTGTATAGTAGTGTGTTATATAAACTGTATAGTAGTGTGTTATATAAACTGTATAGTAGTGTGTTATATAAACTGTATAGTAGTGTGTTATATAAACTGTATAGTAGTGTGTTATATAAACTGTAAAGTAGTGTGTTATATAAACTGTATAATAGTGTGTTATATAAACTGTATAGTAGTGTGTTATATAAACTGTATAGTAGTGTGTTATATAAACTGTATAATAGTGTGTTATATAAACTGTAGTGTGTTATATAAACTGTATAGTAGTGTGTTATATAAACTGTATAGTAGTCTCTTATACAGGTATAATAATTTATCTAGCATTCATTAGTAATATATTTCTTGATCTTCATTTCATTTACTCAATATCCCATGTTTCCTTTAATTTTCAGTGGTACTCAAAATCTTAAGCAACAGCATTCATCACACGTTCTTTGCCATTCCAATATACTTTCTGTCATGTGCCTAAATAAAAAAATTTTCACCACCACACTTCCTCCATTTTTCTTTTCCCATTGGTTCTCTTCATCATCTGTATTCTTGCTACTCCTTGTTTGTGTATTTTTGTTCTGCAATTTTGGGGTTTTGCATCATTCAGAGGGACAAACAGGGCTTTGTGCAAGCTTCATGTACATTCAGTTCTCTGGTTCACATAATACTCCAGATTTTATATATTTCTCTCATTTACCTTCTGTAACATTACATTTTGACTTATATAGAAGGGTGTTACTGCCCATGGGGAACTGGGTGGACAGTGTTCATAAATTGTTAGAAATAGTTTAGTTATGAGAGTAGTGGAGATGTAGGGAGCAAAGGAGATGTTTGCAGCAGAGCGGTCCTGGTTTCTGCTGAAGTAGACAGTTCCACAGGTGGTTGCGTCTGTCTGGCCTTACATGTACTCAGACCACCTCTTACAGCCATACTGTGAACACCTCCACCCTCTGCTGGCATTAAACCCGTAACACATAAGTGTGATTGTGGTGTATCAAATAATAAGCGCATACGAGAATTACTTATCTTATAATTGCACATTCTTCACGTTATAATTTGATTAATAGCTCAAGGTGGTTCTGTTAATGTGTCCTGCTATGATTACTGTGTCTACAATAATTATGTTAAGCCTTTTATATCATGTTTTAATGAATTGATTCATTGATATGTAATTTGTATCGACAGGTTATGACCGAATTATATTGTTTGCGTCCATCGTGACAGGTCTCATTATCCTGCAAGCCCACAATCGTCTTAATTGGTGATTACAAAGGGAATTATTACAAACATTCCACAAAGCTCTCTTTATGTGCCAGACTTAACTTATTTGCATTCATTATTATATGCAGGTCACCTCTAGGTCTTCTGGCTTACAGGTTACCTCCAGCTCCTCTGCCTTGAAAGAAGTTCTTCTTGAACTTCACGTTTACTGTGCTAATATTATTATTATTATTATTATCATTAATATTGACACTGATCCAAACTGTCTTAATCCATCCATAATTTCTGGTTTTGCAATGTTCAGTTCAATATCTATCTTATTTACTTAATGGTCATCAACCAGAGGTGGCCATGCCGAGGAAGAAGGCCAGTGGCCTGTGTAGAATCCCTCCTGTGTTCTTGATAATTTTTCAAGGGCTTTTTTGAAGCCCAGTACTGTATGTTCTTGACTTCACAGCTTGGGCTGGTAGAGTTCCATATATCAACCACTCTCTGTGTGAAAAAGTATTTCCTTATATACCTTCTGCACAGGGCCATGCACAGGATCTGTCAGATGGGGGGGAGGGGGCTGAGTTTGCAAAAAGGGCACCATCGCCTGCGGAGGGAGGTGAGCCTTTACAGCTGGGGGGGGGTCATTTTAAGCACCCCTTGGGAATTTTTTTGAAATCTGATCTAATTGAGGGCCATTATGAGGCTATATGCAGTTGCTATGAATGTCCCTTGAATTTTGGTATATTTAAATTTTTTTAATGAAAATAAACAGTAGGTAATACAGTATGCAAAAAAAAAAAAAGCAACAGGCAAACTGCTTCCTTACGAAATACTGGTTGTCAATACAGGTTGTACCTCTCTAGTCCAGCATTCTGTGGTCCGGAAACTCCCGTGGTCTGGAACGATTTTAGTTTACCCAATAGCCAACATAACATCCCCGATGTAACTCAAATGTAATTTTAGTTACAGTACCATCACTTCACTTTGGAAGCAGAATTATGGTAGCATTAAAGGTAAATGAAATAGTATTTTAACAGTACATTATAGTCTGCATTTACGCGGTCAATTGAACCCGTGGAGGTCCGCGTAAAACGAGAAACGCGTAAATGAAATAGCAGAACATATGGGATTAATTGAAATAGAGACTAGGCCGACTCCCAAACTCCACTTTTTCCGACACAATACGTACGTTGTAGTAAAAATAACATCTTAATTTTATGATGGTATGCACACACAATTACTATTTAAGAGAAATATCAATATTAGGTTTTTTTAACATTTACGTTAGTAGAAAAGATGGCTGGGCACACAGGGATGGGGGGTTGGTTCTGAGGCAGAGGGCAGATTATTGGCCCTCACCTGTATCACTTGTATCAATTGTATCACTATCCACCACAGAGGCTTGCAGGGCCTCTTTGTCAAACCCCTCAAAGTCCATATCCTAACTATCACTATCACTGACTTGGGCCGGCTGTGGAGGGTGGCGGGTGAAGAACTCGGTAATGTTTTGATGACTGGGCGACCTTGTGTGCACCTTGCCCGCGCCACTTCCCGCATAAATGATGAAATTTACTGCGTAATTAAAACATTTCATTCTGGCAAGGCACCGCGTAAATGACCAAACGCGTAAATCCAGACTATACTGTATTACTTTTTCTCATATATATATGTCCTAACTTCTGTTTTTATGCTTCATGTTGGGTGTTTCCAGGGTGAATTTCCATGGTCCGGCACCGGTCAGGTCCCGAGGTTGCCGGACTAGAGAGGTACAACCTGTACATACTTCAACTTCATGTGCAGATGAATAATATGCCATACAATGACATTATTAGACAACCAAAGAAAAGGGTCAATGAATGCTACTGTACTTTATAGCTCAACCACGTCTCTACTAAAATCCAAGCTTTGCTGCAAAAGCGCACCACAGATAATATTATAGCAGGGTGTTTATACTGTACAGTACTTGGCTTTAGAATAATATAAGAGGATCTTTTCCTCCCTAAGTTCTTTGCATCTTAAATGCCTCTTTTTTCATGGCTAGTGGATACCCTACCCTCTTGTTACTGATGATTGAAAAAAAAAAAATTGAGGAAGGCACTTCATAACTTGAGCCCTACCTGTGCACGTGCCTACTCTGCACAATAACTTTGGCGAGCTTGTAGTTATATCCTCTCATGTTGGTGGTGTGAGACATTGCAAAGAAATGTCCTGGGTTCATGTTTTCCATGCTTTTCAAGATTTTGAATGTTTCAATGAGATCTGCTCTATTGTGGCTTGTCTGAAGGGTTGTTAGTCCTAAGGCCCTCAGTCTACTTGGATAATCAAGATGACATAGTTCAGGAATCATCTTAGTCGCTTTGTGTTGAGGCTGGAATATAAATCAGTCATTCATTATCACTGGAATAAATTTTTCACCCAGTATAGCTTGAAGTACCCGTCAACCAATATAATTTAAATACACCTTATTCACCCATTTCCATTTGAATATTTTTATATGGGGACTAGCCTGGGACTTGGTCGCAATTTCTGTGATGCTATGGCAGCATGATTTACCAACAGATAACACATAATGCTTCCAATATTTTCCCAGGCAGTAGTACCACCCTGCTTGATAGCTGCCTACTACCAACTGCCTACCCATTTCCATTTGAATATACAGTATGGTACCTTAGTCACTCATAATCACTCATCAATAGAAAGCAAGCAATCTTTATTCCTCTACCTGAGTCTTATTTCTAGTATATTTTCACTTTAATATTCATAATTTTGGGTCTTTTCTTCCTCTATTTTTTTGCATACTAAAGTACAGTACAGTATAATGAAATTCTATCTATCAACCTGAAATCTCACTACCCAGCTTTATTAATCCTCTACTTATCTAACACCACTCACACAACAGCATCAACCTTTTCGCACATTTTAATTATCACATCTTTGGTTACTAGTGTTTCCTCGCTACACATCTTTATATCTACAATGTACACTTTTCCTGCACCAAACACCATCAGCCATAACTAGAAGACAAGTACTATAAAGTACCTCCAATTTCAATCATGTATCTTTCAGTTCACCTTAGACAGTGTTAGCATCATCGAAAATCTTATGGTCATCCACATTGCTGTCATACCTCACCAGAAACAAATGCAGAATTGAAAGAAAATAACATTCCATTTTATAATGTGGAATTTTATTAATGTATCAAAAGGCTTATACAGTATTAAGAATAAAATAATTTGAAGGTCTCAATCATTCAATATCTTAAGAGCATAAAACAATCAATTTCTGTTCACATTAAAAAATATACTGCAGTGTACTTTTATCATATTAAATTAGTACCACCATTATGGATTGGTATATGACTACAATACCATATATGTCAGCATACAAGGCCACGGGGTGTATAAAACGGCCCAAAAAATTTCCATTTAGAACGTAGGTTTTGAGCTATACTCGCTGTATAAGACTACCGCAAATCTGACACTTACCACTGGGAGCTTACTGCCCCAGTTGTCCTTTACCAACCATCCCACTGACCAGTGGAGTGATGCTGTTAAACATACTGCTAAGCAACACATCCTTGGTTATTTAAAATAAGGCCAATTCACTTCAAGTAATGGCATCAAACGTTACCAGCTGGTGTAGTGTAAACACTAGTGACGTCACTTAGGCGTTTTACTGGAACTAATGTCGGTGTCGAGTAAAATTTTACCATTTACTTGAAATGGATTGATTGATTTATTTGTTATTTATTTATTTATAATATACTGTAATATATTAGAAATGTTGGCATTAAATACACTGCAGGTATTTTCTTTAATTTATAAACTTGCTTCGCGAGACGATCGGTAGGACTGTGTTCAGACTGTTTACACCAGCCTTTGGTCTCGTCTATTCTAATTCAGCAAGTGTTCCTTTAATCTCCATTCTCGTACCATCTTCTCGGTTACACCGCATTCTCTTGCAGCAGCACAATTGTTGTGTGACTTGGCATATGCTACCACTTTCAGCTTAAAATAAGCTTTATATCTCCTTCGTTTAGAATTTAGAGCCATGATGGGGTTTTATGGTAGCTGGATATTAATATAATGTTCACCCGTAGAGAGTGCTACTGCTTATGAAGGAATGGCAACTTGAGCCTATCCAAGAAACTGTCTTTAAATACCGTACTGGTATTTAAAGACGGTTGTTTGTTTACTTCGGCGGCAGTTGCAGATGGAGGGCGGTGAGTAATAATACCAGCTTTTATTATGTTGTTATTTTACGGCATTTACAATATGTTAGACAGGTTTATAATACATTTGTTATTATTTTAATATATACACTAAACCACAGGATGTAGAGGTTTGGATTTTATACCCGGCGTTTAAGACGACCCCTAAGTTTGGGCTGATTTTTTAAGGTTCAAATTCTGTCTTATAAGCCGACATATACGGCCTATCAAATTTATACCATCATTTTGGATAGCTATATGATTTTAAGGCATATTAAATTTGTACCATCATTCTACTTGTTCAAGGATGCCTTGTCGGATTAGATGCTGACAGTGAGACATGGGAAGATAATGGGTGGTGTTTTTCTGTAGAACAACAATGTCTCCTTCTTCGAGCTCAAATTCACCATAATCCTTAAGGCAGCGTACCTGTATAAGAAGAATTAAAATTTATTCAGTATTATGAGAGAATATTTTTTCTAATATAATTTAACAAGATACAGTGAACCCTTAAAATTTTACTTACTATTCACTCCAGCTTTGTGCAAAATGCTTTGGAACTGTTCAATACAGGTACTCCTCGACTTACGACCAACTCGATTTACGATCACCCGAACATACAACCGCCACAGTCGTACAAAATTTTGTTCAAATTCCATAAGTATTTTCTAGTACCGAAATGTTTCCGTCCCGTACAACAGAGTGGCGTGGGCTGGGCCGCCTCGTGGTGTACAGCATCCACGCCGTAGCGCGCTCAGTTGGTGTTTGGCCGTCGTTGTTGTCGTTAGTGATCGTGCTGTGTACTGACAATATTTTCGTTTCTAATTCCCTTTAAAATGACTGGCAAGTGTAAAAGTGAGAGTTCTGGTGGTGCTCAGAAGAAAAAGAGACAGTCAATTACTTTTGAGATGAAAATGAAAATAATAATGCAATATGAAAATGGAAAAACGGTAGCAACTATTTCATGCGACCTTGGCTTCTCTCACTCGACGATATCAACAATTTTGAAGGACAAGGAGCGAATTCGTGAGGTAGTGAAAAGAACAGCACCTATAAAGGGAACAATAATAACGAAAAAAAGACAAGGTCCTCTTTATGAGATGGAAATATTACTTGTGGTGTGGATGGAAGATCAGCTGCAAAAGTGCGTACCCTTCAGCCTTCTAACCATACAGGCTAAGGCAAGAAGCCTTTTTAAAAGCCTGAAAGAGCAGGCAGAAGATGAGTGCGACCAAAACTTCACAGCAAGTCATGGGTGGTTCCAAAAGTTTAAGAACCGTTACAGTTTGCACAGTGCAAAGGTGAGTGGAGAGGCAGCAAGTGCTGATGTGGGTGCTGCCGAAGCTTTTAAGGAGGAGCTAGATCGTGTCATCGTGGAGGGAAATTATTTGCAAGAGCAAATATTTAATGTGGATGAAACTGGCTTATTCTGGAAGCGCATGCCAGAATGGACATACATCCACAAAGAGGAGAAAACCATGCTGGGATTCAAGGCATTCAAGGACCGAATCACACTTCTGTTGGGGGGAAAGTAGCTGGTTTCAAGGTAAAACCCTTCATGATATATCATTCAGAGAACCCAAGGGCTTTTAAAAAGGTCAGAAAGCACACACTGCCAGTATTTTATCGCAGTAATAAGAAAGCATGGATGACCCTAGCACTGTTTGAGGATCGGTTCCTGAATTGTTTCATTCCACGAGCCAAGGAGAATTGTCTGCAACAAGAGGTTGCGTTCAAGATTTTATTAATTTTAGATGATGCTCCGGGACACACCTGGACGACCTGCACCCTGATGTTAAGGTAGTCTACATTCCACCTAACACTACCTCTATCATCCAACCCATGGATCAAGGTGCTATTGCTGCTTTTAAAGCGTATTATTTACATACGACCTTCGCTCAGGCTGTTGCTGCTGCTGAAGGTGAGAAAACGCTCAGAGGGTTTTGGAAGGACTACAACATTTTGAAATGTATAAAGAACATAGCTGCAGCATGGGATGAGGTTACAGGTCAGCGCATGAATGGAATATGGAAGGTCCTGAAAAGATATGTGAACAGTTTCAAAGGATTTAATGAAATTGAAGCAATTTCTGAGATTAGTAACAAGATAGTGGGGTTGGGTAAACAGCTGGAGTTAGAAATTGATAATGAAGATGTTGAGCAGTTGGTTGAAAGTGTAGCAGAAGAGCTAAGTAACGAGGATCTTATTGAACTGGATGCACAGAAAATTGCAGAGGAAGAAGAGAGACAAAATGTAGAAGAAGAATCTACACCCCACAAAAAAATTTCAGTGAAACAAATGGCAGAGGCATTTGCTACTACAGCATTAATAAGGGGATGCAAATGTTTGACAAACTGGATCAAAATGTTGAGCATTTTGCAAAAGTTGACAGAATGATCCAAGATGCACTTGCTTGCCACAAGGAGATTTACAATGAAAAGAAAGGGCAAACTGTGCAGTCTAAATTGGACATATATTTTAAGAAGTCCCCCACTGCTGTCTCCTCACGCCCCACCACTGCTGCCTCTTCACTCCCTAAAGATGATCCAATACCTTCAACAAGCAAGTATGTTAGCCTGTCTGAAGAAAGCAAAATTGATGACCCACCCAGCCCTGTCTCCTCCTCTGCTTCATCCAATTAATGTAGTCTCCATGTTTAATTAAAAAATTATTGAGGCCCTGTGTGCATTCAGCAGACTACATTAAAGGTAAGTGCACAGTTACACTTTATTCATTTTTCATTATTGATTACTTTTACTGTACCATATTTCATTTTAGATTTTCTTTGTATTATTTTTGCATTTTCGACTTACGACCTGATAGTCGGTCCCTAACCCCGGAGTAAGTCGGGGACTGACTGTATATTTAAGGCGTTTAATGTAAGGCGTTTTAGATACACGGAATAGCTAACACGTTAGCTATTCTGTCTATGCAGACGCTTCTGCTGAGTTGTGAGCATGACACTTTGAAAGGGAAAAGCAAACGCCTTGATCAGGCGTTAGCCTTGTGCAGCACCCGAGCGGCCCGAATAGCTAACAACCAATCAGCGAGTTTCTCCCACTGAACCAAAGTGTATGCCCTACAGCCCTGACCTCTTCGGGACATACACATGCCCTACAGCCCTGAACTCCTGGGGAACACAAACATGCCCTACAGCCCTGACCTCCTGGGGGACATACACATGCCCTATAGCCCTGACCTCCTGGGAGACACAAACATGCCCTACAGCCCTAACCTCCTTCAGGACCTCATGCCTACAGCCCTGACTCTGTGGAACACAAACATGCCCTACAGCCCTGACCTCCTGGGGACATACATGTGCCCTATTGCCCTGACCTCCTGGGGCACACAAGCCCACAGCCCTGACCTCCTTCAGGACATACACATGCCCCAGCCCTGACTCCTGTGGAACACAAACATGCCCTACAGCCCTGACCTCCTGGGGACCATGTGCCCTATTGCCCTGACCTCCTGGGACAAGCCTGACAGCCCTACATCAACACACATGCCCTATAGCCCTGACCTCCTGGGGAACACAAACATGCCCTACAGCCCTGACCTCCTGGGGGACACACACATGCCCTACAGCCCTGACCTCCTGGGGGACACAAACATGCCCTACAGCCCTGACCTCCTGGGGGACACACATATGCCCTACAGCCCTGACCTCCTGGGGACACACACATGCCCTACAGCCCTGACCTCCTTCAGGACACACATGCCCTACAGCCCTGACTCCTGTGGAACACAAACATGCCCTACAGCCCTGACCTCCTGGGGGACATACACGTGCCCTATCGCCCTGACCTCCTGGGGGACACAAACATGCCCTACAGCCCTGACCTCCTTCAGGACATACACATGCCCTACAGCCCTGACTCCTGTGGAACACAAACATGCCCTATCGCCCTGACCTCCTGAGGACACAAACACACTCTACTGAGTTGCCTTGACAACTGTGAAATATGGCATGGGTTATTGAATAAATTATGGTCATCAGAAAATGAAAAATAATTATAAAAACTTAGCTATATTGGAGGCGGGGGAGGGTGGATCAAGTGGATAGGGTGGAGGGGGGGGCATATTATAATGCTTCTAATAGTGGCATTGTATAATCTCATTGATCTTAGGTCAATGAAATGCTAAAGAATTGAAGAATAAAAAGCAAAACAAGCAATACTCAGCCAATGAGAAATAGAGCATGATGTAATGCATGAACATGTAGAGTATGGCCACTATACTCAGTATACTGATTCATCATCCTCGCGTGACAGACCCATCGACCCTAGAGGGTCAATTATTGTTATTTACTGTCAAACATTGCTCTCGTCGTGGTTCTACCCCCCATTTTTCTCAACGGATCTATGCAATTCACTTAGGTCGCCTAAAACCATGATAAAAAAAACTGAGAAATCACTTCCTTGACTGTACATAAAAAGAGCAAATAGTATACAAATTCTGGCTGAGCAGAAACAACGTAAGTATAAAATGTTAACAGAACAATTGTGCACAAAGAATTAAATTCATGGTCACATGGATGCAAGGCAGCATCCTTGCATCATCAAGGTCAGGTCAGCCCTTAGGCCAATCATATTAAAATGTGGGCCACCATACAGTAGTTTTGCATTATGTGTTGAGATTTCTGACTTTTTCCCAAACTATAAATACTGTATGCATCTGATAGCCCCAAAGTGTAGGTAAATTAAATAAAAATGAAAAAGGCTGAATTCCATAACCTTAAATTTTAAAAGTGCAAAGGTTTAATATTGATACAGATAGCACATATACCCCCTTTATGTTGACCATTTTCACATGATCCTCTCCTATTCCCTCCCCATCTCAGTATCCTACATTCCCTTCACATACCTTTCTGCTTCATACAGTACTGTACAGGGTGTATATGTTATGTTCTGACAGTCCACCTCTGACTCCACACATATGTCAAGTAAATACTATGATACAATACAGTGAGTAATTTTTGTACAAACCTGCCAAAATAATCTAATGGTCTCCAAGATGGTTCAGATAGCTTACTATTACTCAATCTATACCATGTACTTTATCAAGGTACAGTATTAAAACTGAACAACATTTATCTGTTATTTCAGTTATAATCTTTCCCCTCTCAGAAATGCTACATTACAGTGACCCCTCGTTTAACGAACGCCTCGGTTAACGAAATTTCGGTTAACGAACTGCCTTCCATAAGGATCTTCAATTCGGTTAACGAACAAAAATTCGGTTAACGAATTTCTTACGAACCGACCTCAACATGTTTTCGCTCGCAGTGGCCGGGCAACCAGCTTTAGTATCAGTCCGCCAATACATTAATCGGTTCTAGGGCTTAAATTCCTTACTATTTTAGTAAATATCAAGAAGTTTATACTATTCAATAATTTTAAAAGTTTAATATTAAATTTTTTAGTCATTTTAACAATTATTGAACATAAGTGAAGGTAAAGTGACTAGTTTAATGCGCGGCATCCAGCCTCTTAATACAGCAAATAGGCGTTAGTCTCTCTCTGTTTTCACTGGAGGTAACATCTTGCTTGAGACTCTCTTCAACTAAACGCTTTTTTCTGTGTTTCCAAGCAAATTATTGGTCTTTTTTAAATATATTTTACATATTGACAATATATAATGCAGTGCAGTGTTGATTTAAAGAAAATAATCTTGAAATACAACAAAAACTAAAATTTTATGGGTGAAATGGTGCCATGAGGTGACTTCTCTTCCACCCCAATGCCTTCTCTTCTTCCTTCTCCTCCACCCCCATTCTAATTCCCATCATCATCATCATCCAGGAGCCTTCTACATACACACCTCAAAGTAAGTGAACTTTTCTACCATTTTTGTTGAATTTAGGAAATTTTCGGTGAGCTGGAACCAATTACCCAAAAAACCCATTGAAACAATGGTTTCGGTTAACGAACTTTTCGGTTAACGAACGACCTTCTGGAACGGATTGAGTTCGTTAACCGAGGGGTCACTGTATTTACATTCACCATGCAACTACTAATAATTCTGGCATGGTTGAAATATATTTACCAAACAATTATCTTCTCAACAAATCTGTTGTGGTTGAAATATCTTTTACAAATGCTCAACATACAGTGCCTGCTATATTTATCAATCAGTAAACTGAAATTCTCATGACAATTCCAATTCAAGAAATCCTGTTACAGTAATGTATATGCATTTCTTACTATCCACTTTAGCAACTTCCATCTTTCCTACACTTCTACAGAATGTTACTAAATGATATCATGACAAGCTTCATATGAAAAAAAATGCTTATACAGGTTGACAACCCTTTATCCGAAATTCCGAAAACCGAAAAGCTCTGAAAACCGAAAGTTTTTTGTAGAGCATTTTTTTTTTCCTTACGGGGATTAGCCCACCCAGGCATAGATCACTGACCCACATCGGGGCCTGGGGGGCGAAAATGTAATAGTAATACTAATTATAATAATAATACTAATAATAATAATTATACCGGTAATAATAATACCTGTAATTATTCATAGTAAATACAAATTTTAATCAAAAAATACACCAAAATAAAATAATAATGATAACAATAATACTGTATTAATAATAATGATAATAATAATAATAAAGAAATACAAGAATGAAAAAAAGATAAAAAGTGAGTAACACGACCTAGACCTATGAATTATTATTATTACCTGTATTATTATTATTATTATTATTAGTATTATAATTATTATTACATTTTCGCCCCTCAGGCCCCAATGTGGGTCAGTGACTTGTGCCCGGATGGGCTAATACACCCCAAAAAATAAAAATAAAAAAATAACCATTCTGAAAACCGAAAAATTCCGAAATCCGAAATGCCTCTGGTCCCAAGGATTTCGGATAAGGGATTGTCAACCTGTAGCCAATATAAAATAAAAGTATTGCACAATTAACATTCAACTGGAGTAATTCTCTCATGAAATGATAACTGTTCAATAATACTTTGACTAACATTTTCTAAACATCTGATAAAATTATGTATACTGTATAGTACTAACCTCAACATAAAGATTTTTTGGTGGTTTTGTGTCTTGTGTTAGGTCTAAGCCAGTGCCTTCACCCAGCGACCTCATGTATGATGCCAGATTCTTGTTGTACCTGTTAAACCACTGAATCTGGAATTTTAAGATGCTACTTTACCTACAAAAACAAGCAGTAAGTTTCTCAGAACTTATTGATAAAAAAGTGTACAATCATATGAACTACTGTATACCCATAATGCTTGTTTTAACTTAAGAGGGGTTGCTTCACAACAATGCAACACATGGTGGCTGGAATCAAATGCTGATAACAAAGCAGCTACCCTCATTCATTAATTCTTACTGCTGCAACTATAGTACTGTACTTTGCTACATTATTTCCCTGCTGCAGCAAGACCTCAAATAACTACAATATCTTGGTTTACTCATAACTTTACACAAATTAGCAGCTACTGAGCCAGAATATGGACACAAAAGGAAATTATCAAGTCAACTGAGTTTCTTAAGTATAAATTAGGATTTTAAAGGAGTAAAAGTTAACTAATTTACAAGCTGATTATTGTATAAGAATTTAATGTAGCCTGTTGCCATAGAGACATATCAGACTACTGTACAGTATATCTTCCCTAAATATAGAGGGACAATACAGATCATATAACTCTTCAGACATCTCGTTGGGTTGTATTTCCAATTAAAATTTCATCAAAAACCATTTCTCTTTATATTTACAAAATCTCCCAAAACAGGCAGACAGATGGCTGGATGGGTACAAACACATGAATCAATTAGTACTTTTTACCGCATCTTATGGGACATGAGATGCAGTAGGAAGAGAAGGGAAGGGGAAGAGATAGGAGAGAGAAATGAGGGTTGTATTTTGAAGCGTCAGCAACAAGTCCATTAGCTACTCGATAAGAGAATGAGATGTGGTGGACAGATGTGGGTTTTAGCTATAGGATGACAGTGTGTGAGGACAGCGAGCAGACGAGGCATAGGAGGGCAGTGTGTGAGATGCAGTGAGCACACGAGGTGGTTTGGTTTCGTGTCCGGAGACGACTTCTAACCAATATCTAGCAACTGTGCGTCAGTGACCCAGCTATAGAGTTTAGTGTACAGCGATAACTCGCCCAAAATCGTCTGCTACTGTTCTTATGTGTGTCATAGCAACAGATCCGTCACGAGTGAGTTTGAGGAATTGTATTCAGCCAACTTGAGAAGTTAATCACTTGATTGCTATTATTATTCGATATGAGATAAATACGAAGAATGATGGATACTGTTTGTGTGTTTGGTATTTACAACTGATAGTGGGACATGTATTACCAGGTATGACAGAATAAAACGTTGTCGAGTAATACTGGACGAATCTCATTCAAACCCAACCTCACCCCAGTCATGCCGTGAGCCGTTACAGTACTATTTCCATATCCTGTTGGAGATGATGGAGAACAATTAAAACTAATAATCAGTTATATCTACTGCAAGAAAAGACATGGAAGAACATAAAGGCACTTAAGTTCTTGTAAGTGAACGACATTAATAGGTGGTAGAAAGAACACTTATGTTATCAAGATGAGAAAAAAGAATGAAATTGAGAAAAAAATGCAGGAAGGCCAAAACTAGATACCTGTACTGTACTGGCCAATATGTATAAGATAAACAAAGTTCCTGGAACTCATGACCTGCATTAGGTAAACTCCAAAAATATTTTTAATCCAAATTATCAACATTTTATCAAATATTATTCTCATGTGTACCCCATCCATTCTTCTTATCAAATACAGAAAAACTTTTCTTTATAATGTATATTATTGCTATCTGTAATGCAGTTTACTATAAATTCCAAATCATTATTTCTATTGTTGTACAGTACAGTATTTCAGTCTTAATTTTAATTAATTCTTTCTATTGTTAATTTCAGTCTTAATTTTCCGTAAGTTAGATGTGCCACTGCCTTATGAACTGTTGAAGAGTGTAATGAGCTATAAAATACCATAATTCATCATTACTGAACCTAAAAGTTTTAGTGCTATCAACTGACCTCAGGTTCACAAATATTTGCCCGTATGTCAGCAGGTAGAATACTGCCAAATTCCCATCTCATAGCTTTAATTCTGTCTAACCTGTTGTATCTGTAATGAAAGTCATTTAAAAATTACATATATTGGTGTAAGACAACAGATTTTCATAACTCAACCAGTTATTATTTTATATGCCATTTCCTGCACTGGTTCTATTCCTTCAAATCAAGCCATGAAGACACGTTCAGAGCATTTACCCGGATTCAACAAGTAAGTTTAGTTCCAAAAGAGAAGTGTTGGTATTTGCTTGTAGTTTGAGTAAGAAATAAAAAAAAATACATTTGAAAGGAAAAGGGATGTTTAAATCCCTTGTTAATAAAAATAATATTTGCAATAATTTCACATACAGTAATCAGTGAAGAATGCAAATTGATGAATCCAGAAGTCTGATTTTTCCAACACTGAATGATAAAAAAAAAACTCATTGGAAATTAAATCAATATACTGTTAGTAAGTTACCTTTCTCTTCTCTTCAAACTTTGTAAAATTGACTTAAAAATGATGAAGCGTTTGATCACCAGCATAAGTGCCTTCAGTCATATCTCCAGTACAATACTTAATACTGTCTAGGGTTGCATACTCGTCTAATACTATATCTCCCTAATGCAGTTCCTGTCCTCAAAATAAAAACTACCAAATTATCTAAATATTTAATTCTTTCTATATGCTGCCTATATACTGCAGCCACACTTCACACTTTGACTCCTGGACACATTACTGTACTTTGCCCTCATATTCGATACATTCAGTGTTTTCCTTAAATTTATCCTTAAATGCACCTTATCTTTAAATACGGTGATGGACAGATCTGTGTACAGTACAGGGCAAAATATCTGCAGAAATATTGTCTTCACTAGCTGTAATGAGCAATTCCTCTTGTAAATTATTTAGGTTAATATTTCTACCAATTTAGAGTACAGTACAGGGATACACTGGCATGATAATTATTAGAAATTTCAATATAAGATTTCAGAACCACCAAAATGCTCTGAATTAGGAGTACAGTACATATGATTACAAATTCAATAATGCTAAATTGTGGTGAGATTGCTGTAAATTCCATTACACTTAAAACAATACAAAATACCATAAAGAGACTACAGTACAGTACAGTACCAACTTACAAGTAAGCCAGCAAACATCTCTTATTCCTCTCTAGAGCAGCATGTCGCAGGTGAACCCCAGAAAAGAAACGTACATCACCAGCTACTGTTGCATTCCTTAGAAGAAAAAAATAAATAAAACTTTAAGTACTGAACAAAATAAAACAGTTTTTTCTAAAAAAGTTTTTGTGATAAAGTCCAGAATGCGAGGTCTAGCTTTATACCTAGGTATGTAAATGCCTAGCATTAATTCGCCAGGCCAACATACAGGCAATTAAAACATCTAAAAATTATTTATACCTGTATACATAATATGAGGAGGACACGTCGCTACCTGGCATTTAATTGCAATTCTCAAAACCCCCTCCTGCACCCCCCATCACATGCATTGCTGCCCTAGAGCAAGCAGTAAACAAATGTCAACTCTCGAGGGATGGAGATGGGTGGTATGTCGACGTTGCATTCTGGACTTTATCACAAAAACTGGTTTTAGAAAAAAACTACTTTTTGTTCAATCCAGAATGCGTCTAGCTTTGATTATCCGAGCAGGAGGTGGAAAGGGAGGTGACATTGCGTATAAGGCTCCGCTAGCTTAGGTCCAGATTATAATTATAAACTTTTGGAAATATTTTCCAATATTAGGAACATTTACCAGAAGGTAAAATGTTAATTTACATATCCCAATTAGGATACAGTCAGTTCTGCTACAATACGATAGTTGTGTTCTTGTAAAACCTCGCGTTGTAGAAATTCGCACAATAGAAATAACAGGTCTTTTGGAGAAAATAGGGTTTGGTGCAGATTACTCGAAATAAAAAAAAATTTAGTTCAGTAATACTCCAATTTACGCGGTTCCCGTTTACGTGTTTCCACATTTACGCAGTACCCCGCCAGAACCGGAATTCCCACTTTACGCTGTGTATCTACTCATATACGTGGAGAGTGGCTGGCGGTCCTGCCGTGCCGCCATTTTTGGATTCAAACCTCCCGCCATGCTTAGGCAAGCGGCGTGAGCAAGTTGCGCAGTGGATGTCTCTGTTGCGTTATCGCTGACGTCATATGACGTATCGGACTGATTGGGCCACGCATCCTTACCTCCCTACGCCGCTAGCTGTGATTGGTTTAATGTAATATGACGTGCCTTCCCGCAGGCGGGTAGAAGGCGCTTGACCTAGCTGCGTCAGTTACATCCCTCCCGGCCACACCGTGTATACAGGTATCTATTGTTTCGTAAGAATGGCTGCCGCCGGACCACCACAGAAAAACCTTGCATTACCTGGACCCAGCCGCCCTAAGCCAAAGAAGATACGACATGCCCTAAGTTACGAGGTGAAGTACAGTATAATACAAGAGTTAGAAAAAGGAACAAGACAGGTTGATCTCGCGCACCAGCATGGTGTTAACGAATCTACGATCCGGACGATCAAGAAGGATGCAGCCAAGATAAAAGAACACATGAACATCACAAAGTCTGCAGGTGCTTCAATGATCAAGTATTGCCAGAACAAGGTGCTTCTCAAGACAGAAAATTTACTTGTGTGTTACTGTACTTGATTCGTCAGGCAAGACGGAACATGGCGGTCGACACACGGTCAGTTCAGGAGTACGCACGTGAACTGTATCACAGCAGTGTCACGTAAGATGGGAATTACACAGGTTTAAGAAGAGGAACAAGATCTCCAACATTAACATTGGTGGTGAAGAAGCGAGTGCTGACCGTGTTGCAGCTAGGGATTTTCCTTTGTTCTTACGTGAGACTATGGAGGAAGGACAGTACATCGATGACCAGGTGTTCAACATGGACGAATCCGGTCTGTTTTGGAAAAAGCTACCTTCCAAGACCTTCGTTGTCCAGTCTGCCAGCAAATGTCGGGGCCAGAAGTTGCAGAAGGAGCGCATCACCAACCTGCTTACCACCAATGCCTCCGGTTCCTGTAAACTCAAGTTATCGGTGATCCACACAGCCCGCAAGCCACACGCCTGCAAGAACATGGACATGACCATGCGAAATGTCCACTGGCTGACCGCACGTAAGGCGTGGATGTTCTCTGCTCTGTCCCTCTCCTGGTTTGATGACTGTTTCGTTCCCGACGTGAAGAAATTCTGTGAGCAACAGAATGTTCCATTCAAGATTTTGTTGCTCCTTGACAACGCACCAGGACACTCGCCCCTACTGTTGGATCGTCATCCCAACGTAAAAGTGGTCTTCCTTCCTCCCAACACTACGTCATTAATCCAGCCCATGGACCAAGAATTAATCTGCAATGTGAAAGCTGCATACTCTGCAAAGAAGTTTAAGCTTCTGAACGACTGTACCAACACCAAGGATGAGTTGTGTAACCTGGGTGACACCGATAGCAAGAGCGATGAGGACGAGGAACAACAGTTGGCGGGTCAAGAAGTTCTCGTGAAACACTTTTGGAGGAAATTTAACGTCAAGAAAGCTGTGGACTTCTTGGTGGAGGCATGGGATCAGCTGTCTGTAGCAACGGTTCGTCACGCATGGAGACATGTGTTGCAAGGTATCCCAGGTGGGAGGCAGAGTCAACCTGTGACTGGTGAGGTTCAGTCTGTAGCAGTAGCAGTGGACCTTGCCAGAGAAGCTGCGCAGAGTGTTACAGCTGCAGGCTTCTCTGAGACCACCAACGAAGACATCCTGGAGGTGATCAGGGATCCTGAGGTGACTGCTGAAGAGATGCTAGAAGACGATCACGTCAGTGAAGAGGCAGGTGGTGCGTCATCCCGAGAAGAACACAAGTTAACGCATGGTAATGTTAGGGATGCCATCGAGTGTGCAGAGAAACTGAAGCTCCTCCTTTCCGACGACCCTAACGATAACCGGTATGAAGTCTTCACCACCCAGCTGTTGTAGGCTATGGAGCCGTACATCAAGGTGTATCATGACAACATCAACACTCGCTGTCAACAAAGCATTA
Source organism: Homarus americanus (assembly GCF_018991925.1). Classification (NCBI taxonomy): domain Eukaryota; kingdom Metazoa; phylum Arthropoda; class Malacostraca; order Decapoda; family Nephropidae; genus Homarus; species Homarus americanus. The sequence continues at coordinate 5,478,832 of NW_024757794.1, forward strand.
CCGAGTTGTTCGCCCGCAACCCACCACAGCCAGCCCAAGCCAGTGATAGTGACAGAGACAGTGATGGTGACTTTGAGGGATTTGTCAGGGAGGCCCTGACAAATGTGGAGGACAGTGATGGTGACTCATCTGAGGGCCAGTAGTCTGCCCTCTGCCTCGGAACCAGCCGCCATTCCCATACGCCGACCCATCTCTTCTACTAACGTAAATGTTAAACCTAACTTTGATTTTTCCTAACATAACCTAACCTTAGGTAAGTGTTAAACCTTGATTTTTTAAAACATAACCTAACCTTACATAAGTGTTAAACCTCGATTTTTTAAAACATAACCTAACCTTACATAAGTGTTAAACCTTGATTTTTTCTAACCTAACCTAACCTGACATAAGTGTTAAACCTTGATTTTTCTTTTATCTGGTACAGTATATTATTCTCTTATTGATATTTTTCTTCTATATTATGTGTGTGTGCATACCATCATAAAATTAAGATGTTATTTTTACTACAGCGTACGTAGTGTCAGGAAAAAGTGGAGTTTGGGGGTCGGCCCAGTCTCTATTTCAATTAATCCCATATGTTCTGTTGTTCCATTTACGCATTTCCCATTTTACAAGGGCCTCCGCGGGTTCAATTGATTGCGTAAATCGGGGTATTACTGTAGTTAGCCGAACACAAAGGATCCTTTTTTTGCAAATTTAGCTATTCCCATTGCACGCACAATATCACATGTTGTTTCCTTACGTTCAAAACACTTGATAACATCAAGCTTCTCTTCAAGTGTTATAGCCTTTCTTTTACGATCACCACTGGGAATGCGATCACTAGAATGCTTCTTGGAGATATTCTTCTTTCCCATATTCACAGTTAATACCACAAAATTGGAGAAATAGTAAGCAAAAATCACTGAGGACGCTTCAAAACAGCCCCGTGTTTCAACTGTCTTGCAAGGATTCCAGCAATGCAAATTATATTCTCCTAACTTTAGTCTGAGATATTATATAAGAAAAAAACTAAGCTTAAAACCCTGGCTGGGCAGATGGAGGAGAGGGAGGGAGGGAGCGAGAAGGAGGTGAGGTGATGTGTTTGATAGTTGGCGCTGAAGGTCTAATGTGTGTTTATTTATCAGTCCTTAAGTGACTAAGCTTCTCTTTTATAAAATGCCAGTGAAATGACTGGGAGAATATAATTTACATTGCTGGGATTCTTGTAAGATAATGATTAATTTGAATATAAACAAGCTATAATTTGCACTAGACATAAAAATTTTAGTACCGTAATCATTTAGTACATGTACAGTACAGGTTTGCACTTAGGTCATTTATTTCTTTTACGTTTTTTTTAGTATGGCGTGTGCATGTAAATGAATGAAAATAAACGAAGAAATTTATGTAAATCTACCCAAAAACACAGTTGAAAAACTTTACATTATAAAATGTACTACAGTACACTAATGTACTAAAAATTTTTATCTCTTGTGCAAAATATATGACGTTTATATTCAAATTATTCACTGTCTTGCAAGGATTCCAGCAATGCAAATTATATTCTCCTAACTTTAGTCTGCGATATTATATAAGATAAAACCTTACAGCCTACTGTATAACCACCAACCCTTACTGGGAAGGGGGGGGAGGGGAGGGTGGGAGGAAGGGAAGGTGACAGCGACATGTTTGACAGTTAGTGCCAAAGGTCTAGTGAAGTATTTATTTGTTTATTTATGTCCTTTAGATTGAGTTTTTGTTTTTTGCTTATAAAATGTCATAGAAGTGACAGGGGAGAATATAATTTACATTGCTGGAATTCTTATAAGATGGTGATTAATTTGAATGTAAACATGCAATAGTTTGCACTAGACTAAAATTTTAGTATAACCATTTTGCACATTATTTTGATTACATGTACAGTACAGCTTTGCCCTTAGGACAGTGTGCACATGTAAATGAGTTTCAATAAATGAATAAAGTTACATATATCGAGCCAAAATTATTAGTTGAAAAGCTTTATGTAGACAGAACTTGGATGGCTAAATTTATGAATGACCAATAATTTTAATATAAAAAATGCAAAAATATTCAAGAACACAACCTTCTTGATATACACTCCACTGGAAATGAATGTAAATATAGAACAGATTACAGCTGCTCCTCGACTTACGACAGGGTTAGGGACCCAAATCCAGATCGTAAGTCGAAAATGCTTAAATAATACATAGAAAATCTAAAATGGGTGTCTCCTTTTCTTCTCAGCACCACAAAAGTCTCACTTTTAAGCATGACAGCCATTTTAAGGGGGATTACAAAAATTTTTTTTGTCAGTACACAGCGCAATCACTAACGCCAGGACTCGAAAATACGTAATTTGAAATTTTTTTGGTACGACTGGGGCGGTCGTATGTCGAGTAGTAGCTGTACTGTATTGGCAGACTAGCATATCAGCTGATGCTCACAACAAAATGTATTTGTCGTAAGGATTTTGTTAATCGAAGTTTTGTTCGTTAACAGAATTGAAGATCCTTATGGGAGCTAATTTAACATATTAATAATATATAGCACAGTGCAGTGTTGATTTAAATAAAATAATCTTTAATTACAGCTAGTGAACTAAAAATTTTAGTGGTGAAATTACTGTATTGAATCCAGCATGGGTCCAAAGAAATCTAGAAAGGCGATTTCAATTCAAGTGAAACAGGAAATCATTAAGAAACATGAAGAAGGCATTAGAACAAATGTGCTAAGCAAAGAATATGGCATCAACTGTGTCGACAATTCTTGCGCAGAAAGACAAATTTAAAGAAGTAAAAGTGAGAGATAAATCTACCAGAGTGTTTTAAGGTAGATCATTAATTGCAGAAACAGAGAGGTTACTTCTTATTTGCATTAAGGAAAACAAATGAAAGGAGATTCAATTTCTACTGAATTTATTTGTGAAAGAGCCAGGGAAATATACGAACATTTGAAGGAAGAGCAACCTAGTTCTTCTGAAACTGACTTTGAAGAGTTTAGGGCCAGCAAAGGCTGGTTCGATAAATTTAAGAAAAGAAATGACATTTTTAGTGTTGTTAGGCATGGTGAAGCTGCCAGTGTAGATAAATTTGTAGTGGAGTTCAAGGATGAAGAAAATTAACTTCCACAGCAAGTGTTCAATGTGGATGAAACCGGGCTGTTCTGGAAGAAAATTCCCAAAAGGACATTCATCACCAGAGATGAAGCTTCTTTATAGGGGCATAAACCCATAAACTCACTCTATTGCTTGGTGCCAATGTTTCAGGGGATTTCCGACTGAAGCCAATGCTTGTCTACCACTCTGAGAACCCCAGGGTGTTCAAGCAACAACAAGTGGTAAGAGGACAACTTGGAGTTTATTGGAAGTCCAACTGTAAGGCATGGGTGACAAGACAGCTCTTTAATGAAAGGGCTGTTGAGGTGTTTTGCCCTTCAGTGAAGAGCTACCTAACCACCAATAAACTTCCTTTAAAGGCTCTTCTCCTTCTGGATAACGCCCCTGGTCATGACCCTAAACTTGCCAGCACTTTGGAGGCTAGATTTGACCTTGTCAAAGTGTTGTTTTTGCCTCCCAACACTACATCAATTATGCAGCCAATGAACCAGAATGTAATCAGCAACTTCAAGAAGCTGTACATGAAGAAAATGTTCAGAAGTTGTAATCGGCAACTACCACTGATCCTGATCTAACACTGGCACAGTTCTGGAAGACACAATACAACATCCTGGAGGCTGTAAAATTGATCATGTCATCACGACAAGAAGTCTCTATTCGATCCCTGAACTCTGCGTGGAAAGCAGTGTGGCCAACAGCAGTCGATGATTTTGAGGGATTTGAGGAAGAAACGGAGTTGGACAAGGAGACTGTGTCCATTGGTTAGTCAATGGAACTCAAAGTGGAGGAGGAGGATGTTGAAGAGCTTGTGATGTCTCATGAGCAGGAACTTACTCCTGAAGACTTGAAGCAACTGGATGTGACGTTAGAAGCAGACAGAGGTGAGGAGGAAAGGGAAAGTGATGACCATATGTCTTCTTCCGATTTAAAAGATGATGTTCACCACAGGGAGATGTTCAGGAAACTGGCTTCAAGGCACCCTGATGTGGAAACAACAGAACCTATTTTGTGTACTGTTGAGGACAAAGTGGTCTCCTTCAAAAAACAGTTAATGATCAGGAGGAGAAATGCCCCACAACCAAAAATTGAGTTTCTTCTCTAAAAGGCAGCAGGAGAAAGATGCTACCCCTCAGCCTTCCACGTCAAAAAGGAGAGAGGATTTTCCTGTTGGAGAATCTGTCAGTCCAGAGGTTCCTGACATTATTATGGAAGGTGACTCGCCTTCCAAGAAGCAGTAAAATGCTTCTCCTCCACCCCCACTTCCTTCTCTTCTCCCTTCTCCTCCTTCACCTCCCACTTCAAATTCACATCAGCATCATCAACCAGGAGCCTTTTACATACACACCTCAAAGTAAGTGTACTTTACTGCATTTTTTTTTTTTACTTTATATGTAATTTTCGGTGAGCTGGAACCAATTACCCAAAGTCCCATTGAAACGATGGATTCGGTTAACAAAATTTTCAGTCAAGGAATGACCCTCTGGAACAAATTGTGTTCGTTAACCGAGGGACCACTGTATTTAATTTTACCACTGACGTAACCCATGGAAAATAAAATATTTCATTGGGAATTAATCTGAAATAATTATAATGTACAGTAATCAGGATTGCTAATATTCTAACAAAAAATCTTAGCCAAATGCCTCATTGGTGTAATAAATAAAGAACAAAAGATAACTTCTGTATTAATTATCTAAAATTTTTCTTCTGTTTGACTGTTCCACTGACTTACACAACTATAATCCCTAATGTGTGATAAATAAAGTGACACAACCAAGAAATTCAATGTAGTTCTTGAGCAACTACTGGGGTCATAATTATCAGTAAAGAAGAACATCAAAGAATCAACTTACACATCCCGCTGATTTTGTTCAAAGAGTGTTGTCATCTCTTCCAGTACCATTCTGATGATGTCCTCCTAAAATGATAAAAGATCATGAGTTTTTACAATACAGGTCCACCACCGATTTTCCGGCACCCTTGGTTCCTAAGCCTTGTGTAACAAAAGGAAAACTAGAATAGAAAGTATAGATAGAAATTATAGTAGGGGGAATGTAAAGTAAAGAAGTTTGGTAGAGTGGCTGGTTAGTTATTTAACTGTTAAAATATTCTTAGGGGAAATCTTCTTAACACCAACTCTAAGTACAACTATATATTATTCAACTCAATGACACAGAAACATTAATAGATCAATATATCGAAGTTACTAGACACTGATTCTCGGACAACAAACATGAAATGGATACACTTCCCACCGTCAGTAACTGACCCTAATGGATCGCTCTGACAATGACTGACGTGTGACCTGAAAGAGGCCCAGCGGCTGGGGAAGCTGCAGGTGCTACTGGACTATGTCTCCTATGGGAGACTTGGTGCTGGGGAGGGAAGTCTCCCTCTGGGAAGAAGCTACATCCCCTTGCAGCATATCACAGTCTAAATAAATGTTACATTCATATCTAATAATGAAATCATACAGTAAAAGTAACACTTTACATTGAAAAAATATGAATACTGTATAACTTGATGGGGGAGAAGGGTGATTTTGAGGTTGAGGAGTCATGCCTTTCTTTTATGATCACCACCGGGAATGCAATCACCAGAACGCTTGGAGATATTCTTATTTTCCATATTCACAGTTAATACCACAAAATTGGAGAAATAGTAAGCAAAAATCACTGAGGACGCTACAAAACAGCCCACGTGTTTCAACTGATCGTGTGATGGAAACAGAGAGTGCGGGTGTAAAACGCTATTAGTCCGCACTGCGAAACATTATTTTTATTTAATTTTTTCATAGAGTATTTATGGGAACAGCTAAATTTGCAAAAAAAATTATGAAATTTATAGTCCCTATCAAATAACACTTCACAAACAAAACACATGAATCAATTGAACATGTGATGTCGAACGTGAACTGTAAACACTGCACAACCCCGCGCCAAGTGACAGTACACAGGGCATGCAAGATTATTCTCTCCCCTTCCTACTCCACATATCAAGAAGCGCTCAACACACTGACCCTTTCGACTCTCAATGACCATCACCACGACCTCATCTGCAAATTTGGTAAGAAGCTTCTACACCATCCTCGACACCGGCTCCTACTACCACCTGAGATCCCCAGCCCGAGAATTGCTGTTCGACACCACAACCGCATCCAGCCCATACGTGTACGAACTGACTGCTATAAGAACAGCCCAGTCCCAACCATTGTAAAAATTATCAATAACTTGTAATAAACCAGTGTATTCACTCCCAGTAAATACTACTTCTTGCACTGTCACTATGTTGAAATGCACTGTAGTTTGAGCTTTTCCCCATCTAGTTATTATATATCTTATTTGTATCACTTATGTTACTTGTATATTATTTGTAATTCGAAACCCATTTCCCAAATATGTAACTGTATATTTTCAGCCTTCTGGCTGCCAAGCTCTTTCAATAAACCGTAAATTATTATTATTATTATTGTTACACTTAAAATGTTCAAGTGGAATTGCGTTACAGCCAACATGCATTCGCGTTTTACAAATATCGTTCTTCTATTCATCAATCGCATTATAGCCAATTCGCGTTGACAAAACACGAGTTGTAGCAGAAATGACTGTATATATTGTCGATATTACCACCCCGTTCCAGAATATGGGTCCAAATATCCAATACCTGTACCTTGAGCAATTATGTTAAGCAGGAGCGCCCTGGCATAAAACCGTGTTGGTAATCCTTTACACGGTTGTTTCGTAGTAGATGTTCCATCGCGGCATCCCTGATAATACTCTCAAGAACTTTACATATTATGCTGGTCAGGCTCACCGATCTATAGTTGTTCATGGAGTGACAATCGCCCTTCATGAAGATAGGACTCATATGAGCCATTTTCCAATCACTGGGGACCTTTTGTTCATCCAGGCATTTACAGAACAGGATCTTCAGGGGCTCGGCAAGCTCGTTGCTCAACTCTCTTAGCACTCTTGGATGCACCATGTCAGGGCTGGGACTCTTATGGACCTTTAGCTTTGACAGTTTATTCCTAATACCCTCTTCTGTGAACACAATGTGGGTCAGTGTTGTGTTGAACCGTCTGTCCTCAAAAACAAGAAGGTTAATCGCATCCTCTCTTGTGAACACTGAGGAAAAGAAGCTGTTCAATGCCTCAGCTTTATCCTGCATAGCGGTAAAACGCCTTTGGGATTGACTTGACCTCGCTTGCAACCAACCTCTGGAACTCCTTTTCAGCCCTACTACACTCTGCCTTTGCTTGGTTTCTGGCTCTTGCATTCATCCTCCTGTCCTGCTCATTGTTTGATCCAATCCACGTCTTGAATTTCTGGGCTTTCTTCTTAACTTTGTCGGCCGCCGCATGGTTCATGTGTAGGGATCCCCCCGTATTCCTATAGGCACTGGGTTTGGTCTTGGGTATGTATTTATCGATCAAATAGGTCACTTTACTAGTTATGATATTCAGCGGAGTGTTTGCGTTGTTGTGCCTTAATGAGTCAGGTCAGTGGATACCCTTTATCTCTTCCCTCATCCCATTGTAATTTCCCTTGTAATATTTGAACCTTGGCCTGGCCTTATCTTGAACTAGGTAACAGTTAAATCTGAATGACAACACTACAGTATATGGTGACTGGTGCCAACTGGGGCAAGGTGTTCCAGTTTGGCCACCATATCCTCTTCGTTTGTTATGATGAGGTCTAGTGGCATAAAAATACAGAGTGAAGCTCTGCAGGTATTGCAATATCAAGTTTTTCCCTTATAAAATGTCACTGAATTGACTTGGCTGTATATAACTTGCATTGCCACAAGAATAAGTATACACCTGCAGTTCGTGTTTGAGACAAAATATCTGGTAACACTGACCTGAACAGAATAGACAAAATTACAAAATGACCTGTAATTTATGTTTTATTCCTACATATATGTTATAAATACATTTGTTGTGAAAGTTTTACTAGTGTCTTGTGTTTATATTACAAGTGATATATTGTGTCCAATAGTAGTAAACTTGTTGCCGAATGGGATTGCAGTTATCGTACAGCTCCCGCCTCCTCCCCGACCTTTTCTCTTACCTTACTTTATTTTTACTGCCGTTTGGATTAGTAAAGGAAGGAAGAGGAGTAAATATAAGAATAAAGAAGGGGAAACAGAAAATAGTTAGAGATAACAGGTGGGGGGAGCTGAGTCTCATCATAAGAACATAAGAAAATAAGGAATCTGCAATAGGCCGGTTGGCCTGTGCATGGCAGCTCCTGTCGAGAGTTACTACCACTCTCTATCATCCATGAATCTATCTAGCCTCCTTTTGAAACTTTCCAGAGTTCCCGCACTTACTACAAAGTTGCTAAGCTTGTTCCACTCGTCCACCACCCTATTTGTGAACCAGTTTCTTCCTATCTCCCTCCTAAACCTAAACTTATCCAACTTGAATCCATTGCTCCGAGTCCTATCCTGCTCGGATATTATAAGAACTTTATCTATATCCCCTTTATTGATTCCTTTCATCCACTTAAATACTTCTATCATATCTTCCCGCACTCTTCGTCTTTCTAGGGAATGCAAGTTAAGTTTCTTTAACCTATCCTGATATGGAAGGTTTCTAAGTCCCGGAATCATTGTCATTCATGCGTCTGGAGGCGCAGTTTCAACGTTACCAGACCATTTTCGGACCTTATAGCTACAGTGTGTACATTAAGTCCACGCTTAACGTTGTTTCGGTACTACGTCGCTAAACTTTAGGGACCAAAAATTCGTTTAACATCCAGGTGATACGACACTACGTCGTTTTGCGTCGTCACAGACTAAATTTTACGGCGCATCACCCGCTCTCGTCTGGCCGCGCTATGCTCTCCCGACTTAGCACAGAATCTCAGTGACTCACCACCCTCCTCCTCTCCCGCCCCCCTCAGCTCCCACCCTCTTCCTCCGCTCCTGCCATACTCCTCCCCTCCCGCCATCTACCACACACTCGCTCTACCACCTCCGCCCATCGGTGAGTACTAATACAAACTTAGTAGTTGTATATGTATGCATTATTTTCTATAGAAATGGCAATGATTTTCTGTATATGTAATGTATTTCATGGGGCAAAGGGAGACTCAGGAACGTAACTCCCGTATTTTATCTATTTCTTCTGGGGAAATTGATCCGCTTAACGTTGTTTCGAATAACGTCGCATTTTTAGGAATGAAACCCCGTCGTTAAGCGAGGACGCCCTGTATACTTATTCCTGTGGCCGACTATACATGGTTCAGGGTGATTTGCATTTCATGATGAGTTTTAGTATGTATGAGAATATCATCAGCACATTTGATTGTGATATTGATGGGTTGTCTCGTATTAAATTTAATAATGCATTCATAAGAACATTGAACAATGTGGGGTTAAGTACTCCACCTTGAGGGTGGTATGTACCAGACATCAAAGTAAGTACTTTCTGTTTAATATGGCAGGGGGGTCTGACCCCCCCGGCTAGGAAGTTAAGTAAGGTTAGGTAGGTTTCTTTGTTTGGTTACATCAGGTTAGGTCAGGTTCTATTAGGTTCTGTACATTGTTGTATCATTTTTATTATTTACTATGGTAATTTCTGAGAACACAGCTACCACTAGGAGTTGTTTGATTTCATTAATTTTTTCCATAGATGTTCTTAACATTATAGTAATTATTTTGGTAATTTATGAGAACACCGCTAATACCAAAAGGAGTTGTTCAATTTAGTTAAATTTTCCTACACATGCTCTTAACATTATAATAAGTATTTTAAGAAGCGACAACTTTTTATTTTAAGGTCAGATTCGTTTAAAACACACCAAAATACACTGGAAAAACATATTGGTCAACCCCTCAGGACTCATGCCCAAAAGTAAAAATTTACCAATGCCTCAAATTTCACCATATCATGTAAATTCTTTAATATACCGGTTAAGGTTAGGTAGGTTTGTTTAGTTAGGTTGGTTAGGTCTGTTCTTCATACCCATAAATTATAAGTAATGTTTATTTTAAGAATATCCACTTTTAACACATTTGCACAAACTACAACAGTGTCCACTATGAAATACCAGTGAAAATCTGACGTTTTTGTAATCGTTTTCAATCAATTTCGGCCGCGGGTTAGTCCTATATGATTACCTATATCAACAAAGGTTAGATTACGTTTAATTTAGAAATAACCACTTTTTAACACATTTGCACAAATTACGAGTGTTCACTATAAAACAGTTAAGTTGCAGCGCATTTATAATAGTTTATAAGAAAAATTGGCCGCTGGTCAGTCGTCAATAATTACCAAAATCCATGCACAACTTCAACACATCCTTTTAACTCACATTAAAAGCAGGTAGCTGGCCATCTTTACACCTGTCCAGTTCCTTTATAAGTTCAAGAGCTTTTTCCCCAAGCATAATTTGCTTCTCTGTATTTAATTTTAAATTGATTCTATACACATGAAAGCTGCTTCCCTGAGGACACTTGTCTGTTATTGTTGTGATGGTTTGTTTCCAGGGCTGCCAACTCGGGTTTTCAAATGTCGCTAGGCTGGTACCTAAAAGTAGCTAAATGTCGCTAAATCTTCCATGGAAAGTCGCTAGCTATTATTCCCCCCCTTCAGTAATTTTATGCAAATAATATTTTCATAATGCCGACTATAATGGACTGAGTATAAATAAAATGCATTGTGTAAAAATAAAAATATTATTTTTTTTAAAGTTTAATGTGCACACTTACCTATTATTCAATAGTAATTGCATCCCAGTCCTCTTGGTAGTGTGAACAACTGTAGAGCTGGAAGCATGTGAAGTGCTTGGTTCAGGTTCTCTTGTAACTGTATGCCTCCACAGTTCCTATCTTTCTTAAAATATCACTAGGAAGTTCAGAACTTGCACAACAGGTGTTCTGTCTTTTTAACCCATACTTTATTGTAAGAATTGCCTTTAATGTCGATAGTTTCATTTTGTTGCGCAATTTTGATTTCACAAAGTTCATATTACTAAATGTGCGCTCTACATCTGCGTTTGAATGCGGAAGAGATAAGGCAGCGAGTGCAATTTCAGCCAGATCATGGTAAGGGTTTTCACCTGTTGCATCTCTGTAATTTGCCACTTCTGACCACAATTTTAGGGTGTTAGATGTTTCTGTCCAGATTGTGTGATGCAGTTTTTTCCACTGGAAATCAATCTTGGTAAGGGTGCTGGAATCTTTTGTAAATAAGTGTGCCAAACCAAGTATATCTGATTTAATAGGCTTCAAGCATTCATCGGCACTCAGAAAAGAAATAGACTGCAGCACACGAATGTTGTCAGGTAAGCGTTGACGAAGTTGTTTTATGAGTTCAACCCGTTCAAATGTATTGTCCCTGTAACCCCGTTGCTATATATTATGGCTCGAAATTAGGAAAACTGAGTTTTCATAGACAGTCCAAAATGTATCCAGAAAGTCGCTAGATTTCTGTGGATATCTTTAGATTTGCGACAAGTCGCAAATCGCTCTAAAATGTCGCTAGAAAAAAACAAAAAGCTCTAGATCTAGCTACAAAGTCGCTAAGTTGGCAACTCTGTTTGTTTCTTCAGAAAATTCAAAACAACAAAATACCTGTATTTTAAACATAGTATATAAAATTTTTACATTAATTAAACATAAATATTAATAATTGTTTATATGTATAAATATAATGAAATAAACAAAAATATGGATTTGAAATGGCAATGGAACTGCTGGATGGGTTTTGATGGCAGTTTTTCCTTAATTTAGTGCATGAATTTAATGTTGGAAGAGTACCTGGACTAATTAAAGTTTAAAATTACCCTTTTGTTGTGGGAAGACGTTGTTAAGACTGCTCAACCATTTATTAATTTTATAGGTTAGGCTCTCATGAAGATTTAAAAAAAACCCCTACTTATTTCACCTTTTGATTATACACTAATGCTAAATGAATTTTTTTTTTTACGGGCATTAGCCCACCCGGGCACAGGTAATGACCCTGTGGGATTATGAGATATTGGTTCACACTCAGGATGGGATGGAGAAAGGAAACTCACAATGTGCTCTCTGAATACATATTGTATTGGATGTACAATGCAGCTTGGTGCAGAGAGAGCTGGTTGGTGAGGGTGCTCAGAGGAGGACAATGCAGCTTGTAGGGCGCCATGGTCGCCGGCTGGAGCAAGGGCCACCAGGCAGGAGCGGAGGAGGTGTTGCTTGCTGGTGGCTGTAGGAAGAAAGTGGTCGGTCATGATGATGGTGATGATAATGAAGTAAAGTGGCAAATGACTTTGCACTGGGAAAGGAGAGGAGAGAGAGAAGTAAAGCATAGAAACGGGAAGAAAAGTAGGAGGGGGAGATAGCAGGTGGGCTGTCCACCTAGCAGAGAGGTGACGGCCATGTGAGGTCTTATATAGTGGGGGTAGGCGTGGCTTGATGGTTGACCTCCACTTTGTTCGGCAGCGCTGGTTACCGACCTTGCCACGAGGCGCAGGCTGGGGAATTCGAGGGTCGGCTAGTCAGCGACGACAGCGGTTGTAGGGGAGGAATCCACTACAACCCACATCAGGGCCCGGGGGGCAAAAATATAATAATAATATATAATAATAATAATATATACAGTATATATATATATATATATATATATATATATATATATATATATATATATATATATATATATATATATATATATATATATATATATATATATATATATATATATATATATATATATATATATATATATATATTGTAGTGGATTTCTCCCCTACAAACGCTGTTTGTCGCTGAGTAGCAAACCCCGTGAATTCCCCAGTGTATGCCTCCTGGTCTGGGTCAACCAGCGCCGCCATACATCACGGAGGTCAACTACTAAGCCACGCCTACCTGCCCTCCCTCTTCTTCTAGCTACAGCCATAGCAAGCTACACCACCTCCTCCGCCGCTGCCTGGCGGCCCTCGCTCCCGCCGGCGAGCATGGCGACCCACAAGCTGTCCTCCTCTGAGCACCCTCACCAACCAGCTCTCTCTACATCACACTTGTAACCATGCTGCCTTCCCAGCACCAAGCTGCATTGTACATCCAATACAACATGTATACAGAGCACATTGTGAGTTTCCTTTCTCCATCCCATCCTGAGTGTGAACCAAACAACCTGTTCCCCACAATATATCATTAGCCCAATAAAGCACGCAGACTTCTACATATAATCAACACCTCACCCAGCCAGGATTCGACCCCACAATCTTATAATTGTGACCGGAGAATGCTACTGTAGTGGACGTCTTCCCTACAACTGCGTAGCGGCGTCACCAGCTGCTACCATCTTCCCTAGCAACCAAGAGAGCGGCGACAGCAGATGTTACCGTAACCTAGCAACGGAACCAAAGACCGGCGACTTTCTCTGGTTTTCCCAACATGACTCATAGAGGACTCACGGCTGCTGGGTATATAAGCTCTGTCTCTCCATTGAGATCCATTCTGGCCATTCTTCCTGAACGTGCAACACCTCCTCCAGCAAGCTCCACGCTGTCCAGCTTTCATTCAACCATGTACTCCTGAATGTGCTGCTTAAGGATCTATTAACCAAAATTTGATATCTTGATTATAACTTGTTCAAATGGCTTTTAGAAAATGTTAAAATGATTTTTAGAATATTTTAATTATTTTTGCAATGCTAATTACTCGCCACTTATGGGTTTTCGAGGTCATTTCTTGGTGCTTGTGTATTATTCTGGATGTACTTAAATAGTTAGGGACATTAAATTTTAGTTCAGAGAGAAAAAGTATTTTTGGCCAAAAATCCTTTAAGGCATAAGACTTACAATTTTTGTCAATTTCGGCCAAAAAATAGATTTTGTTCAAAATCTCAGTATAGGTACTCCTGAATGTGCTGCTTAAGGATCTGTTAACCAAAATTTGATATCTTGATTATAACTTGTTCAAATGACTTTTAGAAAATGTTAATTATTTTTGCATTGCTAATTGCTCGCCATTTTGGGTTTTCAAGGTCATTTCTTGGTGCTTGTGTATTATTCTGGGTGTATTTAAGAAGGTAGGCACATTAAATTTTAGTTCTGAGAGAAAAAGTATTTTAGGCCAAAATTTCTGTAAGGGGGTAAGCCTTACAATTTTTGGCATTTCGTCCAAAATTAGATTTTGTTCAAAATCGCAGTATAGGTACTCCTGAACATGCTGATTAAGGATCTGTTAACCAAAATTTGATATCTGCAATATTACTTATTCAAATGACTTGCAAAATTAATTACAATTTTCTAAAAGCCATTTGAACAAGTAATAATCCAGATATCAAATTTTGGTTACCAGATCCTTAAGCAGCACATTCAGGAGTACCTTTCCTGAGATTTTGAACAAAATCTATTTTTTTGCCCAAAAATCCTGTAAGGGGTAAGCCTTACAATTTTTGTCATTTTCGGCCAAAAAATGGATTTTGTTCAAAATTTCAGTATAGGTACTCCTGAATGTGCTGCTTAAGGATCTGTTAACCAAAATTTGATATCTTGATTATAACTTGTTCAAATGGCTTTTAGAAAATGTTCAAATGATTTTTAGAATATTTTAATTACTTTTGCAATGATAATTACTCGCCACTTATGGGTTTTCGAGGTCATTTCTTGGTGCTTGTGTATTATTCTGGATGTACTTAAATAGTTAGGCACATTAAATTTTAGTTCAGAGAGAAAAAGTATTTTTGGCCAAAAATCCTTAAAGGCATAAGACTTAAAATTTTTGTCATTTTCGGCCAAAAAATGGATTTGGTTCAAAATCTCAGTATAGGTACTCCTGAATGTGCTGCTTAAGGATCTGTTAACCAAAATTTGATATCTTGATTATAACTTGTTCAAATGGTTTTTAGAAAATGTTCAAATGATTTTTAGAATATTTTAATTACTTTTGCATGATAATTACTCGCCACTTATGGGTTTTCGAGGTCATTTCTTGGTGCTTGTGTATTATTCTGGATGTACTTAAATAGTTAGGCACATTAAATTTTAGTTCAGAGGGAAAAAGCATTTTTGGCCAAAAATCCTTTCAGGCATAAGACTTACAATTTTTGTCATTTTCGGCCAAAAAATGGATTTTGTTCAAAATTTCAGTATAGGTACTCCTGAATGTGCTGCTTAAGGATCTGTTAACCAAAATTTGATATCTTGATTATAACTTGTTCAAATGGCCTTTAGAAAATGTTCAAATGATTTTTAGAATATTTTAATTACTTTTGCAATGCTAATTACTCGCCACTTATGGGTTTTCGAGGTCATTTCTTGGTGCTTGTGTATTATTCTGGATGTACTTAAATAGTTAGGCACATTAAATTTTAGTTCAGAGAGAAAAAGCATTTTGGCCAAAAATCCTTTAAGGCATAAGACTTACAATTTTTGTCATTTTCGGCCAAAAAAATGGATTTTGTTCAAAATTTCAGTATAGTACTCCTGAATGTGCTGCTTAAGGATCTGTTAACCAAAATTTGATATCTTGATTATAACTTGTTCAAATGGTTTTTAGAAAATGTTCAAATGATTTTTAGAATATTTTAATTACTTTTGCAATGATAATTACTCGCCACTTATGGGTTTTCGAGGTCATTTCTTGGTGCTTGTGTATTATTCTGGATGTACTTAAATAGTTAGGCACATTAAATTTTAGTTCAGAGAGAAAAAGCATTTTTGGCCAAAAATCCTTTAAGGCATAAGACTTACAATTTTTGTCATTTTCGGCCAAAAAATGGTTTTGTTCAAAATTTCAGTATAGGTACTCCTGAATGTGCTGCTTAAGGATCTGTTAACCAAAATTTGATATCTTGATTATAACTTGTTCAAATGGCTTTTAGAAAATGTTAATTATTTTTGCATTGCTAATTGCTTGCCATTTTGGGTTTTCAAGGTCATTTCTTGGTGCTTGTGTATTATTCTGGGTGTATTTAAGAAGGTAGGCACATTAAATTTTAGTTCTGAGAAAAAGTATTTTAGGCCAAAAATTCTGTAAGGGGTAAGCCTTACAATTTTTGGCATTTCGTACAAAATTAGATTTTGCTCAAAATCGCAGTATAGGTACTCCTGAACATGCTGATTAAGGATCTGTTAACCAAAATTTGATATCTGCAATATTACTTATTCAAATGACTTACACAAATGATTTGATTCCTTACAATATTTAACATCTTGCATTGCAGTATGCATGTGTGTGTGTGTGTGTGTGTGTGTGTGTTGACCCATAAGTGAGAAAATATTAATATACAAGAAGTCATTACAACTCTTAAGTTTGCCTTGGACAAGCAAAAAATTTACCGTCTGTTCAAGACTTCAGACACACCATCACCTCATCTACTGTTTAACAGTGTAGTGCAATTACAATTTCCATTTCCAAAAGTGTAATATAATGTAATAATTTAACTGACATTTGAATGATTTACATTGCTAAAGATGATATAGATATTTTCTACACATAAAATATTCATATTTTTAATCAAGATCCTGCAGCTATTTTACAATCAATTGTCACTACATGAAACCACACACTGATACCATTCGTTCTTATAAGATACTGCCATAATATGTGTTAAACTATCCTTTTCTTTACTCAGATTCTTATGAAGTTATATCATACAATATCAATGGAGTTTCAATAAATTATTCTGACACATTATCAATTGAGAAACAATTAGGAAATCCATCTTTTAGTGAGGTAAAAAGAGGCTAACTTCCAAATCTTTCTATAAATATCCACCAGGATGCAAGATGCATGACAGTAATGAAACCTTACAGCAGAGACCACAGTAGTATTTGCAGAGAAGAGGAAACTGAAACTAAAATTTTGATGATAAATTTAATAATAATAGTAATAGCAATAATAATAATAATAATAATAATAATAATAATAATAATAATAATAATAATATTAATAATAATAATAATAAAATAAATCAGAACACTACCTTCAATTTTGTTTACAAGAGCAAAGCTGTTGCCTCAAGAATGATTAATATGTACTGCATATACAGTCAACCCTCACTTTACACGGTTAATGTAACCCACAGGGTACCGCGGAAAGTGAGAAACGCGTAAAGTGAATAACACAATACCTATGTTCTAGTAAAAATAACATCTTAATTTTATGATGGTACAACCACACAATTAATACTTAAGAGAAATAGAGAAATACAGTCGCCAAGTTAATGTCCATTCAAATAATGGACTCGACTCCCTCCCCCTCTTCTCACACTACACTCCTGGCTCTTCCCTCTCTGAGAAATTTTGGGGGGAAAACCATGTATAGTAATAAATAATACCTCAAACTAAAGTTAGGATAATATAATTGACATTGCTGGATTCCTTGTAAGACCAGGAATATTTTGAATACAAATGTCATATATTTTGCACAAAAGATAACATATTTACTCAGAGTAAACATTATATCTAAAATTTGTATGTCTAATGCAAAATCTATGATGTTTATATTCAAAATGATTATCAAATTGTAAGAATTCCAGCAATGTAAATTATATTCTGACTGGGTAATTTGTATGAATTTTATGAGCTAAAACAAATATCTTCAGTTAATAAAAAAAAAAAAATATTCTTCACACCCTGGTGCCAGGTGGTGGTCGCCGGTGCCTCCCTCCCTCCCACCCCCCACCAACCCTCTCTTCCAGATGAATGTGTGGGATTACCAGACTGTTTACCTTTTTAGTAATAAATAATAAATCAGACTAAAGTTAGGATAATATAATTGACATTGCTGGATTCCTTGTAAGACCAGGAATATTTTGAATACAAATGTCATATATTTTGCACAAAAGATAACATATTTTTTCAGAGTAAACATTATATCTAAAATTTGTATGTCTAATGCAAAATCTATGATGTTTATATTCAAAATGATCATCAAATTGTAAGAATTCCAGCAATGTAAGTTATATTCTGGCCGGATAATTTGTATGAATTTTATGAGCTAAATAAAAAAATTATACTTCACCCGTGTAAAGGGGTACACCCACCGCGGAATGTGAGCATCCTGGGTTCTGGTAGGGCACCGTGGAAACGTGGAAACGCGGAATGTGGGACCGCGTAAAGTGAGGGTTGACTGTAGTTACTTTTCAGCTCAACAATATATTGTGTGTTCCTTTGGAAAAGTGTTACTGCAAATTTCCACCCTCAAGTGAGATTATATAAAGTATTAATACGTAATAATAATAATAATAATAATAATAATAATAGCTGGTCTTTTGTTTCTTAAAAATGCCAGTTCTATAGAACTCACTAATGCTCAAAACACTACAAAGTCAAAGACTTGCGAATTAAAAGAAATACTTACTTCAATAAATGATAACAAAAAGTGACAGTTCGACTTCTATCATTCATATACAGTACCCTAAGTTTTAATACTTCCTAAACTTTGTAATTCTCCATCACAGCAGGGCTGCAGTTTTAAGGAATATCGTCTGCCGAGGAAAACAAATGACAGTCAGTGACGTCATGAGGAAAGCCCGTCCTCACTGAAACGCTGTAAGGAATATATTCCTCATTGTTCTAGAAATCCAGTAATATATGTGACTTTTTCATCAATTCCTTTAGTATATTTCAACAGATAATGTATAGTATAAATGGATTGTGGGTAATAAGTGACTTGCAAAATCAAAATGGGACCCTTGGCTGCTGTGGAAACCCCAGTTTGACACGGAGACAATTTTCTAAATTTATTTTAATGAATAAAAAATCCAGACTATATTAATTCATCAATAGCCTTGTCTGAGGCTGTGAAATTCCAGGGTGGATGTATAAATTTTACACCAAATCAGAGGATGCTAACTTCTGTTTGATATTTTTTGTTCAATTAGTGTTTAATGCTCCCATGTTATGTTATAATATTATATGGTTGTAGGGTTTTTGTATGTGCATGTTTATATTAAACCAATGGGCCAGTGAAAATGGCATTATATATCCAAATATATCATTTTGCCAAGACATTACCGACATTAATACCAAAAGAAAACATGAGGAAAAATTACGTCATACAGTTGAGGCTTAAACGGCAGCCCTGCATCACAGTACCCAGTTAGGGATCATAAGCTTTCATAAAAAAAGAGGTTGTTTCTTAAAGGCCTTCACAGAAGTCAGCTGCTTCATGGATCCAGGCAACCAATTGTACAATCTAGGTGCTGTATTAAGTGTAAGGTTAAAATGTTTTTGCAAAGTATTATTCATTTCCTGTGATCATTCCTTATTGAATTCACCACTGGTGAAGTTAAACTTTAAACCAATAGTAATTTTTTGTGTCATGCTCATATGAAATGTATCATCTGGTAGTCCCCCATACATGCTCCAAATTTGAGAGTACGGTATCCTGTATACATTACTGATTTTTTATTTGTCGAGTTTTTTCCTGTAAACTCCCCCCTCATTTTTACACGGTCTATCTTCATGAATTTACATCCTTCCACTCCTTATCGAGGCAAACTTACTCTCTATACACACTGTTAAATGCAAGCAATGGTGTTTCCTTTCTTTGTGATAACCAATCATAAAGAATTCTTGAACATATGCATCATGATTTTCTGGTCATCAACGTATGGAGATGTGGAGAGGTCAGCAACCAAAATGCTAAGGGCAGATTCTGCGTGTGTCACTCTGGTGAATGTAGGAAAGGAATTCATGAGACAGGTGGTTATGATGTTAAATGAAAAAGAAATCCATGCCACAAACTAATTAGGCAGTTATTCTGAGTACTGTACTGTATTTGTATTTTGAAAAATTAGTTAATAAAATCTATCAGCAATTTACAGCTTTGCTCCCAGTATTATATACAGTGGAAATTGGACCAACTTAACAAATCCTTATTATGTGGTATTTCCATAAGACTGAGCATTGAACATCCAATCCACCTCATGCTTCTGTAGGAGGTCTGACTCAACATCCTTGAGAGCCCACTTATGTTCAGCTATCTCTAAGGCTTCCCATTCTGCTTTAAAAGCTGCCTTGGGGTCCTGAGGCATAGCCATAGCTGCACCAGACATCTGTTCTTCCATTATGCGAGCCTGATCAGCAGCTGTAGTGAGACAAAAAAATATTTTCTCATTTCTAAATAATTTCTAAAACTTTACTGGACAAATGAGTGTAGAAACTAGTCACATGGGTACCCTGAAACCCTGCAGAATCTTTTCATCCTAGAAATTCTTATCACATTAAGTGTACCTGTCCAGCTAAAGACTATTCCTACCCAAATTTACTGAACACCCCTTCAAATGCCTTACACATGAGCATCCACTGGAGCCTTTTCAAGGGGAAGACAAAATCCCCCTAAGCTAAAGTGCATAGTATGACAAAACCCCCAATTTAATACTAATGATTCTCAAAGTTAGGTTTTTATCCTTGAGGGATTTTGTCCTATGGAGTTTCTGTCTGAGGGGATTTTGTCCTACAGTTAGCAAGGGGATGTACTAGCTCCCACAGTCGGTTTTGGCAAGCTTAATATTTTAATGTTTTTTCCAAGCTTATAGCAAGTTTTTTACTATACAGTACAACAAAATGAGCTTGATATATCACCTTTATACGAATTCATTAAGATTGGGTTGCTTGAAACAATTACTGCATACGGTACTATATTGCAATATCTTTTATTGTGTACTGTATGATAATTATAAACATCGTTGCTCAGTAGACACAATAATACAGATTAACACCATCCACTACTAACAAATATGTGCATGTTTTTACCTGTACTTGGGCAGGTTATGAAATGGTCATCCCGGTCGACAGTTTGGGTTATAAAACTTGATATAATATTAATTTTGGCTGTATTCACCATTTTGAAGCTTGTTGGCGGGACGTGTGGCGTGTGGGGCTCGAGGCTTCATGGCATAACTTACCATGTTGCCACAGCGTCATGTTTTCTACTCCTGTTCCCCTAACATAATTTGATCAATTATATACTGTATGTCTAATTTATTCATAACAGTGATAAATGTATCTGTTACAGGTATATTGTTTCACACCAACATTATTTCCATTATAAACTGGCAAAAACACATCTCGCTACATATTACTTACTACTCACCCATACACAAGCGACCCAGCAAACATGAATATCTTTGTTTTTCACCAAAGTTTTTACAGTACAGTGGTCCCTGTTAACGAACGGTTCAATTGACGAAATTTCGGTTAACGAATTAGCTACCATAAGGATTTTCAGTTCGATTAACGAACAAAACTTCGATTAACGAAATCCTTACGACAAACATGTTTTGTTGTGCGCATCAGCTGATCGGCTAGTACGCCAATCCAGTAATTGGTTCTATGTTTACATTCGTTTCCAGTGAAGTAAATATCAAGAAAGTTGGTCTCTTGAATATTTCTGCATTTTTTATATTAAAACTATTGGTCATTCTGAAATTTTTTTAACATATTGATAGTAAAGACAGTACTGTACAAGGAACAGTTTTTGTGCGCCCATCAGCTGATTGAATCACCCAACAACGCTTCTCAGTTTAACTTTGTTTACAGTGGAGTGAACATCGCTTTTGTTGGTCTCTTGAATATTTTTGCATTTTTACATTAAAATTATTGGTCATTCTGATACTTAGTTAACATACCGATAATATACAGTGCAGAAACTATTATGAAACATGAAGAAGGCATTAGAACCAATGCACTCTGTACAGAATATGGCATGTCATCATCGACTGCCTCTACAATCAGCTGTTTGATAAGTAAACAAAGCTGCCGGTAATATGATATACACACCTCAAAGTAAGTTAAAATACAGTATTCTATTGTTTTTTATTTATTATTGTACAGTATACTGTACAGTACAGTACTGTATTTAGTTTATATTTAATGTTTTGTTAATTCTATTACCGGTATACAGTGCTTTGTATGTATACTTTTTCTGTGAGTTGGAACCAATTACTCAATATCCCATTGAAATAATAGATTCGGTTAACGAATGATTCTGTGAAACGAATTGTGTTCGTTAACCTAGGGACCACTGTACTTCTACATTACTGTAATTATATAATTATTTACATATTTACAATAATTCTTTTTCTCTTTAATAGCTTATGATGGTAGGATACTGCTCAAAGCAAGGCATCAAGCACAGTGGAACAATCACACTCAGTGCAGCAATAACTAGTGTCCTTGCACACTTTTTCACATAAAATTGTGTTCTTGCATATGTGACAAGGTCTCTGGGCATATATCTTAGCTTGTATTGAGGGCAGCAAACTTGGAAAGAAGTGAGGAGAGAGCCGCCCAGGCCCTGTTATGGGTCGATGACCTGAGCCCCGGTGGGCTATTCCTCAGGGAAAAAAACACCAGCTGGGTGTGTGGGGGTTAAGTGGTGACGGTCAGTACAGTATACAAAGCCCTGTGCTTCATTCTCCATCTCCCTACTGTATCTTGTCTAACAGCATCACCTTATTTAGAAGAGCATTTTGGAGGGACAGAGGTTGCTGAATTAGGCTGATGTGTTTTGAGAGGTTGCCATTTGTCATATTTTAAATACAGTACATTAATCCTTCCGGGCCATTTCAGCCGTTGCGGGATCTTAAAAAATCCAAACTCGTAAACCTACATTATACTACTACTACTTTGCAGTCACTCGGAATCGAGTATGACGATCATCCAGCTATGATGCAATGATACGAGTTATTAAGGATGTCACCTTCGTTGGTGAGTTCTGAAGTGACTAAAGAGGCCGAAACAGGACTGGCAGGGTCGATCACTGATGTAGCACATGTGGGGAGCTACATATAATGCGGGAGGGGCGGCAGTAACGTCTTTCCGGCATTGGCGCTTGTCTGCCTTGTTATGCGGTCAGGCTAACTTGAAAGTATTGACAAATTCTTCTGTGGTGATCCTCCAAGCATTAAGGAGTGGATTAATCATCTCCTAGGTGAGGAGGTCGATTTGGCACTTTTTCAGGTTTGTCACAGTAATCGTCTCCCAGGTGAGGGGGTCGATTTGGCATTTGTTCTCTTCTCTTCCCAGCGAACTCGGAGGATGGAACATAGACTACGTTGGTGAAAGTTTTCTAGTGCCTTGATGTGCCTCCTGTATGTGACCCATGTCTCGCAGCCATACAGCAGGGTGGGGAGGACCACTGCTTGGTATATGTGTAACTTTGTAGATAATTTTAGCTCCCTACAGCTAAAGACATGGTTTCAGAGTCTGCCAAAAGCTTGAGATGCACATCTGATCCGATGCTGAATCTCTTCATCGATGTCCGCAGTGGTGGACAGGCGGGAGCCGAAATACCGAAAGTGGGTAACATTAGAGAGGGTAGTACCGTTAAGATGGATGGATGGTGGAGGTGTGGCTGAACCAGGGACAGGCTGAAAGAGAATCTGAGTCTTATGTACATTCACCTCAAGGCCAAAATGTGCATATGCATTTGTGTAGGTGTTCAGGATCTCCTGTAGGTCAAGTTCAGTGTGAGCGACAAGGGTGAGGTCGTCTGCATAATGAAACTCAGTAATGAAAGCTGCCGACACCTTTGTTACTGCCTGGAGTCTTCTTATGTTGAAAAGACCTTTCATTCGGTACTCGATGTCCACCCCATTGGCTAATTGGCACTGGCACGAGTAAGGAAGGTAGCCAAGAAAATGAAGAGAGAGTTGGTACCAGTACACACCCTTGTTTAACCCCTGTTTGGATGGGGAAGAACTCAGACTGGGTGCCATTGTGCAGGACACTGCCGTTCATGCCATCATGGAGTTGCCTCATAATGCGATGAATTTTGGTGGGCAGCCAAAACGGCTGAGGGTTTCCCTGTAGACCGTGTTGAAGGCCTTGGTTAGGTCGATGAAAGCCATATACAGGTCACGACGCTGTTCTCTGCACCTTTCTTGCATCTGAAGGGCAGCAAAGATCATGTCAGTGGTGCCACGTGATGGTCTAAAGCCACATTGAGATTCTGGGAGGAAGTTTCCACCTCAGGAAGAAGCCTGTTTAGGAGGACTTGGGCGATAATCTTGCCAGCTACGGACAGCAGCGAGATCCCGCGGTAGTTGCCACAGTCTGACCGGTCTCCTTTTTTCTTATAAATATTGATGATGGAGGCGTCTTTAAGGCATCAGCTTTGGTCCGAGACTGAGGTTTTTCTGCCAGTCAGTAAAAGCAGCACGTTTATCATCGATGAGTACTTTGATTGCCAGGTCATTTTCATCAAACAAGCCCTGGTGTGTTCTTTTAATCTGGCTGAGGATCCCTCTGCATGTTTTTGTCATGAGTGTCGAGAATATCCCATTCGGTACTGGGAATTGGGTTGTTTGTTGTCAGGTTGTTTACCAGCCTGTGTTCAAGCTACTCTCAAAAAACATGTGCTACTGCTGGATCCTCCAGACGCTTAGTGTTAAAACCTCTTCTGGAGGCTTGCTGCCTTCGCCGTTTTGGGGCGACGTGAAGTGAGAGCTTTGCTCTGACGAGCCGATGATCAGTGTCGCAGTGGTCTGAGCCACACATGGGATGGGTAATGAGAGGACATCTCAGCGATCTCTTTCTCTGACAATGATGAAGTCAATTAGATGCCAATGTTTGGATCTTGGTTGTTGCCACGAACCCTTGAACTGTTGGCCTGCCTAAACAAGGTATTCATTATAGACTGCTCAGAAGCCATTTGCAGACGCAGATCTATGAATTTGACCGATAATGGGTTAAAACTTAGCCCCTGTCTAAATAGACTGTACCACAAGCATAGTAGCCTTAAATAAGTGTATATTGTAAGCTGTACTGTATTTGCATTATAGGTCAATATTAACACAACAGGGTTGGAGCTTGGAGACTTAGAAATAGTCCATACAAAATAATAGAACAAATCACAATAATAAAACAGGTAAGTGTAAAGGAAAAATGACACATTCGTTACTTCTCTTTTTTTCTTGTACTTCCAAAGAGCTACTGTGGAATAAAAACTGCAAGCATCTTTACAAATTAATAATTTACCTTTTTGAATAAGTTCTTATTTATTCTCACAAATCTTAGTTCGATGAACACTCAATATACACGGTCCGGATAAATGATCTTCTGCCGTCATTGATCTTTACCAGGTTTTTACCCTTCTCATTGTGCTGACTGATCTCTCCAGTGTGCATGATGTCACAGGTACTGGTAACACAAGAGCAATAATAATTGCTTGTTTTATAGAAAGAAACAGGTCAGTGTGTTTGAGCAAATCCTGAAGTCCATCTTCAAATCCAACATTTTGGTTCTTAAAATCAAATTTCAAACCAGGTGTCTGTTTCACCTGTTAAGTTTTCAATTTCAACTAATTTAATGATCTTTACAATCTGCTCATTGAATTCTTCTCTTGCAAGCTTTACCATTTGTATCTGGGAAGGGATAGCTCAATGTCCAGCTCTGCTGCTAATTGTGACTACCGTATATACTCGTCTATAACCCCCCTTCGTATATAGGTCGACCCCGATTTTATGACCAAGAAATCGTTAATTTATGATATTCCTCGTTTATAGGTCGACCCAAGTTTTTGAGGGTAAAGGAACAACAAAACCTTCAGAGAAACACTACGTCCTATAAACTTGTTTACCATTTATTATTACGACACTTTACACTGAAACGCGGGTAGTTTCAACAAAAATATTGCATATTTCCATTCAAGTATTTATTCAAGTCAATTAGGAGGGAATATTATTGTAATACAACAGTTTTTTAACTAAACCATTCAAAAAGTGATTACGGTAACATCTTTTGAAGGAAAGAAAGCCAAAGTCATTGTTTTCGTCACGATTTTATCCCACTTTCCACTGTAATACGTACGTCATTTCAGCAAAAAATATTACATTTCCGTGAATGTAGTATATCAAGCACAGTATGAATAGAATATCATTGTAATATAACAGAATTTTAACCGAAAACTATTAAAAAAACGAATAACATCTCAAGAACATCGGAAGCTTAGGTAAAGTCTTTTGTTTTCGACATGTATTTTATCCTATTTTACATTGAAATACATCACGTTTCAGCAAAACTAC
Source organism: Homarus americanus (assembly GCF_018991925.1). NCBI lineage: Eukaryota > Metazoa > Arthropoda > Malacostraca > Decapoda > Nephropidae > Homarus > Homarus americanus. Next base: position 5,504,934 of record NW_024757794.1, read on the forward strand.
TATTTATTTCCGAGAATATATTCATTCAGGCGCAGTTTAGGTAAAATATACGTGTGATGTAATAGTTTTTTAACTGAAAACGATTCGAAAAACACGTGTACCCTCTAGCCCTGTTCAAGGAGAGGACTGGGAGAAGCTGTTTGGTGCTGCAGACGATGACAAAGAAAATGATTTTGATGGATTTTAATGAAAATATTCAGAAATATGGTATCGTAATATTTATTCAAGTCAATTAGGATATTATTGTAATACAATACAACAGTTTTTTAACTAAACCATTCGAAAAGTGATTACGATAACATCTTTTGAACGAAACAAAGCGAAAGTCGTTGTTTACATCACAATTTTATCCCACTTTCCACTGTAATACGTATGTCATTTCAGCAAAAAATATTACATTTCCGTGAAGGTATTATATCAACCACAGTATGAATAGAATATCACTAATATAACAGTATTTTAACTGAAAACTATTAAAAATACGAGTAACATATCTTGAACATCGGAAGGTTAGGTAAAGTCTTTTGTTTTCTGCATGTAGTTTATCCTAATTTACATTGAAATACATCACGTTTCAGCAAAACTACTATTTATTTCTGAGAATATGGAAATGTAATATTTTTGCTGAAATGACGTACGTATTCAGTGGAAAGTGGGATAAAATCGTGACAAAAACAATGACTCGCTTTCTTTCGTTCAAAAGATGTTACCGTAATCGCTTTTCGAATGGTTTTCAGTTAAAAACTGTTATATTACAATAATATTCTATCCTAATTCACTTGTGATGTAAAAATTTTTTAACTGAAAACGATTCGAAAAACACGTGTACCGTCTAGCTGATACGGCAGCGCCCTGGTCGCGGAGGCTTTATGTTTGCATCGGCCCTTCTTAAGCAGCTTTTAATTTTAGCGTACGTTGAAATTGTGTTTACCGGTGTATTCTTATTTTCTTGCTTCTTATTTTCCAGAAATATGACAAGTTTTTATATAATACAATGTTACGGTACTTTTAATTTACAAGTATTCATTTTTAAAAATACAGAACACCAAACAAATACTAGTACGGATATTTGCGTGACTCTCCCGCCAAAAAAGACCAAACAGCTGGTACTCTCTCCCTCAGCCCTACCAAAAATAGCCCAACATCTTTCTTGTTTATTCTCTTCCAATTTCTCACTTTAACTGGTATTTTTTACTTCATATTGCCTACATCAGATAAACTACAGTAATTGAGGTTAGATATTGTTATAAATTTGATTACCGGGTCCTGGCAGATACCGTTAGAACCACCTGACCCTACCAACAGTGTTGCAAGTCAGACAGCATTTTTTTTTTTTACATTTTTGGTGTCTCCATTTGTTAATTTTTTTTCTGTGGGGTTTGCACAATAGTATACTGTTTTACCTACAGTATTGTAAAACGATTTGGGAAAAGAAATACTCGGTAACTTAAAATTTTAAAAGGAAAATTTTGAAACTGGCAACTGTGTGTAGATGACCTGACTCACATCATATTGATGTTTCAAATTTAATTAACAAAAATTTATGTATCTATAAATAAACTTTTAAAAATGAATACTTTATGTTTTACATACTCCTGTGCATACCATACCATGCATTTGGCTACTTTGGGCTTGCTATGATGACGCAAGAGATCTGCCCTGGCAACTGTACCGACACTCACAGCGGGTGGTGCGTTGGTGCGTCGTTTCCATCGTTTACTGGTAGTTACTGGTAAATATTTTTCAACCTAACGAAACTATTACCCGTATAGAGGTCGACCCCCAACTTTTTGCCCAAAAATTTGGTCTTAAGAACTCGTGCTATACACGGGTATATACGGTATCTATAATCATGCTACCATTAAACTGGCAGTATAGTAGTATGTATATCTAAAATCACCATAAAATAAAAATTAAAACCGATCTAAAATCACAACGCCATGATACAAAAAACTTGATCTAAAACCACATCAATATCTTTTAAACCAATACCAAACTTTCCTTACCATATAACCTCATATATTCCAACAGAGTAAGTAACCGAATCCAAAATAAAAGTGGTCAGTGTTAACATGGTGTCTTGTACAAAACTAAAGTAGCTGAATGAATGTGTCTGCTCTATATGAGCTGAAGTACCTGACCCAACCTACCCAGACCTAACCTGCTTTACAGATCTCAAAAAAATGACCGTACAGTATTAATCCCCTGACCCAACCAAACACTGTTTTTCTTTCACACAAGTGGATGCCCATGTGTCTTAGATAGTAAATTATAATATACAGATGAATACAAATTAACATAGTAAAATTCATTATTCTGATCATATTTCTCATTATAGTTAATAAATTAACTACCATATATACTGTATGTCATCACAATATCATATCAACTAATCAATACAACAACATATAAACAGAATATAGTTCCTCTACTTACCATTATTCTCCCCAAGAACAAGGGTGTAAATAGAGCGAAGACCAAAAACATTGAGGAAATACCAAGAGGCAGATGATACCCAAGACGCATCTAAGGAGACAAGTTCAATGCCTCGCTGCAGCATGGGCTTGAATCTCAGTGTTAGTGGGAAGGGCACTTTAGCTGTAAACAATGTATAATGTAATAATTCACACCATCAATGTTCATTATCAACAGAATGAAATACAATACAGGATAGACATTATACAAAGGAATATAAAAAAATTATATAAGATTTTGATGAATTTGTATAGGATATGTATTCCCATATACTGTATGTATTTGTGTATAAACTGATCTCATACATAGGTCGATCCCTGATTTTTTGGTAAAAACCCTTTGTTTTTCATAAATCTCTTGTATAATTTGACCCTTGCTTTTGAGAAATACTGTACTAGGTATAATCCACAACAGCTGATTCTATGAACAGTGTTACCAACTCTGAAAATGAATTCCCACCAGTACCCTCTGGTTAATGCACAAAAGAGAGTTGTACAGACAATGATCAACTTGGAAAAAAAAAAAACGGATCACACAAACGAAAAATTTGCTAAATTGTGAATGTTAAAATTTGAAGATATTAACACTTACTGCTGTGCCCTCTTTGTTTACATATCTATCAATCACTTGCTTGACAATAATTATTTCCAGTTCCGGAATAATCAGAGATACAATTTAAGGCACCCAGAGCTACTAAGACCACCCCCCATGTACTCCTCTCAGTCCCAGACCTCCATAAAATATCACCCATCCGAGCAAAGACTATGCTCTCTTCCTTTAAATCATCTCTTAAAAAATATCTATTGTCTAAGTATTAATATTTCTTGTAATACATACCTACTATATTTACAGTACCTGCTTTTATTGTACCATCAAAACCGTTTTATCGGAAATTATCATGCAAATAGTTAAGAAATTACCATTGCAGTAAACATAATTGCCAACTAGACATAATCCTGACAGCTCTGTCCTCGTGTTCAACCTTAATACTGTACAACCCATGTTGTAATGCTCCCCCATTATAATCATGTTTTTCAATTCCACTGTAATTTATGTATACTGTATACTTATAATATACTGTATACGTATAAAAAAAATAAATAAAGTAAATAAATATTGAAGTGATAACTGTGGTAACATTATGAGATGTTCTTATTACCACCATGCCATTGCACTATTCCAGATGTTACTAAATGTTACATAATACTTCCTGAGATAAATGTATAGTAGTATATATCAGGTGCCTAAAAGAGAGCGCAGGTTCTCAACTAGCTCAGCCATGTTAATATTGAAATTATTATCCACCCTGTATCTGTGTTTTTCTGGCTAAATAAACTGTTTCAATTCAATTCAATATGAGGAATAAGATAAAATGCAGTAATATACTTGTAAATTTTTATATTGTGATGAATAACTAAAAATTAAAAAAAAAATGTACAGTAAAGCTATCTGGCTGCTGGATGACAAAATCTTTCAATCATTTCACTACACTTGGAAGACAGCCCAGAAAAGCTGAGATCTCACACTCACCAGCTCAGCATGAAATCTTTACACACGAAGAAGTTTTATTCCCTTTTATGTTTTTTACTTTATATTAATGTTTTTTTGTACATTCTGTATGTAAAATTGTGTGAGCATATAAGATGGTAAAAAAAAAAGGGAAGAAAAAGTATATCTATCTGAAATTACAAGTTGAAAAACAACTATAACATAGCTCTCAACTTGGCCTGGAGTGGCAGGGAAAGGGCTATGGGGATGACTACTGACACCAGTACCTCAACATATGCGCATTCAACTCTCACGAATTTGACTAGTATTCGTGAAAAGAGCCTCAGAGGATTTTATCAACTAAAATATCATAAAAGGGTAAGGTGCTTATTTTAAGAACCGCGGGCAACTGCCGTGATGTGGCATCATGCTGCATTCCGCGTGGCTGTGTTCTCCAACCAGTCTCGTCTGAGAGCAATTCAATGTTAATTATACCTGTCATGGCTCCCAAAAGGCTATAAATTGATGGTAATGCATCTGGTGCAAAAAGAGTGAAGAAAGTCATGTCTCTGACACAAAAAATTTAAATGTTAGATGAACTTGATAGCGACATGAATGCGTCAGCGGTTGGCCATGCATTGGGAGTGAACAAGTCAACTGTTCGTTCCACAATAATTAAAGGCAAGAAAATTTTAAATATTGTTGCTCATAGTGCACCACACAGTGCTAAAGTTACACATCAGATACGTGATAAAGGTATGGAAAAGGCGTTAAGTGTACCGGTATGGACTGAGGACATGAGTCAGAGAAATGTGCCAGTTGACCAAAAGGTTATTCATGATAAAGCTGTGAGACTTGATGTTTCAGCCAGGATACATATTCAGGTTCTACACCTTTCCAAGGAAATAAGAGCTGGTTTGATAAGTTTAAGAAAAGATATTCACTGCATGACGTAAGACTCAAGAGGTGAGGCAGCAGCTGTGGACCAAGTGGCGGCAGCTGCATACCCAGCTGTGTTTAAGGACATGATAACTGAAAATGGTTATACACCTGGGAAAGTATTAAATGCAGAAGAGACTGCTTTATGATATAAGAGGATGCCCCAGATTTTAAAGCAGCAAAAGATTGGGTTACACTTCTTATGTGTGAGAATGCACCTGCTTTATGATAAAGCCTATGATGCTTTACCATTCTTGCAACCACAGGTCACTTAAGGGGAAAGACAAGCAACGTCTTCCTGTATTTTGCGGGTCAAATAAGAAAGCCTGAATGATGGGACAACTGTTTATGGACTGGAGAGGAAAAGGTTGGAATTCAAGGTTCTCCTGAAGAAAATAACTGGACTCTACATAAAATGGGAAGTGTGCCAAAAATTTAACAGAAATAATTTATGACTGACCATTAATAGAATTAAGCATCAAAATGAAGCAGAATATGAAGGATGTTTTACAACCTCATCAAGAAATTTATAAAGAATTAAAAAAAAAAGGCAAACAATTGCCAATAACAATGGTTTAAACATCGAGATCGAACCACTCCCCCTCCCTCCACTCCCCTCTCTCCTCACCAACCAGCCCGGCATCATCTGTAACATCCCTGCTACACTCACAGCCTGCCTCTCCCCTTCACTCCACCGATACAGCTTCCTCACCTGCCGGCCCTTCATCAGACATTTTGGATGATCCTTGTCCAGAGGTCTTAAAGGAGGAGCACTAATATCTTCAGTATCATTACTGAGGCCTCTACAGAAGCCATTGAGGTAAGAAAAGTATATTTTATAAACATAACGCTAATATACTTAAGTAACACTGCTAATTATTTTGCTCCCATAATGGTTACAGGAAAACCTAAATTCAGTATGTATGCATGTTTCATTCACAGTGTTACATGTCAGGCGAGCATTTGTGTGCGTGTTGATGGGGCAGAAGGTACGGGCCGTGTGAGGCAGGCAGCAGATGACGTGTCGCAGCTACTGCAATCCAGTTGACTTCCCACATTTACTTCATTCAATTAATTTTTGAGTAACACATAATTAAACTGTATTAAGTAGCTGTACATATCTGTGTAGTATTTGGAGGGCTTCAATAAATATATATTTTTTTAATTTATGGTACAATTACGGAAATGTGCTCCTATACCCCGTGGTAACCATTGTCACCGTGGCCAACCTATTTTGACCTATAGCAAACTGATCTGCCAATCATGTCCGTCATTACATGACCAATACTCATCCATTCGTGAAATTACTTCTGTAACATTGCCATTTGGAGACAGGGGTTACCACAGGGGGTGCAGGAAAACATTTCCGCAACTGTACAGTATTTTTTTTTTATGGGGATTAGCCCACCCGGGCATAAGTAGCTAACCATTAATGGTAAAGAAAAAAGTGAGCTCATGTATGTAAGTGCCCACAAGTGAAAACATATCGTCATTACTATACCTAAGAATATGAAAGCAACACTTATTTACTGTTCATTTATATTTTAATTAATGTTTCTGAATTTAAAACAAAAATTCTACCCACCAGTGGTGGTAAAGTTGAAAACATAAGGACAGCCAATGTTGTGTGTGTTTTTACTCGGATGACGTATGCTCAACTCTCGCTGAAACTGTAGAACATAAGAACTTTTTTGTGTTGTTTTTAGTTTTTATTTAATTTTATGTGTTATTTTCATTGGTTTATTAGGATGTTGCTTTATTACAGGTAGTAATTCGCCAAAAAGGTAGGGGTAAATAAGGCAAAATTTAGCCAAACGTCTAAAGTACCAGACTCAAATTAGTTTTCTCCATGGACAAACTAAAATCGTTCCAGACTACGGGAGTTTCCGGACCACAGAATGCCGGACTAGAGAGGTACAACCTGTACAAGTTTTTCAATTCGTATTTTTGGGTAGATATGCGTAACTTTCTTAATTTATTTTTCCTGATATATAAGCACACACCATCCTAAATACATATTGTGAAAAAGTAAAAGAAATAATTGTCCAAAGGACAAACCTGTACTGTACTCAAATGTACTAAATAATTACTAAAATTTTGATGTCTTTTACAAACTCTAGCATGTTTATACTGTATTCAAATTAATCACTATCTTGCAAAAGGATGCCAGCAATGTAAGTTATATTCTCCCAAGTCAATACAGTGACATTTTATAAGCGAAAAACCTAAACTTCCTCTATATGACAGATAACTACGCACAGGGTAATCTCCCCTCCAACTGGTCAATACCTCACCTCACCTCACCCCCCTCCTCTCCCCTGCCTGGCTGTCAACACCTCACCTCCCCCTTGCCAGGGGTGAAGGTAGTTTTAGACTTGAAGTTTTTATCTTACAAAATTTCACAGACTAAACAAAGCAGAATATAACTTGCATTGCTAGAATCCTTGCAAGATAGCGAATAAGTCGTGTATAGACATTACATATTTTACAAAAAATTAAATTTTTTTTAGTTCTTTAGTGTAGTACATTTGAGTACAGCGAGTACAGTAATATGTTGCTCAAAATTATGGCTTTTTCAAAGGAAAAAGCCTGTACAATTAACCCCAGTAGTCAGGATAATATGTACTGTATTTTTGGTGTTTTTATATCATTATTTATCGTTTTTATACATTTAGTACATTCGCCGGAAAATTCGGACAATCGTCTTTTCCGGACAGGTGGTCCCCCCTTTCAGTCCAGATCTTCGAGGGTTCACTTTAATATTAAAAATAGGGTATTAAAGACTGTTATTCACGAAATTCTACATCCACTGGTGTTCCAGGCACCTATCCCTCGCAAATATTAATGTACTGTAATAATGTACAGTAGTGAACTGTACTACTGAACAATAGAGACAAATCTTGTGTTACAAATACAAAACTAATATAAAATACTGGTGATAAGCAAAATAAAAACAAATATAGTAGGGAATATTATCACAGATGTAAAGTAAAGGGCTACCTGGTAAGTTAAATGGCTGATGCAAATTCACAACTCCCATGACAGGCATCTCTCAGTTTACGGAAAGGTTTCGTTCTTGAAAATCTTTATGCAAGGTGAAACCATTGTTCACATTGACTTCCATTATAAAAATTGAGATACTTTCCGACGGAAGTTTCATGAGGCCCCATAACGTGACACAAGCACATATATGTATGAAATTAGACGGTTTTAACCACATACAATGAGTCACTCATGATAATAAATGAACAAAACACTCGAATTTTACTTATTAGAAATGATGTTGAGTGCTACATAAGGTGGTGAAGTGGTGCAACCAAATTTACTGGAAGTTACCTCCTTAAAACATCATACAGCATGCCCTGACAATTCGCGGATTATTAATTCGCGGACCTCGATTATTTGCGGATGGCACCCTGGATGTACCCAAGAATGTCTAAGGGTAGTTTTAAAGTTGTCCAGATTTTTGCAGCCAGGACAGGGAGCCATTCGTTCTAGAGACAGTAATTTCTTTTACCTGTAGTATTGTATATATGTGTGTGTGCGTAGAAACAAACACACGCAAAGTGCGTGCATAGAAACACACACGCAAAACATATACAAATACATAATAATGGAAAAATCCTCTCATAAATAATCAGAAACAAGACTACAAAATGTTGTAGTCTACCCTCGTCAACTCCGTGCTTTGTAACAAAGCACAGGGGAGGGAGGGAGGGAGGGAGGGAGAGTTAATTAATGAAGACTCTTGCACTCAAAGAAATGTTTATTTCTTTTATGTATTTGACCTTATGATAATTATTTATTTTTATATTTTTTTGCACAATATGCATGTAGTATCATGTGCGTATGTAACTTAGAATATATAAAAAATACTACTATAAAAGTTATGTACTGTATATCTACCCAAAATTAAAAGTAGAAAAATAACTTAACACCTCACAGTTCCATTTGGTAGGGAGTGGGCTAGGGGGAATGTGGGTACAGTGACAAGTCTAACTTGGTAACAATGCTGCCAGCGATATTCACAGTTGCAAATGAAAAGACAATTACCAGTATAGGTAAATCTTCATTTGTATCAGATAATTGTAATTTATTTATTTTTGAACAAGGATTAACCAACCAATGCACAGATCACTGAAAAAACAAACAAATCCAGAGTGAGAAATTATATATATGTTGTGTTGTAAAAGTAAAAAAAACAATTAAGACCCTGCAATTGTATGTAAATGAGGCAGAATTTTTGTTCATAAAAACCTGAACTGTAATCAAGTATATATACGGTACGTATACAATTCCCACAGCATCAAACCTGAAAATTCTAGAATAGAGCAGATTTTGTGGGTAATTAACATAATAATATAGTCTGTGGGCTAAAGGTGGTAAGTGGGATATGTTTCCCTAATAACTTTTGTGTTTCTTAGGGTGTTCTCAATATGAAGAAATATTTAAACTAAAAAGATAAACTTGCCATCAAAATACCTAAAGGTTTGAGATACAATCATCTGTTCGCTGCAATCAGGAATTGGGTATGGAGTGACTATCATATTTTATGTGAGAAAAAAATTAACTAAAGCCCAGATCTTGTTAAATTTAGATTGAATCGAACAAATATATAGTAAAATGGTTTAAATGTGCATTATTCCAAGTCTGTATGGCAGCAATTATGGAATTAAAGGCAACTGACAAAATAAACTGAAAAATGTACCTGTATAACAATTCCACAACAGAATTGGAGACTGGAAAGAGTTAAACAATTCCACAACAGAATTGGAGACTGGAAAGAGTTACAATGTTCATATATAGTACTGTATACATATATTCACTGTTAATCTCTTTTTGGGGGGTCAAAATGTAAAAGGTGAAGGGCACATCATGGGAAAGGCACTACCCACCATGGGTTGGCACCTCCTAAGAGAACAGTCAAGATCTTTTCATAGTGAGAGACTGAAGCACAAGAGCTTTTGATTACAATTTACATTTCAACATTTAGTTCAATGTACAGTACACCACCCTTTAATTGAAGAAATATACTTCCATCAGTCTCTGGTAAAAAGACTGGCCTGTGACGTCTCTTGTAACCTCTCAATATAACATAACTAACAATAACTTAGTTTTGAGGTATAGTACTGTATTAAATTAATGTACAGGTGCTCCTCTACTTAAGAAAGTTCAATTTACAAACTTTTAGAGATACAAACATCATCACTGAGGGGGTTACCTGCCAGAACAGGTGTTTAATGTGGATGAGACTGGATTATTTTGAAGAAAATTCCAGATAGAACAAACATTACCTAAGAGGAGAAGAGTGAGCCAGGTTTTAAGGCTGTATTAAAGGGTATAGCTGTACTAAATATCCATAATCTTTTAATTTTTTACAATATGTTTGGTATCTACAGGAGTAAAGTTGGACTTACAAACAGGCCTCAGGAACGTAACTCGTTCGTAAGTAGAGGAGCACCTGTAATTACATTTATATAATAAAATACGACTTCACACAATTTTTTCTAAATACCTATGCTGCAAACACAAATTTTTATGCGACATACTTGTAACAAATCCTGAAAAAGTCCAGTTGATCCAGCCTCCGATGGCAATCATGGGTAGCATATTTGTTAATTGTCCTTTAAGCATTTCTACCATCATATTTGGGTCAGTCATAGGTTGTGGAGCCGATGCACGCTTTACAGTCTTTAAGTAGCCTGCAAAATACACAAAATAAATAAATATATATATATATATATATATATATATATATATATATATATATATATATATATATATATATATATATATATATATATATATATATATATATATATATATATATATATATATATATATATACATATATATATATATATATATATATATATATATATATATATATATATATATATATATATATATATATATATACATATATATATATATATATATATATATATATATATATATATATATATATATATGGGGTATGCTATAACGAATCTAATTGGTTCTAGAACCTTGTTCGTTATAGCATTCGTTTGTTATAGGATTAATCCGTTCCAGGCCCCCAAATACAACCACTTAACACTGAAAAATATAATATAAAATTGTAAAAATTGTAAAAAAGTGCATAAATATGCATCTAAACCCCTGAAATAAAGAATATCATTAATATTTGTAATAATAAAACAATAAATTAGAAAAAAAAAAATTAAATTATGTTCGTTGTAGGAGTTTCGTTCGTTATAGCATTCTCAATTTTATAGGTAAAACCGTTCGTTATAGGAATATTCGTAGTAGGATCCGTTCGTTATAGCATACCCCACTGTATATATATATATATATATATATATATATATATATATATATATATATATATATATATATATATATATATATATATATATATATATATATATATATATATATATATATATATATACATACATATAACCGGTTGGAATTTACTGGACTTTAATTTCTCACTTGACTTGGGGTTTATTAAAGATTGTTAGATGGTAATCGCAGTGGAAGAGCCCCTTTGAGAAAAATCCAGAAGCAGCACAAGAGCACTTAACTTTACTAAACAAAATGAATTGTCCGTGACCCGTGGAAGGATAGCGTCTGTGACTGGGATGAATGACACACACACTGTAAAATTTAGACACTTATATTCCCTCCAACACTACAGACACAATCAAATAATGGTACACCAATATGCGCACCTCTTAACTTGAACTTAAAACACTACTCTGGGGAATAAAAGTTATACATGATATTGAAATTATTAGAAACTCAGGCAACAATAAATTTAAAGTATTAAGAAATGTTGCTTTCACACATGAAACAGGCCTTAAGGGCTTTCAACAAAATTATATCACCCCAACAGATGCACAATTCCTAACCTAACTTAAACACTACTCTGGGGAACAAAGGTTATACCTGAGATCGGAATTATAAAGAAAAATTAAATGCATTAAAGGAATTAAATCACAGTATCACTCTGGTTCCACTTAGTGACACAAACATTCAAAACAATACTATCAAAATCAATTAAGAACTATTACTACACACGTCAAGATAATATCAGTAACTGAAAAAATGGTACCTGTACTAACTACACACAATAATATTGTCACTATTATTGAGATGTTACTGGGTCCACTAATACCCGTGAACCATGCTCCACCCAATTCAACATACACCCGTAGTAAGGGAGATAAAATGTTTCTCTAGGTATCCCCTAGACTCCTGGTCTCAGTGTGTGACCATTAATCTACTCAGATAGCCTCAATGTACTCTCAGTGCGTCCATGGGCGGGAAGAGAGAACGCCAACAGGTGACTATGGCCAGTAGGTAATACTTCTAGCTGACCGAGGACACGTGGTGTGGTGTTGTGCACCCACGGGGTAAGAACTGATCACCCAATGCTGATGCTGGCCCCGTATCGTTTTAGTTGTCGGGAGCACTCGTTCACTCAAGAGATCCTTTGCTCCTCGCTAACCAGTGACAAGCCTGCACTGATCGTTCCAACGGCGACAATCGCCAATCATCAATCCTCAACGGCAGTCTCAAACAGCAGTCAATCTCTCGCAGTCATCACTCTCGCAGTCAATTTCTCGCAGTCAAGTGGGTTCTGACGGAAACCCTGAAATTGACTCACTGTTAGCTCTTAATAACTTTATCACTGCCCTATCTAACCCCTATCTGAGATCGAATGAGACTTATTTGTTATACTGCAAGAGCGCAGCACAGGTGACTAGGCCACGTGACTATTTCTGTGACGGACGCGCAGGGACATCTTGTTTGTCTGAATGCTTCCCCGTGACTGAGAGCTAGCCAGCCCCGTGTCCTCTCAAGGCGTTAGCTTAGGCCTACATGACATATTTTCCGCCTAACTAATAACTCCTTGGGACACCCGAAACATTATTCAGACTGATAAACGATCTATAATAATTTCAAATTCAATAATAGTCCCTTAACTTCATGAATTGCATCGTTATTAATTTGGCAAATTACATTTAATATCATATAGGCCCAGTTCCACAACCTCTCACTATGTGCAGGGAGCACTCTCTTCCCTCAGACGACCTTGAAAGCTCAGTATCGCCAATGGCGCGGCGTTTGAAATTACACTGAAATTTCTGAATATCACATATATAATACTGTATATATATATATATATATATATATATATATATATATATATATATATATATATATATATATATATATATATATATATATATATATATATATATATATATATATATATATATATATATATATATATATATATATATATATATATATATATATATATATATATATATATATATATATATATAAGCTTGGGTATTAGCATATACAGATCACGCCAACTTGATATACTGTATATATATATATATATATATATATATATATATATATATATATATATATATATATATATATATATATATATATATATATATATATATATATATATATATATATATATATATATATATATATATATATATATATATATATATATATATATATATATACATATAACGCGGTTTCACTTAACGCGTTTTATCATATACGCGGTGCCTCGCCAGAGCTGAACTTTCACTTAACGCGGAATTTTTCATCATATACGCGGGAAGCGGCGCGGGCACGATGCGCACAAGGTCGCCCAGTCATCAAAACATTACCGAGTTCTTCACCCGCCACCCACCACAGCCGGCCCAAGTCAGTGATAGTGATAATTATAGTGAGGATATGGACTTATATGGCCTTTGAGGGGTTTGACAAAGAGGCCCTGCAAGCCTCTGTGGTGGATAGTGATACAATTGATACAAGTGATACAGGTGAGGGCCAATAATCTGCCCTCTGCCTCGGAACCAACCCCCCATCCCCGTGTGCCCAGCCATCTTTTCTACTAATGCAAGTGTTAAAAAACCTATTATTATTGATATTTCTCTTAATTATTAATTGTGTGTGCATACCATCATAAAGTTAAGATAAAATTTTTACTACAACATAGTTGTGTGTCGTCAAAAAGTGGAGTTTGGGGGTCGGGCCAGTCTCTATTGGAATTAATCCCATATGTTCTGTTGTTCACTTAACGCGGTTTTCACTTAACGCGGTACCCTGTGGGTTCAATTGACCGCGTTAAGCGGGGGTACTGTATATATATATATATATATATATATATATATATATATATATATATATATATATATATATATATATATATATATATATATATATATATATATATATATATATATATATATATATATATATATATATATATATATATATATATATATATATATATATATATATATACCTGTATTGTAAATCTAATGGAAGAAATTATTTAATGACAGCTCCAATATCATATACAGTGAGCCATAACACTTTACAAACATGGAATACTGTACAGTAGATTTTTAGTATTTCATATGTTATCCTGTTATCCTTGTTCAGTGTTTATGTATAGTATGAATTTTTACTTTAAATCAAATAAGATCTGATCATTCTTTAACATATCTTTTGTCAGTACACCATCAATGAAAGTGTTACTCATTGAGTGTAATATAATACTGAACCTTACATGTGGGTGAGCTACAGCCCAGTTGCTGACTTTTCCAAAATTCAAAATCATCATAAGACATCCTACTTCAGCTGATTTAACTTAAACTTATACCAACAATTCACATCCATGATTCTAAAGAAAATTCCATACCAGATTCATCATTATTGAAGAAATGTCGACGCATGAGGAAGGACTGTTCAGGTATGTATTTCCCATTCTCTCGCAGCATTCTTGATCGAATCATAGCTTGGCTGCAAATATCAAGGAAAGTTCACATTTAAACAATAACTAGCTTTGAAATAAAGTACTGTACAGTCAGTTCTGCTATAACGCGATAGTTGTGTTCTTGTAAAATATCGTGTTATAGAAAATCGCGTAATAGAAATAACAGGGCTTATGGAAAAAATAGGGTTAGGTGCAGATTACTCAAAATCGAAAAAATTTAGAAGTTAGCCTACCACAAAGGATAGCACAGTCTAAATAAATGTTACATTCATATCTAATAATGAAATCATACAGTAAATGTAACACTTTACTTGATGGGGGAGAAGGGTGATTTTGAGGTTGATAACATCGAGCTTCTCTTCAAGTGTTATATCCTTTCTTTTACGATCATCACCGGGAATTCGATCACCAGAACGCTTCTTGGAGATATTCTTCTTTACCATATTCACAGTTAATACCACAAAATTGGAGAAATAGTAAGCAAAAATCGCGTTACAGCAAACAAGCGTTCGCGTTATACAAATATCGTTCCTCTATTCATAAATCGCGTTAGAGCAAATTCGCGTTATCAAAACACGCGTTATAGCAGAACTCACTGTACATGCATACCAGTATGTATTGTACACTCTCACTGAAACTTCTCGAATGCTATAAGCACTATGCAATCTGAAAAATGAGCGAAGATCCTGAAACCATTCTGAGATGACAAGCCCAATTCTGCTCATTCTCACATCCATTGTGCCCAGGTGTTCAAAAAGTTTTTGTTGAGAGTCTACAAGCATTTTAAAAACCATACATGCTGTACACTATACTTCAATAATTAATTGTAAATTCTAACCCAAATATACTGTTGTATTATTTAAAACAAGCTATGGTACTGTATTAAGGTAGTGGAACTAACTAGGAAATTTAAAAAGGCTGTGATAACCTCTGTACTGTACTGTACCAATACACACAGTATAATAAAGATAAACAATAAGTACTGTACAGTACTGCAACACATTTTTTAATAAAATGTAGTAACATACTGAATATGGTAGTCTAGGACTTAAATATCACCATAGAAGATAAATGCCTTTTTATCTCATGAAAAGGTAGAAAAGGTGCTTTAATCGCCCCGAACAAGATTAACCTGCCACGTCAACTAGATACAGTTTATTTTGGTCAAACCTGTCAAATACAAATACAGGTACTCCTTGACTTACAACCTACTCGACTTGCGACCACCCGGACCTACGACCGCCGCAGTCGTATAATTTTTTCTTCAAATTACCGGTACGTACGTATTTTCTAGTACCGAAACGTTTCTGTCCTGTACGACAGCATGGCATGGGCTGGGACGCCTCGTGGTGTACAGCATCAACGCCGTAGTCCGCTCAGTTGGTGTCAATGCCTATAGCTATGGCCTGGCACTTGACATTATTAGGGACCTGCCACGCTTTGCCATAAACAGATAAATTGTACCGGGAAATTTCCCCCCCCCACACACACATCATTTTGTCACTTTATGTAACTTGCTGACAAAACCCATGACCCTTCAGGCTTTTACGCCCTTAATGCATGAGTCATAAAGGTAAGCATGAACTCAGCATGCTTCCCAGATGGGCACTGTAAACGCTTCTGCGCTTCACCTTGCACAGGATGTAAGGGGGTGCCCAATAAACTAGCCCTCTCTGGGGCAAGATATTGGAAGCATAATGTATTGTCTAATGGTAGACCCTGCTGCCATATGGCATCACGTAAATTGTGACCAAGTCCCAGGATGCTGATCTGACTTTCTGCCTCATTTACACACAATTGTAGGGTCTCAATTATTTCTCTTACATGAAAACACAACATACATATAGCATTTCTCACTATTGATTTTTTTTCATTCTTGTATTTCTTTGTACCTGTATTTATTGTTATTATCATCATTATTATTATTATTATCATTATTACCATTAATATTTTATTTTTTATTATAAATTTTATTTACTATGAATTAGTATTATTATTACATTTTTGTCCCCCAGGCCCTGATGTGGGTCAGTGACCTGTGCCCGGGTGGGCTAATCTCCGTAAAAAAAAAACTAAAAAAAAACTGAGTGTGTAGTGTCTCCCCACACCGTACCTTCCACGGTTTGCCACAGACATTAAAACTCTGTTTGGGGGCATGTAATGAGTTACAAATTTTATTTTTTCAATTGTATTGACTAAAAGTATTAGAAAGTCATACTTATGCAAAAGTACAAAAAAAAGAGTACTTTTTAAAAAATAAATACCCAAAAAGTTACTTGAGTACAGTACTCAAGTAAATTTATTGAGTTACTTTACAACTCTGTGTACAGGCAAGATAGGGGGTCTGGGGGGTGGACTTCCTGGTTAGGTTAGGTTTGGTTAGGTATGTTAGGATAGATTCAAAACTATGCTTTTCCAATGGTTTTTTATGTGTTTAGAAAAATTCTAATTACCTCAAGAGTATTACTGTATTTCACTTGTTGCCTCCAAACGAATTTTGGGATTTTTTTTAGTTGCAATCAGTAATTTTGACATTTCTAAAACACTTTTCTTCAACGGCATTTCTGGTGCAAATTATAGTTAATATTTAGAAGTTGCCAATACCAATTTGTAAATTAAGTCTTCTCAAGGGAGAAAGAGCAAAAAATTAAATTTATTCGATTGCATTTCAGTCGGAAATTTTTAGTTTTACGTACAGGGGTCCCCCCCAAATTCGAGGGGGTTAGGTTCTCAAAATGGCCGTGAATCGCCAAATCTCCAAATAACAACTTTAAAACTATCCACAGACAATCTTGGGTACATTCAGGGTGTCATCCGCGAATAATAGAGGACTGCGAAATAAAAACTGCAAACTTGGGGAGGCCCCCCTGTATTTTAACAAATAAAATTAGCTATAATATTAGTTGTTCAAAGTATGCAGGGCTTTGAAGTACTGTAATGTAGAGGGAAAATGTGGGGTAAAATATGATTTCTCCAGATAATAACTGTTCACTGTCTGTCATTGATATTTGGTTTAAAAATACGCTTAATAATGACAACTGACAGGCCGATGCATTACTGCATCATCCACTGCAGAGTTTCATCAGAAAAATAGTGTTATGATAGGTTAGGTTGGGTCAGGTTAGGTTTGGTTTTGTTGGTTGGTTGGTATTTTATGTGATTTAGGATTGATGGGTGGGGTCTAAAGAACATAAGAATGGAGGAAACTGCAGCAGGCCTATTGGTCCCATTTACACCCAACCCCTATTTCTCATATATCCATCCAACCTACAGTATGTTTGAAGCTATCTAGTGTTTTTGAGTTAATGATGATGCTGGTAACTTCACTCATCCACTACTCTATTTCCAAACCAATGTTTATCTATTTTGCGCCTAAATCTAAATTTGTCCAATTTAAAACCATTGTTCAAGTTCCCTCCTGGTTGGATAGTTTGAGTACCTTTGTAATGTAGGGGACATTACAAAGGTACTCAAACTAAAAAATTCATTTGAAACTAATCAAATAACATTGGAAAAACATATTTTGGTATTATTGCGTTTACACACCGTTCATTCCTACCACTAATCTATTATCATATTCGAATAAGACGTCTAATAATAAGATAATTTTCATCTAGTATTACATTACCGGGCAAAATGTAAAATAACGGAGATAGCTTATCCAAAATTTTCTCTATTTTCTTCCATTAATCTTCCGCCATTATAGTCAGCCTCTCCTCCAACACTGCGTGTCTCCTGCGTCTCCTTCATAAATCATCACGCGCATGCGTTCCCGTACACGTCATGCGGCCAATCAAAAGCATTTTTGTTTTTGAAACAAAATAAAATGATTTGGGGTTAAATTCGCGGTATATTTGGCCCAATCAAATTCGAGTTTTACTTTGGGTCTCATATTTCGAAATTCAAGTTCAGTAATTTCAGTTCCGACCATGGCAGTCTGCGATAGGAGTCACTTCAATCATATGGAGCTGATTGCAAGTTTTTGGGAAAAAGACGAAGAAACTGTAGCATTTTTTCAATCGCATGGTGTTCTTCCAACCTCAGTAAAGTGTACTAAGAGCAAGACAATGTAAATGTCGCAAAGACCAACATATGTGACGTTGTGTAAGAATCTCAGAATCCAACGACGAACAAGAACCAAGCCAATAAGGTAAGAAATAGGTGATTCCATCATTTGGTGAGTCAGTTAAGTTAGGTTAGGTTTGGTTTTGTTTTTCTAGTGTTTTTTGGTGTATTTTGCCATGAGTTTTTCGGAAAATGTCCAACGAAAAAAAAACGCTAATTTTCCCCAGAAATGAAAGTCATATTCATTCTAAACACACACAAATACACTAGAAAAATAAATTTTTGACTTTCTAACAGAAACGGTTTGGATATTTTTAATATCCAAACAAAGACTGGTGCATAAGTGAAATTTGAATATATATATATATATATATATATATATATATATATATATATATATATATATATATATATATATATATATATATATATATATATATATATATATATATTAAAAATCGCTGGATACCCGAAGCGATAATACATACCCAGTCCGACTAATTACCCAAATGTAGCTGCAATGAAGTCAAATAATGGTCCTACATGAATAAATCGGGTTACCAATCACTTCTCGACTAGTATTTGGTGTCACAAAGTAAAAAAAAATTGGAAAACGTAATTTAATTTGAGTTAATAGATCGAGTGCATGTACCTAACCTAACCTAACCTAACCTCGACTAGTATTTGGTGTCACGAAGTCACAAAAAATTGGTAAACTTAATTTAATCTGAGCTAATAGATCAAGTGCATGTACCTAACTTAACCTAACACAACACAACTCAGATTAAATTAAGTTTACCAATTTTTTGTGATTTTATGACACCAAATACTGGTCGAGAAGTGATTCACAGCCCGATTTATTCATGTAGGACCATTATTTGACTTCATGCGGCTACATTTGGGTAATTAGCCGGACCCATAATACCAGATTAGGTTAAGTTAGGTTGGATTCAAAACTATGTTCTTCCGGTCGTTTACCTCAGAAACTATTGATTTGAGCCAAAAATGAAGGTAAAATTCGTGCACAGCTCACCCAAAACTATCGGAAAAACATAGTTCAACGTCAATTTCATTTAATGGCAACAAGTGAAATTTTACCTTAAGGTCAGAAACACTTGACACCTGTCACTTACCTATCCTGAAGTTGTGTTAGATCTACTTTCTTCTGTGTGGAGATTAATACGCTCACATAATGCCTCAGGATTCCACAGAGGAATGTGATGAGTACAATGGGTAAAAAGACCCATACTCTTATGTCCGAGTCTAAAAGCAATTCCGCCATATTTATACGGTCGTTGAGACACTGTTGAGGTGGTCGGACTGATCAATGTGTCAGTCGCGCCCGTGTTACAGAGAATTGGTTTTGAGGAGAGACTGAGGCAAGGTTGGACTGAAGTTAGTGATCTGAAGATAGGTTGAAGCGATCTGATGAGAAACTAAAGTGAAGAGGTCTGAGGCTATGCGGAGTGTATAAGCATCTCAGGGGGCACTACTCAGTCGAGTGTCCTTACTTGGAGCTGGCAGACGCTCGCCCCACAAGGGGTCACAGCTCAAGATTGAAGAAGCCGCAGGTCCAGAAAACCGTGAGGGCAAACTTTTTCGGAGTGAGGGTTGTAAACTCTTGGAACAATCTACCAGAAAGTGTTGTGACGGCACCGAGTGTGAGCTCTTTCAAGACAAGACTTGACCAACACTGGAGCGGGTTCAGGTACATTCAGGAGCCGGTGCATGCCCAGTACTTGCCAACAGTGCGTGACAGAGACGTGACCGATCGCCCAAGCGGCTAACGAGCCGATCAGTGACGAAGAGGATAAAAGTAAAGTAAAAGAAATAGCAAGGACAATCAGCAGTTTTAAGAACATGGCTACTGGAGTCAGTAAAATAAATAAACTCATTTTACAGCAATTACCAAACAACATGGTACTTCTACTAAGAAATATATTTAATGCATCCATAGCTTCAGGCCACTACCCAAAGAAATTTAAGACAGCAATTATCAGACTGATACCAAAATCAGGAAAAGCCCCCACAGCAGTAGCAAACTACAGACCAATCTCTCTATCAGAAACTCCGGGAAAAATTTTAGAAACAAAAATTATCCACCAATTAAGAACACACCTGGAACTAGAATACAAATACAACCCTAGACAACACGGATTTAGGAAACACAGAGGAAAAAACACAGCCATGGCCCTTATATACGAAAGTATAGCAAACGCAATGCATAATAGAGAACAGTGCAACATAGTTTTCAGAGTTGCCAACTTAGCGACTTTGTAGCTAGATCTAGAGCTTTTTTTTCTAGCGACATTTTAGAGCGATTTGTGACTTGTCGCAAATCTAAAGATATCCACAGAAATCTAGCGACTTTCTGGATACTTTTGGACTGTCCATGAAAACTCAGTTTTCCTAATTTCGAGCCATAATATAGAGCAACGGGGTTACAGGGACAATAAATAATAAGAAAAGTTTAATACATTTGAACGGGTCGTGGTACAGAAGGAGGGACACGTCTATTTCCTGATCACTTGATGTCAGCCCGTCCATGGCTTATGTTGCCGTGTCGTCATTTATTTGTCTATTACCTTCGCCTTTGTAGCACCTGGGTAACTTACCTTTTTGTCAGATATGCAATATGAATTTCATTAATACGCTAAATTTTAAAGAATATTAGCAAAACATCTTATAGAATTAATTCTATCAAGCCTGCGTGGTTCCAAACTTGTCATCCGCGTCCACCATGGGTGACCCATAGACTCCATACAGTTGCCCCGACACTGTTCACCCGCTGTGCCAAAAACCATCAAGGAAACTTTCCGCTTGTTTGCATGCTGTTTATTAATTTGAACCCTTCATAGTCCCAATAGAAAATGGGTAAGCCCCAGTATTCTCAGCGATTTAGGAAGGAATGGCTCAGAGATGACAGATACAAAAATTAGCTTCTGGAGGTGCCAGGAGATAATAAAAAAGGATTTTGTAAATTTGCAAGTGTACTTTGTCTGCTAAGTTGTGCGACATTGAAAAACACAAAAACACTAAAAAACACAAGAAAGCAGAAGAGCCGTTTAGTGCAGAAAGACAGACAATTTTACCATTCAAGAAACTTGAAGCAAAAAAGTGGAGGGAACTCTGGCCATGTTTGTAGCTGAACATTGTTCTATTCGTGTGGTAGAACACTTAAGTGAAGTGTGTAAAGTATGTTTTAGTGACAGCAAGGCAGGCAGTGAACTCAAGTTAAAAAGATCAAAGTGTTCTGGGGTAATATGCAATATTCTTGCGCCACATTTCACAGAAAATCTGAAAAACGATATTTTTACATAATGCATTTTATTTATACTCCGTCCATTATAATCGGCATTATGAAAATATTATTTGCATCAAATTACTGAAGGGGGGGAATAATAGCTAGCGACTTTCCATGGAAGATTTAGCGACATTTAGCCACTTTTAGGTACCAGCCTAGCGACATTTGAAAATCCGAGTTGGCAACCCTGATAGTTTTAAGGGACTTGGCAAAAGCGTTCGATAAGGTCTGGCACTTGGGACTTAAATATAAAATAACCAATCAAGAACTCCCTAACAACTTCACCTCTCTACTTTGTAATTTCTTAGACCATAGAGAAGCACACATTATAATAGGCAATCACAAAGGCCCAAGCTTCAGACTTTATAGTGGAGTACCACAAGAAAGTAATTTATCCCTAACTCTTCACACAATCTACACTTCAGACATGCCGCCACCAATTCACGGTGAATACATTGCATATGCTGATGATGTCACCCAGATCATCCACCATCCAGGCAAGGCCAAACAGATGATGGCATCAAAAACAGCTCGCGTCATAATACAAATCAATATATACGAGAAAAAATGGAAAAATAAAAACTAATACACAGAAACTGAAAATCATACACATTTCAAGGATAAACCCAGCCCCAATCACAGTAAACAACGAAGAAATACAATACTCAAACGAAGGAAAAATACTGGGGCTAACAATAACAAGAACAGGAATAAATAAACACATAACAGAACGCAATAGACTAGCCCAAATACAGCTTACAAAATTAAGAAGATTCGGTAAAATGGAAGAGAAAATACATCTACACCTATTTAAAGCATTTGTCCACCCCCATCTTGAATACCCAGGTTAAAGCACCTTAATTTGCACTCCCTCGAGAGACGTAGAGCGAGGGGCGACCTGATAGAGGTGTATAAGTGGAAGTCAGGGCTAAACAAAGGGGACATTATAAAGGTACTCAAACTATCCAACCAGGAGCGAACTCGTAACAATGGTTTTAAATTAGACAAATTTAGATTTAGGCGTGAAATAGATAAACACTGGTTTGGAAACAGAGTAGTGGATGAATGGAACAAGTTACCAAATATCATCATTAACTCGAATACGCTGAATTGCTTCAAACATAGGTTGGATGCTCATATGAGCAATAGGGGTTGGGTGTAAACGGGACTGCCCAGTAGGGCCAATAGGCCCGCTGCAGTTTCCTCCATTCTTATGTTCTTATGTACCCGCCAATACCATTAAACACGATCAGCCATACCAACCAATTAAAACTCCAGGCAAAACAAAACAAGGCCATCCGCAGAGCCTCCAAACAACGTCCCCCATACACTGTGGGGTACGAGATGTTGGGTTCACACTCAGGATGGGATGGAGAAAGGAAACTCACAATGTGCTCTCTGTATACATATTGTATTGGATGTACAATGCAGCTTGGTGCAGAGAGAGCTGGTTGGTGAGGGTGCTCAGAGTAGGACCAGCTTGTGGGTCGCCATGCTCGCCGGCGGGAGCGAGGGCCGCCAGGCAGGAGTGGAGGAGGAGGTGTTGCTTGCTGCGGCTGTAGCTAGAAGAAGAGAGGTAGGTCACCACGAGGTCAGGTCTTATATAGCGGAGGAAGGCGTGGCTTAATAGTTGACCTCCGTCATGTAAGGCGGCGCTGGTTGACCTAGACCACGAGGCATACACTGGGGAATTCGCGGGGTCGGCTACTCAGCGACAAACGTTTGTAGGGGAGGAATCCATTACAACGCAACCAAAATTAAAGAGCTTCACGAAAAATACAACATTTTACCATTAAACATATGAACATACAGACAAGCACAGGGAGTATGGTACAAACTAGAAGTCATGGAAGACGAAATATATAATCAACTAAAAACAGAGGACACCACAAGATCACACAACTGGTGGCCAAAAAGCCTTCTCTATAACCCTCAAGAGCCAGAACTACTGTACACTAAACAGTACACAAATAACACATCCTTATCTACACCTCCTTTTGACCAACACCAACAAGCACCCTAGAGCCAGACCCATTATACACCACAGCATAAATAACTTCTTGACGCCAGTCACACCTTATTTTCGACCATAATATTGAAAATAAAAGATGAGAGTGTTTTACAAGTTACACAAGGACCTAGTAGACTTCTCCAACTAACACAATAATAAACAACTCCTTGCTAGCTAGCTTAGCCCCCCCCTGTTCCCTTTGAGCTCGGGCGACCTCTAAGTGCGGCCTTCACCACAGCCAATCAAATCGTCTCTGCTAGGTGGATAGCACGCGTGCTCTTATTTTCTACTACTTTACTTCCCGTTTCATAACTTTCCTTCTACCTTACCTCTTCTCTCCCTTCCCATGGCAAACCATTGCCATTTTATCGCCATTATCATCATCATCATCGGGAGACCATTCTACTCTGACCTACTGGACCAGCAAGACCTCTCTACAGCGCCTCACCAACCAGCTCCCTCAGAAAGCTCCTCGCCCAACAGGACCTCTGAGCAAACTACTCATCACCTTGTAACTCCTTAGCACTGCACTGTACAACAATATATATACAGAAAACGAATTGTGAGTTTCTATTCTACCTCAATCCTGAGTGTGAGATATCTACATGTACGTACGTTTGTGAGCCCATACAAAGAGATAATAGACAAGCAAAGAGATTTTGACAACTGGCCACATACAGTACGCTACAATTGGTGACCCCTGGAGCTGTGAACACCACACTCCCTCTGCTGCCTTACTGTGAGGATCGCCCTGCTTGCTACCAGTCCGGGCCAACCGCCCTACCAGCATCACCTGTTACTCCACATCTCACGACCGTAAGGCTTATAACGCATTAGTCTGTTCTCCCCACTGGCGGTGCGAGTGACCCACATCACAGCCGGAGAGCAACTAATGTGCTATATTCCAAACGTGGTTTGAGCTCTTTTGCCTACTCTCCTATTTTTCTTTTGTTTTTTTTTAGTTCTGGCCTAAGGACCTGCACCCTAAAAAGTGTATTCGTCCCGAAGTCCCCCCTGCAACTCTTCACCTCCCTCCCAGGAGATTGTGAACACGGAAAGGGGTCGGAACAAGCACCCATCCCTGATCCTTCCCAAACAGGTTTGACGCACTTCCGCAATAATGGACGGACGGATCTCTCTACCGACCCAAAGGGCGTTTTCAAGTAGTACACCTCGACATCGTGGGACCTCTTCCATCATCCTGCGGTAGCACCTACATCTTCACCTGCATCGACCGTTTCACCAGGTGGACAGAAGCCATCCCCATGCCCAATGCTACAGCAGAGTCTGCCGTCCGCGCCTTCATGTCCGGTTGGGTTTCCCATTTCGGCCCTCCTGCAACCGTCATCACTGACCGAGGAGCCCAGTTTGAGTCACAACTCTGGCACAGCCTCCTACAGTTCCTCGTCACTTCTAGGCAACGCACTACCGCATACCACCCTCAATCCAACGGCATGGTAGAGCGGTTTCACCGGCAGCTGAAGGACGCACTCAAGGCGCAGCACGACCCTTACAGCTGGACGGATGCGCTACCCTTAGTGCTCCTCGGCATCCGTGCATCACACAAGGAGGACATGGACTGTAGCCCAGCAGATCTCACCCTAGGCGAGCCCCTTCGCCTACCCGGAGATTTCTCACTCCCTCCTGACCTCCACCAATCCACTCCTGCCGTTCGTCACGACTTACTCCAAAAGCTACAACAAGCAGTTTCTGCATTCAGAGCTACTGCTCCACGCCAGCCTCCTCGGCGCCCTGAACACATCCCTCCTGCACTACTCACTGCCGAGTATGTTTTCGTCAGGCATGATGCTCACCGCAACCCCCTCATCTCTTCCCTCATCCCGTTGTAATTTCCCCTGTAATATTTGCACCTTGGCCTGGCCTTATCTTGAACTAGGGAACAGTTAAATCTGAACAACACTATACTTTTTACTATACAAAAATGCCTGAGTACAGTACAGTACAGTACTACATTAAAGAAAAAGTATTGGAATTTTCTGGTGAAAAGGGGAGTCCGGACCTCCAGGCCCGCCCCCCCCCACCTTACTTTTATCCTCTTCACCACTGATCGCCTCGTTAGCCGCTTGCACGATCGGTCACGTCTCTGTTATGCACTGTCGGCCCTTGAATAAGTTGTCTTTAACCGCGAGGTCTTCTGCCGGGTTTGTCGCATAAAATATGTTTTGCCATTCTATCCGCACTTAACAGGGAGAGAAGTCTTACTCTACAAAGCTTTACTACCCTTCAGAATACGCATGTGTCAAGTGATATGTTTTTAGTTTAACAAATTTATTGACAAAGCTTGGAGTACAGTCTGCCTATTCCGAGTCATTCAGTCAGGTCTTGACACTGATGGTGGTATGTCATTATGACTCATTAAATTATACATTGGAGCCCAAGCGACTAACGAGCCGATCAGTGGTGCAGAGGATAAAAGTAAAAGTAAAACATTAGAATGATGATTAGATAAAGCTGTAGCAGGCACGCAGCGAAGTAATAGTCTCGTAGCAATAGGGCATTTCATTTGAATAAACTTTAGTAGTAAAACAGTCATACGATTATGAAAGCAATGTTTATACATAATAATAAAAATAGTGTCTCAAAACTATAACAAAGTGAAAGTAATGGATCTAGTAGTTGGTAATTGTTACCCCTTTGAGGCCCAGGTGTTACTCGCCGTCATTTGTTGTCAGCTGTCACCATCATCGACGAGGTCGGTCTAGTTGGCTGCTGAAATCTCCTTTAGAAGTTACATTATATTAAGAACACCAAGAAATCAGCAGATATGGCAACTCAAGCACCTCAGGTGGATCTACCGTGGTGGCAAAAATATCTTGCTCGTGGT
The DNA here is from genome assembly GCF_018991925.1 of Homarus americanus. Classification (NCBI taxonomy): domain Eukaryota; kingdom Metazoa; phylum Arthropoda; class Malacostraca; order Decapoda; family Nephropidae; genus Homarus; species Homarus americanus. Next base: position 5,531,866 of record NW_024757794.1, read on the forward strand.
GTAGGTTGTGGAGGAGGCATAAGTAAGTACAATATTGAACGCAAATGTTGCTGGCCCAATTTGCTTAACTCCCTTACGCCTGTCACTCAATAACTATAGGGTCACACAACCTGGCTTTGTGACACAGGATTTTTAACTCTCTTCCCCAATTAAACTCTGAGAAAAACTGATAATGAAAGCCAGAAATCCCCAATAATAATACAATGGCTGTTAGTGTCAATTTGAACATATTGTCATTATGAAGTGTTATTCTCATTTTGTAAGTAGAATGCTTTTGACAAGTACCAGTTATTTAGAATTGTGATGGTGCCAGTATTAGAAAAATCAATATGTCAGTAATCATTACATAACTTTTCAGGGCCTGGGTAATGTTAAGTACTTTCATGGGTGAGTGTTGAGTGTGTTTTGGGACTTAACAAATAAAATATTTGGTCATTTTATAGTATCACACCGGTCTTTATTTCGATATTAAAAACAGGTTTTCCTATGTATATAGAAGAGTTTCGAACGAATTTCATATTCATTTCCACCGAAAATCACGTGTTTTGTAGATAACACCCCACCACCCAACAATCATAACGGAAAAAGTTGGATTTTTTTAGAATAAATAAATTATATTCCCAACCAACCAAGAAAACCTAACCTAACCTCCCATCGGAGGCCTGGAGCCATGCGTGAGCAGGGAATCAGACCACCTCCGCCATAAGTAAACAAATCATGGCAACACTTGTGACCGAGCGAAAGTAATAATCTTGAAAAATTAATATCTCGGTTATCCTTAATTTCTGGTGGAAATATCATGGAAGGAAAATGTCTTTGAATTGTGTAAACATTATGAGATACATATTTTTAATACGGAAATAAAGACCGGTGTGATACTTTAAATTCGCCAAATATTTGGGTGATTATCAAGAAGTTCAGTGTCACTTTAACTGCAGAATATTACTCTACCTGACAAAAGAAAGGTTGCATTTGCAATCATTGAGGTTCATGCATAAATTTCAGGTGAGGACAACCAAAAAACTGAAGAACTCTATTATTTTTCCCAATTGTTTTAATTTTTGTTTAATGCTACATTGTCAAGTAATGCCTTCATTCCATTCACTAGAGCAGGGGTTCTCAACCGGAAACTGATTCGGGAGCAAGAGATATGTTCGATGAGAAATCAATCACAGAATTTTGGCCCTTGATGTGCGATTCCTACCCAAAAGTGGCAGAAAGAGCTATCCGTGCATTGCTTCCGTTTGTGTCGACATATCTTTGTGAGTCAGGCTTTTCAACTCTGTTGCAAATTAAAACGAAGCAACGTAGTAGATTAGAGGTAGAAAATGACCTGCATTGTGCCCTTTCAAGCACTCCTCCGCGTATCCCAGAATTGGCGAAGAAAAAACAATCACAGGTTTCTCATTGACTGTAATCTTCATCTGAATAAAATTAATTACAAATTTACAATATCCTGGTATTCTATTGAACTTTTTGTTTATTGCATTATGCTTCAGTTTGGTCTGTTAAGTAATTCATTATAAATATAAAAAACTATTTTACTTTTATTCAAGTTTTATAAATCCATCAACATTTTCAATTGGCATTTAATTTGTAAAACTCCACTATAAAAATAATCCATGTAAAATTGTAAATGTATATGTACTAATTTGGAAAAAATAAAGGATTTTCAGTATTATATGCATATTATTTGGAATGCACTTTTTGAGGCAGACAATCTTGGAAAGGAGGGGGGAATGACATTCTGACATATGGTGAAAGGGGTGCATGGGGCAAACAAGGTTGAGAACCACTGCACTAGAGTCATTTGCTGGGTTAATATTTAGAAGTTGCCAACACCTACTTATATATTGAGTCTTATACAGGGAGAAAGAGAAAAACTATGAATAATTTATTCTACAATGTTTCTGTCGGAAATTAACATTTTTTGAGTATTTTGACCAATAAAATTACCAACAATGTTAGTTGTTCAAAGCAGCCAGGGCTTTGAAGTAGAAGGAAAATGTGGGGTAATATACTTAAAAGAACACCAAGCAAACCTTTGAAGGTAAAATTATCATTTCAGTCATCCACCTATTTGGAAGTTGAAATTATGTTTTTCCAATGGTTTTTGATGTGTTTTGAATAATTTTATGATTCTACTACAAATCACTACTGTTTGAGCTACCCCTCCCTCCTCCCTTATCTAACGATAAGGGGTTTGGGTGGGGGAAAATCACAAAAGTAGCCATTTGTGATAGAAATGAAGGTCAGAATCATTCAAAACACATCAAAAACCATTGGAAAAACATAATTTCAGCCTAACCTAAATCTAACTTAGATTTTATCGGAAATTAATCATTTGTGGAAGAAATGCTACGGAAGAAACGAGTCCTAGAATTGTTTAAACTACTGATTGCAAAACTTAAAATCCCAAAATTTGCAGGATGACCAAAATGATGATACCTGGTAATACACCCCTTTGAAAACCTTATCTAATGTCTCCTAACTTTTCAAAATGCTAAGACTCACTTTTCTGTTTATGGATCTCTCCTCATCTGAGCACCGAAAACAACGCCATCACCTACTAAACAGTGAAAACACGAATAAGGTAAACTTTTTTTATAGTTTTAGGATTTTTAAAGGTTAGAAAATGTTAGGTCAGGTTTTCAAAAGTTTGTTTAGTGTTTTTTTTTTTTAGCATTTTACCCGACATTTTCTCTCTACTTCCAAGCACTGCCTACTTTAAAAAATGTAATATTGTTGGCAATTTTATCGATTAAAATACTCATAAAATATAAATTCCCGATGGAAACGTTATAGAATACAGGTGCTCCTCTACTTAAGAACGTTCAACTTGCAAACTTTCAGAGATACAAACATCATCACTGAGGGAGGTTACCTGCCAGAACAGGTGTTTAATGTGGACGAGACTGAATTATTTTGAAGAAAATTCCAGATAGAACAAACATTACCTAAGAGGAGAAGAGTGAGCCAGGTTTTAAGGCTGTATTAAAGGGTATAGCTGTACTAAATATCCGTAATCTTTTCATTTTTTACAATATGTTCGGTATCTACAGGAGTAAAGTTGGACTTATAAACAAGCCTCAGGAACGTAACTTGTTCGTAAGTAGGGGAGCACCTGTAATTTGTTTAATCTCTTTTTCCTTATATAAGACTCAATATATAAGTAGGTGTTGGCAACTAATAAATATTTACCATTTGCTGGAGTGCCAAATTAAAACAAAATGTTAATGAATTACCAGTACAGTATAATTATGATATACATACAGTAAACCCTCGATAACTCAGCACATAAGGGGCTCTGGCCTTGCCGAGTTAGCCCACTTCCCTGCTCCTACAAAAATACAACAATAAAAATTATTGACCCACATATGTGCACAGTACATGTAATTACTAAATTTAAAAAAATAACACCAGCACTGCAGGTGAAGAATGAAGCATCATAGTAGGTGACACATGCATGATAAGTGAAGCAGAGGTATGATAGATAACACAGAGGCATGGTAGGTGATGCAGGTGGCCAGATATGCTGAGATTTCTTGAGTTATACATTACGAGACCATATCCTTGCCGAGTTATATGAAATTCCGAGTTATCAAATGCCAAGTTATCGGGGGTTTACTGTATGTGTTTTATTTTAGCAACGCCATCCAAGCTTGAATTTGAATAAAAATTTGTGGAATGGTTTCATTCTGATAAATTGAGACTTAGTTCAGTGATGATCGGTTTTCACTTGTTGGAGCGTCAGAGGTGCTTCAGTAAACAACTACTGGAGAGGTACAGTATACTGTACAGTATATCATGGGGCTGCTTGCTGCTGAGGCCAAGTTTTAAGAACTTGCATTGCCTTGTTTTCCTTATATCAATGATTATTGCAACTTCTATAAGGAAAAATAAAATTCTGAAGGATGAAGGGATTTGTGTTGTCACTTCATAGTCAGCAACTCACTGGGTTAAAATTTTAGGTTTGAGTTTTGTTAAGAGCAAGTCTTATTTTAGGAACAATTCTGAATACAATACAGGTATTGAATTTGCTGAACTTCTTTACATCTTTAGTGTATTAATTGAAGTTACCCAAAATATTAAGCAACACTGTACTGTACATCACCACATCCTTCTCACAGCTTTGAACATTATTACTTTTGTTTTTCAGTTGCCATGGGTCTTGGAGTATTCAACTGTGTCACTATTACTCCTTGGTGCATTGTTGCTGGAATTTGGCAGATGTAAGTACTGTATTGCAACTTGAGGTTATCAGTAAAGATGAGCTCTCTTCATATACTGGTACCAAGTTTTAACAGTTAAGATAATCATAATTATTTTACCTTGGATGGATGAATATGAGTTTTTAGATTTATATGATAATGATTGTATTATAAATCAAATTTTGTGTTTATTTTAGTGGTACCCTGTACCTGTAGTGAGATTGTGTAATAAGTTCATTGTACTGTAGGGTACTTCTATCTCAGTAGGTAGGAACTAGTAGAGGAATATTAAGACATGAACCACTAAATAGTCATGATCATGTCTGTGCTTGTTGTAATGTGACTTTTTTTTGTTAATGAGCTGAAGTTTTATTTACCAATGTTCTTTGAGGGATAGTACCTGGTAGGTGCACAGTATTATATACTGTACTGTGAAACAAACTTGAAAATCCAGATCTCATAAGTGACTGAGTGAATGATGTTCAGTTGTTCATATTGTTTGAGTTCATTAAATCATTTATACTTTTGTGTCCCTGACTGGTGATTTATTTTTTATTTTTCGTACATAAGAGATATTAGACATCCATGCTACGTAGGTAAGGAGAAACTTACAATATTTTGGGGGCTAATGGAGAGAGAAAAATAGGGGTTGTCTGAGGGTAACGAGTGTCCCAACTGTCAGCCTGCTATTATGAGAAGCAATCCTGCTATGGGCTGAGAGAGAAAAGGGGATTTCAGGATCAACCCTGTGGTTTTACATGCACATCTTGAACACCCTTTAGTGTGGTTTACACAAGAGTGACAGGACTAAAAACTAAAGTTCCTCCACAGTGAAAAAATTATACGGTACTTGGTCCCATGGGCCTAACAGCCCATTGGAAAAATGCAGATACAGTACAGTACACTATTATAAGCCAATTTTCAATAAAGAAGTTAGCAGCATGGCTGGTATTGTGCCTGACTACTTTCACATACCCAACTCCAAAGTTAAGTGATTATTCTCAGCTTGGTGAACTGGAGGTGCCATGGGCATGAACCAGCAACCCCAAGGTCATGAGGTGATTCAGTAAGCAACTGTACCCTTTCTTTACGGTAGCTATACTTAATTGGAGAGGCTTTAATTACTTAGGTCACTTAATTGTTTTGTGTGTGTTTGTATTGGAAAGAAGAGAAGGTATTGCATGTGTACTTGCATACTGTACTGAGATCACTTGAAGATTTCTTTTTATATTTTAATATAATTTTTGCCACTTATCAGCTCACTAGCCGTTAGGGTGCTCTATCCAGTGTTAGTACAAGAGGAAAATGGGGACCGGGAAACCTCTGATGCTTGGTAGGGTCACACTGGTTAACCCTTTTTGCGTGTGTCCGGGCCGAGGCTAAAACCCTTGAATGGTTGTGAGAGTTAAGCACATTACTGCTGTACCACCAGCATCCTTCTGACTGAAAATGGCTAGTTATTATGTTACATTATTAAAAAATTATATATGTGCATGGATTATGCCCAACAACCCAAACAAGAGGATCACGCCAAAACTTAAGTACTATAAACCCATATAGCTACTGTAGTTTATGGAAAGTTGTCAAGTGAAATACTGATTTGTCCGTGATGGATACTTCTGTATTTATGAATTACAATGTGCAACCTGTTTTCTCAGAGTCAAGAATTGTTTCATAATCTTTTATTACTTAATATCTCTTCACAGGTTAGCAGCTTTCATTGTAATCTCTGCCGAGGCCCCATGCTGCTGTATGTTTATTGAGTTTGTTCAGAAATACTCGATTTGGGTAGAGGGAAGACCACAATGGCAAAAAGCTGTCCTCTATATTGTGTAAGTGAAAAATGTATGTTTGTTTGTTAAGATGATGTTAGTTGAGATTACATGCTATTAGTACTGTAATGTACTGTACGTACACTATTTTGTTTGTGCTGAAGGTTTAGGTATGGTATGTCTATGAAATCTATGTTATGTCCTGAATTTTTTTCATTAGTACACAGACTAAATGTTTGTTATGTTTAGCATGATTGATATTTTTAGGGAGTAGTCTCATGAGTTGCAGTCACTCAGTACTGTATGAACATGTAACTGTAAATCAGTGTGGGAGAAACAAAGGCATCTCCCATGTTACGGAAGGAATGCGTTCTTGAAAAATTTTCTGTAAAGTGAAATTCTGTAATTCAAATTTTTTTTGGGTAATTACAGTACTGTATTGACAACATACCCGTCGCCGATTTTTCATAGAAAATGAATTTTAAAATGCCGCAATCTCACTGTGTTTTGCAGTGGACACTGTCGTAGTTTGGGCAAATATGTTAAAAGGTGGTTATTTTTATATACCTAACCTAACCTTAGTTGATAAGAAACACAAGTGGCTAAAGCATTGTTATAAGACCACACCAACATAACCAAAGAAACCTACTTAACCTTATCTAACTGGCAATTAAACAGAAACAAATTACTATGATATGGTGTAATTTTACATGCTTTGTGGCCGAGAGAAGCCACTTGGACTGAGTGGCTCGTAAACATACACTGAGCGGAGGACAAAATTGAGCGCCTTATTAATTTATTGCAGTGAAAGATGAAGCAGTGCCACTAGTGCGAGCTTAGGGCCTAAATTAGGCTGTGACGAGTATCTTGTCAATATTAACCCAAATTTTTTCCATTGAAACCAATAATAAAAAATTACAAATGGAAAAAACCTTTTTAAACACATTAAGTGGAAAATCCTATATTTTATGATAAAATATGATGATAATACACAAAAGATTTTAATTTAACTCACCTGAAATGATGATGTTGATTTCTGCTTGAGGTGATAGTGGCTGTGGGAACTGGGAGGCAGAGGCAAACCAAGAGAGTGTAAAGCTTGCACATTACTAACTCTTAGATATAAACAAGACTGGCATTTTGGGTATGCCACATATCCATGCTTGCTGGTACAGTAAACAAAAGTGTATGAAAATACAGAATTTTTGTTTTAATTTTGAGGATTTTTCAATTTTGTGTTAACGATCTTGAAAATTTCCATAAGGGCAAATCGTCATATGTCCCACATTTAGTGGTCCTAATTTAATAAATTCGTCCAAAGGGCAAATTTCTGTACCCTGAATGTCTGTAATGCAGGGATGCCTGCACATGAGCTCATGCCCATAAGGGAGTGATTCTTTTTAAAAGTGCCTGATACTAGGGATAGATAAAAATACTCTGTATTGCAATCCTTGATTTTAACTACTGGTATGTGTGTCTTTGTGAACATTATTTTTAATTAAATGTTTAATATTTCAGCTTGTCTCTACCGGCCATCATTATGTGTCCTGGGCTGTCAACTGTGTTTGGGTCTGGGCTCCTCTTCTTGTGTGGTGTCCTGTATGGTATGATGGCTCTTGGCAAAAAGTGAGTACAGTACAGTCTTTGAGTATCTAGTATTGTCCTAATTAATATTTTAATATTTTAGCATTTGAACTGAAGTGAAGCCACATCTATTGTAAGGGTGTCTCCATGACTGTAAGATTAAATCCAAATATTTCGATGATATACAGTACTGTACGTATGATGAAGTCGATGTGTGTGTTTAATTATGTGAAAATGAAACTGCTCATTAGTTAAGATTTAGTTATCATTACTGCATTACTATTTCTTTTCACTTTCAAGTCTTTTCTGGCTAAAATAAAGGATAGTTGGAATCAAATGAAAATAAATTCATTCTTCCATTATTCTCGGTTATGTTTTCATTCTTGCTGCTGTTATAGATGTGTTCTCAAATTAGTGTTGTAAACAGTTAGTAGTGAACAAATATAAGAAATTGAAGGATGGAATGGACTTGAAGGGTATCAGTGTGAATTTGACTAAAAAAAACTAATTAACATGTTGAAAATTGGCCATGTGTTGTCTGTTAAAAATACGTTATGCAGTAATTCAGTAATGTGCAGTGAGTGTGGAAAGTGGGTACACAAGAAGTACAGTGGAGTAAATGGTAGAATGTAGGATGTTACTGACTTTAAATGTGCTGTATATGCAGTTAATCATGTGGGTTAGGAAGGCTGGGAAATCTTGACATTGGAGATATATTCTTGGATTGTGCCAATGAGTTCTGCTAATTGGGTGACATGATCAATGCTGGAGGTGGTGCCAAAATTAGCTTAATTACAAGAGTCAGAAGTGGCTTGAGTAAGTTTTGGGAGCGTTTGGCTTTATTGACAAATAAGAGGACCTTCTCTTTGCCAGCATAGAAATGTGTTGTTGCATAGCAATGGATCATGGGCAATAAAAGACTTCAGTGAGCTAATGTGATGTTGAGAGATAGGAAGTCTGCTCAGAGATAAGAGAGCAGCTGGGTATTTAGAATATTGATGGGGTCTTGTGTAGAAGTCGGCCAAGATGGTTCGGGCATGTGGAGAGAGTGGAGACCAATTGGGTGTGAATGTGGAAGGGAGGAGAGTTATGGGTAAGCCAAGAATGACAAAGGAGAGTTTGTGAGGAATGACCTCAGAGATAAAAACCTATTAAGAGAAGCTGCAAGAGACCAAACCCGCACAAGTAAGGAAAATGGCTTTAGAATGGCGATGATGATGTACTCCTCAATATCCATCTGTGTTACTTCTTTTGCTTCACTCAAGCCAGCATCATTCACCAGCAGCACAGTCTTCACCAAAAATTTCTCTTATCATTTACAAATACCTGTAGTTAGTATATGCCATTGTTTCTGGGATGTCCATCTTCTTCACTTCTAGTGTCTCCCATCCCATCCTTTCAACTCATCCTTTTGGTTTCCTCTATCCTTCCTGCTCTCCATTTTTTGAATTACTGTTTATTTTGCATTATTTTATCAATGTGCCACACACACACACACACACACACACACACACACTCACTCACTCACTCACTCACTCACTCACTCACTCACTCACTCACTCACTCTTTTACTTTTATGTTACCTGTATATTATTTGTCAATCAAATGATCCATTCTCCAATTATGTAACTGTATATTTTCAGCCTTCCGGCTGCCATGCCCTTTCAATAAACCGTTAATTATTATTATAATTATTATTATTATTATTATTATTAAACACACACATCTATCTTTCTTAAAAATTTGTTTTGTAATAATGCTCATTATTGTGGTAGATATTTTTTTACTATATAAAAAAGGAGAAGTATTATCTATAAAACAATTCCAAAGTTGTGTGTGTGACCATGTGACATGCAACATTTTTGTTCTTTCTTCAAGTTTAGTGCACAGTGAATGAGAGTGGCTTACACTGATTTCTATTCACCGCCGGTTTTGAATGTTTCCCAGAATTGTGCATTTATTTCCTTTGTGTCTACTGTTTTTAACTTATATTTTACCCATAATGCCTGGAAAAAGACATGTAATTGATATTGCTGTTGATGTGGCAAAGCAATTCAGGAAAATCATGATGTGAAAGTGCAGTTCATAAGACATGTGGAGACAGGTGAGTACCAAGTTGATAATGGTAGTATAGGTAGCTTGAGTTTGCCTTTGTCAGTGAAGATGAGATTAGGGATTCTGCCTGATTCACTTTTGCATTATCAATAACCAAGACATTGTTCAGGAGTAATGACTGGAGAAGACAGAAGGCCAGTTTGGCTACACGTAGGAGTGTAGAATTGAGTTAGGTTTGATAGCCACCGGCCATAGTGGTCAGTCCTACGGAAGCTCCAGCAGAATGTGTTGGTGAGTATGTAACTTAATTAATGTTTAATTTCCATCAATATTGGAAATTATTTCTGTAATCAGCAAATTCATCATATTGTATTAATCTTAATTATTATCACATATCTCATTTATTGTTACAACGTATTTCAATGGAGTGTTTTACACTATTGTAATATCAGTGCTTGTGACTCCTGATCCTGAGGTGGAAGTTTTGTCTGTAACTGATTAGAGTGTGTGCTGTTATCTGGTGTTATGTAATCTTTTGGATTGGCCAAACCCAAGGTTACCCAACTTGTGTTTTATGGAGAGTTGAAGATGGTGTCCTGAATCTAAACTGGACAAAACATAAACCACCATAACTTGTATGTAAGATAATTTTGAATTTCAATATCAGTTGTATTCAAAACTACCATACATGTTCATCCACAAGCCATTGCCTTTATCAGTTTGATTATCATCATTGTTTTTATATTTATCATTAGATGCTATCAGTGTATCCAGTGGCTGAACTTCCATGTTTGTCACTGACAGTGGTGCCAAATTTAGTTGTAGGAAAAAAGGGTACCCGGTAACCTCATTTGATGACTGGGATTAATTCAGCAAATGTGTTTGACATTAAAGGATTTAGAATAATAGCAAATACATCAGTAAATAAGTTAGTTGTATGCTTATAGAATACGTAATCTAACAATTTGCAAAATGACAACTCAGAAGCAGAATGAGTTAGCCTCGTCCTGTATTTTGATAGGTTGAGTGGCTAGTTCAATTCACCCCACGGCAAATTTTGGCCAACCAACCCTGCTTAGTCAAGGGATTGAACCTACATCTCTTGGGGTGGAGATTTAGAGCACTGCCAACTAAGCTATATTACCCCATTGACAGAGGACTATACTCGTAGTAGTATTGTAACTTAAAATCAAGAGACCCATTGATCTTGCTGTACTTTTAATTTTTTCTGGTTATGAAAATTGTAATTACAGTGATATCCCCATTAGCCGGAACAATTGGTGCAGAGCACTTCTGGGAATGAGAGATTTCTGGGTAACGAGACGACTCTCTCAAAGCCGGAAACGAATCCCTCATTCCTGGAATTTCCGGGTAATGGAAAAATGTTCTCGGAAGTAACAGAAATTGCCCATTACATCATCTCTCGAACCCGGAAAAAAATCCCTCATCCCCAGAAAATTTTTCTTGGAATTTCCAGCAAATGCGCCTGATTTGCATCTCTCAAACCCGGAAAAAACTCTTCCATCCCCGGAATTTTCTCGGAATGTTCCGGAAAATTTGCTCCTCGGAAAATCGTTCCCAAAGCCGTAATTTTCCGGAAAATTTTGGCTTTGGGAACGATTTTCCGAGAAAATTTCAATTCCGGCTTTTTTTTTCGGGAATTAGCCCACCCAGGCACAGGTCAAACGACCCACAACGGGGCCTGGGGGCAAAAAAAAAAAAGAACAGAAAGAAATTGAAAATAGAGAAGAAAAAGGTTATACTGTACTGTGTTAATCTACACCACGAAGATGCCGGAAAACCAGTTTTTTAAAGTGAGACAGATTGTATAAGTATGGAAACACAGAAGAAGGCAGAGCATTCCACAGTTTGGCTGTGTGAGGAAAGAATGAGGTACTATAACGGTTTATTCTCGTGTGACCGACATCCACAGAGAAACAGTGGGCACTGCGGGCAAGACGTTTGTTACGAGCCCACGGCCTTGCCGTTGGTACACAAGATGCCAAATCCACCGAACATTGCCCGTTAAAGTACCTGTAAAAGAGAGAGAGTGAAGCAACATTGCGGCAAAGAGAAAGTGAAGAGAGATTGTCGACTAAAGGATGAGAGTTAGTAAGACGAACTGCCTTTGATTCTGCCCTATCTAACAGTTGGACAGAAGAGCCACCCCAGATATGAGAGCGGTACTCCAAGTTGGGATGAATGAATCCCTTATATAATTGGAGCAACTGCTCAGGAGTGAAGTAGCTACGGCATCTGTACAGCATTCCCAACTTTCGGGCGGTAGCTTTAGCTATATTAAGAATGTGTGATTTCCAGGACATATTGGAGGAAATGGTGAGGCCTAACATATTTATTTCAGAGTTTGGCAGGATGATAGCGTCCTGAAATGTAATTGGTGGGAGATTGTCTAATTTAGAAAGTGTAATTGGTAAATATTGAGTTTTATTTCTATTGAACTTAACCAAGTTTCTACCTCCCCATTCAGAGATGCTGCACAGATCCTCATTGATAAAATTAATGATATGAGCTCTAGAAACAGATCTAGTTTGAGAGTTAGGAGGAAGGGGAAAATGTGAAGAAGAGTGAAGAGTAGAATCATCAGCGTAAGAATGGATAGAATTAGTTGTAGTGTGAAGTAAATCATTGATAAAAAGAAGGAAGAGAGTAGGTGAAAGAACAGAACCCTGTGGGACACCACTATTGATAGAGAAAGAACGAGAGATCGATCCCTCGACAACAACTGCCATGGATTGGTTCTCAAGGAAGCTAGAGATTAGAAAAGAAAGTGGGGGAGAGAAACCAAAAGAGGGAAGTTTAGATAGCAAAGACTTGTGCCATACCCTGTCAAATGCTTTGGAGATGTCGAGGGCCACGACGAAAGTTTCCCCATAATCCCTAAGAGAGTTCCGGGTTTGAGGGATTCCGGCTGATGGAGATACACTGTATTACTGTACTTTAAACATTTCAATGTTTGATCATAAATGTCAATTGATAGCATTTGTAATGATATACAGTATAAGAGAAGTCACAATGCAAGGTTAAAGAAAATGCTGTTCATAGTTATACAGTTTGCATTAGTAGATATATAGGGGGACCTACTCTCATCCATTGCCTAAGCCTGCACTTATATTACTGTTTTACCCGAGACCATTAGTGACATCCACTGATAACTCTTCATCGTAAGTCATTGTTTGGTTTAACTCGTCTAACTCCAAATTTATGACAGATGTAACTAAAATTTGACTTTTAAACTTTCTCCATTATAAATGTTACTTGTACTGTACAGTACTTATAGAGATGAGATTTTTCCGATCATGAAGTTGAAAATGAAAGTGGGTGAGGTCGAACGCATACATATTTGCTTACCAATCCAAGTGTGTTGAACAATTTTGTTTTGTAATACTGTTAGTACAGTAGTGTAACTATTTTGTGTAACTGTTGCCATTAATATTTGACTTGATTATGAATGAAGATATCATAGTAGGGGTATTCTTAGCATTCAGGTTATAAACATTTTATAATTTATTCCACTTTATCTGTGAAGGTAATAGTACATATATTTTTGGGGGGTAAATCATCACCTTGTGAGAGATGTGATGGGAAGAAAAGTGTAATTAAGGGGCACAGCCCATTTTTGCATATATTTTTTTATTTACTTTATTGAGTAGCCTTGACAACACTAATGATATTAAACATTGATCATGTAAATAGAATTGGTGAACCTTCTGTGAACACTGTGTACTGTGTACTGTACTGTACTGTGGAAATGATTTACAAAAATTATAATATATTTCTTGTGGTCTGGATTATAATTATAATTTGGGGTATACAGTAACACCTTGATAACTCGGTATGTATGGGGCTTTAGCCCATATACTGTACGTGTACATGTAATTAGAAAAAATAAAATAAAAATAACTAATCAGCACTGCAGGCAAAGAAAAAAGCATCATAGTAGGTGACAGACACATGGTAGGTAACACAGAGGCATGGTAGGTGACACAGGTGGGGGAAGTGATGGAGGGGGACGCTAAGTATACAGTAAACATTGCGGCTTTTGCACAGTATACTGTACTAATGTAATTAGTTCATTTTATAAAATGAAGAATTTGATTTTCACTTAAACACTAGAGTACATTATTTTCACTCAAACAGTACAGGTATTTTCACTTAAACACTATGTTAACACAAAAAGATGACAATGAACAGTGTATAATCACTCGCTGTCGGATGACAGCAAGATATGTGGCACTTATGGGGAAATACTGTGTAGGAAACTGGCACTGCTGGAAGTGGTATCTTGTCGCAATTCTCTTTTATGTCGTAAGATGTGCTGGACTTGATCCCAAACTCCTCACACACCACACGCATGGATGCCCTAACATCAACTCGGTCTAGCACTTCTTTCTTCTCCTGAAGACTCAGGGACTTGAGCTTCATGCCCTTCCTATAGAGCTTTGAAGGTGCAGATGACATATCAGTGATGTTTGATGAGGAGAGGACAAGCAGAGAACAAAGTGTGGAGAGATAGGCAATGCACACCCGACCGCAGCAATAACAAGTGCCAGACTGACCCAAGCGTGGAGAGCGACGCTACGTCGTGGCGTCACTGTTACCCATGCGGCAAATTATTCCGAGATTTTCGAAGATAATTTTATATAACTCGGCATGTCCCAAGTTATTTTATAAATTCGAGACCATATCTGTGCTGAATTATGTGAAATTCTGAGATATCGAATGCCAAGTTATCAAGGGTTTACTGTAATGAGATGATTACTTATTTCCTCCATTGAGTCAGTGTAAAAGGCAATCTTGTGGGGAGTGTATTTAGTATGGACAGTAGAAATATTAGGTCACAATTTAGTACTCATGACTAGTTTTTAGAACAGTATTACTTTATAAAAAAAACCCAGAATAATGGATATTTTAATTTTCAGAAAAAAAAAAGAGTTTACAGTAAAATAAGGAAACATAACAATACAAATTTTGATTTCCAGTGGAAAGAGTCTTGGTCCAATTAAAACGCCACCAGCATCTACTGATTTGCAGGGGGTTACCACTAGTGCCATATAAAGGTGCTTTCAACAAAGCACCTTCTTTTCTAGAATAGTCAAAATATTAGTATTGGTATTGTTATGTTGTATGTGCTAATGTGCTTGTAAGTAATACATACAGGTGTAATGTTGGTGTAATGTACGTAAAACCCTGCTTGCTCATTTATGTTTTTTTATCTTTTTCTCTTCTCTTTATTTTTGAAAATTAAGTATAAAAAACATTAATCCTGCAAAAACATATCCACTGAAAGAGGTTGGGTCCAGTGTTAAGATAAATTTATTTGAAAGGAAAACATAAATTAAGAGTGAAATGTGGGCACATGACCTCAATTTTCAGATAGGTTTGTCAACATAATACTGATCTGAAAATTATTTTCATGCATGAGGGGCTTTTTTTTTTTATCAAAGGCAGCTTAATGCAGTCAGTGACCAAGATTAACTTAACATTATTAAATATTTTGCCTGTTTAGATAAAGTCAAGTCAGGTCAAGTACAGTACAGTATTCAAAGGTTATACAATAACATAAACAACCACAGCTTGAGATTAATTGTCAAACTTGGCCTTTCATCTTTAAATGTGATAAAAACTCTTTGCTGGTTGTGGTTTTGAGACTGAAAAATGCCTTTGTCCTAGAAAAAACCCGGAAAAGACTTGCAAATGAAACTGCTGAAAATGCAGGAGCCCTGATTGTAATTGGTAAAAATGCAGGTATATAATACGTGAACCACACAGTAGCAAAGTATAAATAATGGTTGCCCCTCGTGTAATGAGGAGGGCCACCTAGGCGTGAATTTGTTTAAGGTGTAGAAGCTGTCGCCAACACAACAACCACACCCTGAGTTAACGAGTTGCATGACCCAGTATCAGGGCTTAGTCCAAGAATACCGAACAACTTACCAACTGCACTGTCTAACCATCACCCCAGAGCATGATCCGTAAATCGATTGACATCCAGGTTCCCAATTACTGCTGGGTAGACAGAGGCAAATGGCATAAAGAAACTTGCCTGCAGGTTTACCATGCCTGGGGATCGAACTCGAGTCCGTTCGCTTGCGAGGTGAGCATGTTGACCATTACAACACAGGTCGCCATAAGCTATGTATAGCATAGTAGGGTAAGGCAGTTCCCAGGTGAGAATTCTAAAGAACAATAAAAGAATTTGATACAAGGTACTTAAGGCAGAAAGACTGATAGAGAAAACTTTGAAGGAACAGAGGGATTTATTATAAAAGATGGTCTTACCTACCAGTAATTGCATTTCACAATCAGTTAGGTGGAGCAATATAATTCATAATTATCATAAGGTCAAAAACTTAAAAGGGAATAAACTTTCTTCATGTTAAGAGTTCACACATACCTTGCATGTGTGATAAATGTAATGGTATACATGTGTTTAAGCAAAGCCATATTTATTTTTTAAAGCCTACCTTGGTAAGTCAAAAGGCTGAAGCAAACTCAACTCCCAGCACTCTATTTCCCAGCATTCATTAACCATGCTACCTATCTTTATTATGTTATTTAACAATTGTGCTACTTCTAACGTTTGTTTGCAATCTCGACAAAAAAAGGCTGCTAAAACTTTTAGGGAATCTAAATGAAAGTTTAATACAACTGCCATTTGCATAGATGCTGGCTGCTTGACCTCAACAGTTGCCATAGTAATGCAGCCCAGCTGAGATGCTGCTTCTGCCAACTGTCTGGCAACCCTCCCCCACACACACACACACACTGCTCCTCTGCTAACTCGTGCACAAAGAAATGTTTATTCCTTTTTGTGTTTGACGTTATGATAATTATTCCATGGCAATAATACTGCCATCGATGTTAACGGATGCAAATGAAAAGAAAATTATCTGTCAGTCTTCACTTACCCTATATTTGTAGATTTAAAGTGGCATGTACAGTGTACAGTTCTAAATATTGCAACATACAGAAAATCTAGGGGTATGGTAGGCAAGCCCACAAGCATGACCTGGGTATCTATTGTTTACTGTAAATGACCCACAGAATTACGTGAAATTTAATCCCTCAAAAACAGACTTGCGTATATACTACAGTACTGTACAGTAATTTGCTCCTGTACGCTTTGTGTAAAAATTTGATCATAAAAACTTGAGCTATACTCAAGTATACTGTAAACTGTAAATACAGGTAAAGATAAATATAGAAGCACCAACCATAAGAAGTGAGCTGTGGCAGTTGTAAACAATGTTGTTGATTATCATGGGTTACAGTGGCGCCCCACTGGACAGCTGGCCAAGCGGCAGTTTCACAAACTAAAACTGGGGCCGCCAGATACAAATCGTGCTGAACCCTTGAAGCTGCCAAACTATTGGATCCCAAACTATATGGAGGTTCAACCTGAAGTACTGTAAGAAGATTTAAGTTTTGCGGAAAGCAAGATGTACTCGTATCATCCAAGGGCAGGCACCTTCACTAAGCTCATAAAACAAGGTGAAGATACCTGTTCGAGTTACACAAATCCCTTCAAGTTTCCAAGTCGTACGTTTACTGTGCGTATTACATTTCCTACCATTTAGATGTTACGCATTTCTTGGGCAAACACCGATCCTGATCATAGCAAATACAGACCTCAGAACATAGAGAAATGAAGTAAATAATACCATGAGAAGTTCATGGATGTAGATATTTTGAGTCTAAAACCATCAGGTAGTACTCAAAATATCCTTTAGAAAGCTCTGGAAGCAAGGCTCGCCACCACCTATCACCTTTAAGTCCTCTGCCAATATGTGTGTTGTTGAGAAATTGATACCAAGCTTTTATGATGAATGTGCAACTTGTGCAAGGAAAAAAAGGTGAAATTAATTAGTCAATTTTTGTTATGATCTAGTACATTACACTACTCAGACAGAGGACTGCCATAACCTTACATTCCAAGGATTTTATATGATTATAAAAAGTGTTAAAGTTAAATTTCTTGACTTTCCTGGCCAGTAGAAAGCTATCAAATTTCCTGACCAAGTGTAAAGTTTTTATACTTCCTGACTTAAGAAATATATTTTTCCTGACTTTTCATGATTGTAAGAACTATTGTTACAGTATTGATGGATTTGGCAGAATCCCTTTTCTACATTCATGAGGGTTTTTTTTTTTCGGGAATTAACCCACCCAAGTACAGTTCACTGACCCAAATTTGGGCCTGGGGTGTGAAAATATAATAATAATAATAATAATAATAATAATAACAAATAAAAATAGATAAAAACTATAAAAAAATAATAACCGTAAATAAATACAAAAACGAAAAAAGAAATCAAGAGTGAGAAATGATATACAGTACAGTATGTACTCATTTGTTGTGTTGTCAGTAGTAGTAAAAGAAACAATTGAAACCCTGCAATTGTGTGTAAATGAGGCAGAAAGTCAGTTCAGTAACCTGGGACTTGGTCACAATTTTTGTAGTGCCATATGGCAGCAGGGTCTACCATTAGACTTTTTTTTTTTTTTTTTTTTTTTTAATATATATGGGGATTAGCCCACCCAGACACAGGTCACTGACCCACATCGGGGCCTGGGAGGCGAAAATGTAATAATAATAATAATAATAAATAATAGTCATAATAATTCATAATAAATAAATTTTATGATAAAACAAACAAAAATTAAATAATAAAATAATGATGATAATAATACAGTAACTAATAATAATAATATTAATAATAAAGAACTATAAATACAAAAATGCAAAAAAAGATCAAAAGTGAGAAATGATATATGTATGTTGTGTTGTCAATGGTAAGAGAAACAATTGAGACCCTGCAATTGCGTGTAAATGAAGCAGAAAGTCAGATCAGCAACCTGGGACTTGGTCACAATTTTTGTGATGCCATATGGCAGCAGGGTCTACCATTAGACAACACATTATGCTTCCATTATCTTCCCAGGTGGTAGTACCTCCATGTTTGATGGCTGTCTACTACCTACTAATGGTTTAAATGGTTGATATAGTTAAAACTCAAGCTGTGACCAATATCAACCTGGTGTTCACTTGCCTCCACACATCTTATGACCTGCATTTTCACATTTGTACTGATACTTTTCCTTGACTGCTTGGCCACATTACCGGTAATATCACTTATAGGCCTTTTCCAGATACAATATTGTGGATCAAGTGTAAGTTTGAGAGTTAGTACCATTGTGGAGTAAACAGACGTCTGTGGGAGTGGGAAGCATTCAAAACTTGTTGGCTGTGTGCTCGGCATGATTCACATAAAAGAGGAGAACATTGCAAGTTATATGTAATTGGTCTGCAAATTTAAAAAAAAATTTCATGGAGTTTAACTGATTATTTTATTTTTTTGTAGTCAAAATTTTCTCTAGAACAGTAAGCGT
Organism: Homarus americanus; assembly: GCF_018991925.1. Lineage (NCBI taxonomy): Eukaryota > Metazoa > Arthropoda > Malacostraca > Decapoda > Nephropidae > Homarus > Homarus americanus. The sequence goes on from NW_024757794.1 coordinate 5,550,899, forward strand.
CTCTCTCTCTCTCTCTCTCATATAAATGTGCAAGTCATACTGGGGGTGTAGGACAGTAAACAATGCCCCCATCTGGCAGCTGGGAGATGAATTATATGAACACTCATCTTATCTCATCATATTTCACTTGAAAATCATGGGTTGGAAGCAAAGGTTGCTCTTTAGTGACATTTTTTTTTTAAATAACATTATCTACCTAAACAGCACATATCACAACAGTTGCAGCCATCATCTTGATTTCAGAGTTTACTAGCCATTTTGGAATTATCCCCAGCTGCCTACCTCAGAGTCTTTTCCAGTTTAATGCAGGTTGGCTGGAAATGACTAAATACACACATACACATTCTCCCTTCATTCACTGTCTTTCTTTTATTCTTACTGCTGTGAAAGAGAATATTTGCTGTGGTACTTCCCTACCTCAACAAAGCTAAAAGTCAAGTTTATCCCTGTTGCTTCCCATAAGCCAGAAGCACAACAGCAGTAAGTCCATCCCCAAAAGTAACTCATTTACAAACACTGCTGATTCCTAGATGCTCATCGACATAACTTTTATTGATCCTTTGCCGTTACTTACATCTCCATGTGGGTCTTCCTCTCCTACCAGCATCCTCAGGTTGATACACCATTTACTAATCTTCCACTTCTCATTTTCTTAATACTGTGCAGTACAGTACAGTACATGATCTCCAGTTTGAGAATGCCAAATCTGAAAACTTCCAAAATTTTAATGCCCACACATTAAAATATACTAAAATGGCATTTGAGTTTCTGAAGATTGCTTCTCCATTTTTCATGCAAGGTTGTTGCCCTCTTGTCAGTGCCTCGCATTTTTAATATAAGGTGGTTGGCTTTGTGCTTTTCTCACATATCTCCATGGTAATTACGTTTATTGTGACATTACAATGGCATCCAACACATGTCCAAACGTCAGTGCTGTGTGTACTGGTGTGAAGAGGGAGTGTGTTCATTATGCAGAAAGTTGAAAGTCAACATAAATTAGATAAGGGTAAGTTGGTGCATAACATGAAGGAACATTATGGTGTTGATAACTACTAGGTGACATATCAAGAAGTCACATGAAAAGCTGATAAATTTTATGCTGAGAGTGATGTAAATAAGAACATTGCTGAATGTAAATCCGTGTATTAATATCAGCTGATTTTTATAGCCTTTTGTGTGAAAAGTTCAATAATTATTATCTGAAAATACCCCATATTTGAATACTGTACTACTCAGACCAAAGAAATTTGGACTGGAGATCGTGTACTGTATGTATGCCCATATCGTCTGAGTACTGTACATAATGTAAACTTGGGAAATTAAAGAAAGGCAAAGGATGAAATAAGCAAAAGGCCCTTTTAAGATCAAGGGGCTCAACACAGTTCTGATTTTGAGTAATCTTGTAGTGTCTGCTGTTGCAATTACTTATTCATGTACACCATCTTTCAAAACTTAATTCTTTCAAGACTATTTCTTCTTTTTTTTTTTCACTAAATAACAATAATGTGTATTAGGGGAAGTCGGGAGGATATGATCGCTGCAGCTCAGCAAAACACTGGGCCGGTCAACTCTCAAAGTGCCATCTTGGTGGACGACCCTGAGGCCTGGCGATCCACTTGAACCAGCTAACAGTTTTATAACAAGCACCATCGATCGTTTTGATAACAACCACTTACATGTTGGTTTCTGGTTTTCTTCTTATAGTGTAGGCATGTGTAGTAGTCAATAGAATGTCCAAATTATGCTTATTGAAAGTTTGAGCATTATGTCGTGCATGTATATACTGTACTGTATACCTTTACTACCATCTTGCTGTATTTTTTTAATTTTGCAGTACCTGTGTCTACCATGGGCTAATATTATTTAAAATTTGCGTGTATTTTTATAAGTTACTTAATAGGTACAGTTAATAGATTTTTTATTAGATAATAAGTTCAATTTGATCATTTTGTTTTATAGAAATTGATACACAATTAATCACTTGGTCATCTCTGCCCCTGTATTGAACACATGACTTGTTTGTTGAGCAGATTCATTTTAACAGCTGATTCATGAAGATGCTGGGTGAATATATTAATCTTGAATAAATTATATTTGTGCAGTAAAGAAGAATCTAGATAAAGGTACTGTAAAGTTACATGTTTAGTACATGTATATTAGTAAAGTGTTCAGATTGAATTAGTGTTAATTAGGCTGGGTTTTTGCTGGTGAACACTCACTTTTATGGATTTTTATTGAGAGCTTCATATATTAAGACTTAACACCTACCCCACCATCCCAGGGAAAAAGGGAATACCGTACTGTGCAGTGTCTACTTTCTCCAAGTCGCTTCCAAATCATACACTGTGCACCCACACTTTGGACTCCCAGCACTTAGATTAGGTTTGGGCAAACTCAAATACAGTGACTGATGCTGTCTGTTAACCCAGTTTTTATGTGGTCATTAGCCCTTTCATAGATTTTTTTTCTCTGAAGTGTGGTGTTAATTTATAAATTATTTTGATTGCTGCAAATTAAGGGGCTATTGATATGTTTACCCAGTATTTTTACAAATTATCTGCATCAGCATGATACATGTTGAAAGTGTCAGTACTTGATGGTGGTTTTTAATTAAAAATAAACCGAGTGTGTGTATATACATGTATACCTGTAGTGGAGGTCCAGTTTGGTTGTGTTTCTAATATGAAATTTAAAACAAACCGATGGTTTATCACTACATATCCCTAACAGAGTTATGATATTTTTACAAAAGAATGGAGGGTACTGTACCCTGTATATGAAATTTCGTATTCTAAGCACACCTGCGAGGTCCCCTGTGCCAAGAAAGCATGATTGATGTTTATTTTGCTTAACTTGATATAGTGTTGAATTTTGTATTTATAACTTAGAGCTGAACACTAAAGAATATTTATTTATTGATGATACTGTACTTGTTCTTGAATAATTAGGAAAATCTTGTTAATCATTTAGATTTGCAGCGTATCCTAACTTACTGGCTATTATTCAAATGACTAATTATAAGTACAGTACTGTACTGTAATAAGGGTGAGTTTTATGTACTGTGGCTTTAAGCACACTGAGTAGACATTTGCACAAATTGTGATTTTTTTTTTAAATACTATTTATTTTAATTCAATTCTGCCTTAACAGTTTTTCCTATTAATCTCTAGAAGTTTAATGAAAATAAGTGAAGTACAGTGACCCCTCCGTTAACGAACTCAATCCGTTCCAGAAGGTCGTTCGTTAACCGAAAAGTTCGTTAACCGAAACCATTGTTTCAATGGGTTTTTGGGTAATTGGTTCCAGCTCACCGAAAATTTCCTAAATTCAACAAAACTGGTAGAAAAGTTCACTTACTTTGAGGTGTGTATGTAGAAGGCTCCTGGATGATGATGATGATGGGATTTAGAATGGGGGTGGAGGAGAAGGAAGAAGAGAAGGCATTGGGGTGGAAGAGAAGTCACCCCATGGTGCCATTTCACCCATAAAATTTTAGCTCTCTGGTGTAATTCAAGATTATTTTCTTTAAATCAACACTGCACTGCATTATATATTGTCAATATGTAAAATATATTTCAAAATGACCAATAATTTGCTTGGAAACACAGAAAAAAGCATTTAGTTGAAGAGAGTCTCAAGCAAGATGTTACCTCCAGTGAAAACAGAGAGAGACTAACTCCTGTTTGCTGTGTTAAGAGGCTGGATGCCGCGCATTAAACTAGTCACTTTACCTTCAATTATGTTCAATAATTGTTAAAATGACTAAAAAATTGAATATTAAACTTTTAAAATTATTGAATAGTATAAACTTCTTGATATTTACTAAAATAGTAAGGAATTTAAGCCCTAGAACCGATTAATGTATTGGCGGACTGATACTAAAGCTGGTTGCCCGGTCAGTGCAAGCGAAAACATGTTGAGGTCGGTTCGTAAGAAGTTCGTTAAGCGAATTTTTTTTCGTTAACCGAATTGAAGATCCTTATGGAAGGCAGATCGTTAATCGAAATTACGTTAACTGAGGTGTTCGTTAAACGAGGGGTCACTGTACTGTATTGGATATTATTATTATTATTTTTTTAACTGCAGATCTCATTTAATAGCAGTTCAGATATTGGTAATGGATGACTTTTAGTCATTGGTAATAAGATATACCTGTACAGTCTCTCCTCGACTTACAACGGGGTTCCGTCCTGACGACCAGGTCGTAAGTCGAATTGGTCGTTAGTCGAAAAGGCGAAAATAATACATAGAAATTCTAAAATGGGTGTCTATTTTTCTTCTCAGCACCACAAGAACTCTCACTTTTACACTTGCCAGCCATTTTAAAGGGAATTACAAACGAAAATTTTGTCAGTACATAGTGCGACCACTAACGTCGGGACTCAAAAATACGTATAATGTGAAAAATATTTTATACGACCATGGCCGTCGTATTATCCGGGTTGTCGTAAGTCGAATATGTCGTAAGTCTAGGAGAGACTGTTTGTATTACAGGGTATACAAATACCTGTGACAAGAATTCCTTACGTCACTGGATGTAAGTATTGTACTGTGCTACATTGCCATTATTCCCTATAAAGGACTGAAAGGCTGTGGTGTCGTCAGATAAGATGATACTTATGGATGAACCAACAAGTTCCATATAGTACTGAACCACTTTTCTCCTACAGAGGCTCCCGGGAAGACATGATAGCAGCTGCTCAGAATTCAACACGACAAAACTCCATGAAGAACTCTTTGGTGGATGGAGCATCTCCCTTATCTGCTTAAACTACAGTATCACACCCCCTTCCAGCTCGTCCAGGAGCAGTGATTGTGTTGCATTTGTTGTTGTTGTGGTTAGGATGTTTGGGAGTTTGAAATATGAATTTTTTTTTATAAATTAGACCAGTATTTTGAAAAGGCTTGATAATAGTTTCATACAAATGTGAATAATGTCCCACATTGCTACTAAACCTGAATTGCAGTTAATACCAGGAGAAGACCGTACTGCATTACTATATACGGTAATAATAATTTAAACCATATAAGGGAGAGTTATAGACATTAATAACAACTTTTTTTTATTACAGATTTAATGATCTTGTTCTGTTTTTAGCATTCTTTGTATTAATGATTTTTCCATTTGTTTATATATGTTAAGAATACAGTACAGTATATCATTAGTATTTGTCTTGTAATCATGCATACACACTACCTGTACCATGTATTTGTCAGTTCTCGCTCTCCCTGTTTTCTTTGTTTAATATCCTTGTTAATGACTTGGTAAAAGATATTTATACCTGTATTTGTATCAGAGGGCACATTACACCAACTCCTGTTTCATAGGATACTTGGAACAATTGTTCCTTGCAGTTTACAAAAGTACAGTATCACTCTGACAGCCATTTTCATAAGGTTATGTAGTTTTCTGCTCTTTGGTTATTTAATTTTGTAGATAAGATTATAAAATTAATGGGATCACTGCTGAGAATGCACAGACTAGGACATGGTGAGAGTCAGTATTATCACTGGTACCTCTGCCAGGTTAATGTGGATAAGGAATAATGGAAATATAATTTGACCACCAAGCTAACAATTAAAGGAAGTCACTAGTCCTAGGGTCTTGGCATACACTGACCCCAGTGTTTTATGTAAACACCATTTTATAAAATTAATTTTAAGAAATAACTTGATGGATATGTTATTCCCAGTACTAGGGAACATACACAAACTATATTTTGTAAACTGAAGTCTATTTCATTATTACTACCAATCATGTGAAATGCTGTTAACTTTAAAGTTTGCAATAAAAAATGATGGCCAGCTTCAGTATTAAGATATATATTTTGATTTTATATTCAGTGCGGTAATTAATGTTTTCTACCTTAAACAACTATTTGTGCACAACAGATTTCATAGAATCTAGATGAACGATTTTGTGAATTAAACCTCTCAGGGTACATAATTTCAGCGGGAACGAAATCCAATTTGAGTTTTTTCATTCATGAAGAAAATAAATTGAATGCTCCTGATTTTTTAATCATAATTTGACTCGGCGAGCATGTGGTATTATGTATTTCAAATGTGTCAGATCATATTACCTAATAAAATTTAAATTTTCTTGATATATTAGATCAGCATGATAGGGGATCTGATCTCTCTAACACTAAAAATATATCTTTAAAGAACTGAGTCATTATCACAATACAGCATAGTTATATGGTTCCAGCAAATTGAAGTGATTTAACAAAATATGATGTGCAGTATTGCAACCCACATGTTTAAAGAATAAAGGAAGGGTATATTTCAAGTTAAGTGGTCTGAAAAAATTACTGAGGGAAGATGCAACTCTCACCTCTGTATAAACAATTAATTTAGTCATTTTATGTGAAGTGGTACCATCGCTGTTTTATGGACATTTTCCACGCTTACCGTGATTACCTGATGGCATGGCTTCCTGGTTGCCGTCAGGCAGATACGAAGCAAGTTATATGGCTGATACCCTTCCTATTACCAACCCATTTTTACAGAATGTGAACTAGACATTATAGTATATAGACTTTCAAATGCCCTTTTACCTGGCAAGGCAGGGTCACAACTCCTTAAGGTAGTGACCATAATCAAAACAAGCTTAAGTTACCTGCCTACCTAATACAAAGATAGGTTTTGAACCAATTCCTGTACCATATAGGTTTTGAACCATTTCCTGTACCATCAACTTGGTGTTGGTGATTATGGTCACTGAAATGTTAAATGCCCAAACAGGGAAAAGAAAAAAAAAATTCTTGAGAGAAAAAAGGTGAGATACTGTACAGGGATGCGTTTTGGCAATCGGGATGCAGTCTTGAAAAGCTGATCACTAAGTGGTTTGATTGCTGAGCAAACAGAAATTAGAAATAATATCTTAAACGAGGGATAACGAGAAATAATATCCGTGGAGATGGCACGTAATTGTGTAGTGGAGTCGCCTGGCCAACTCGCCACTCGGTAGCACTCAGATGGGTGAGGGCGAGCTGTGTGATATGTTATTCTTCAACTCAAAATTTTGGGTATATGAACGTAATTTTCTTCATTTTCTTGTACAGTACTTTATTACATACACACACACATTCAATCATACAGAATGTGCAAAAAATATAAACAAAATAATCATCATAAGGTCAAAAACATAAGGGAATACAGTAAATAGCTGTTAACCAGGTCCACCTATTAGCCGACAAGAGCAGGGGGGGGTCACTTTAGTACGCAATATCACAATAGTACAGGGCAATGAACAGTCAGTATAGTACTCAATAACATGCCAAAGTCACAACATTAACAGCAATGCACAGTAATCAATAATATACAGAGCAGTACTATTGTAAAGCACAGATCGCAATGTTCAAAGGCAGGGTAAACACCAATGTAATAACAGCCTGGGATTGTAGGTAGTATCTTATACATGTACAGTATTACCCCGCCTAACGCGGTTTCACTTAACGCGTTTTATCATATACGCGGTGCCTCGCCAGAGCTGAACTTTCACTTAACGCGGAATTTTTCATCATATACGCGGGAAGCGGCGCGGGCACGATGCGCACAAGGTCGCCCAGTCATCAAAACATTACCGAGTTCTTCACCCGCCACCCACCACAGCCGGCCCAAGTCAGTGATAGTGATAATTATAGTGAGGATATGGACTTATATGGCCTTTGAGGGGTTTGACAAAGAGGCCCTGCAAGCCTCTGTGGTGGATAGTGATACAATTGATACAAGTGATACAGGTGAGGGCCAATAATCTGCCCTCTGCCTCGGAACCAACCCCCCATCCCCGTGTGCCCAGCCATCTTTTCTACTAATGCAAGTGTTAAAAAACCTAATATTATTGATATTTCTCTTAATTATTAATTGTGTGTGCATACCATCATAAAGTTAAGATAAAATTTTTACTACAACATAGTTGTGTGTCGTCAAAAAGTGGAGTTTGGGGGTCGGGCCAGTCTCTATTGGAATTAATCCCATATGTTCTGTTGTTCACTTAACGTGGTTTTCACTTAACGCGGTACCCTGTGGGTTCAATTGACCGCGTTAAGCGGGGTACTACTGTATAGTACCTCCCTTTCCAAGTGGTTTAGTGTCAGCCTTGAAAATACTTTTCCCTCCTAGTGAGTTGAAGATTGCTTAACCGAATTATCGCCAAGTGAATGATCTCTAAATGGTGGATACCTGTATAGTGAATCAAGTTACCAAAAGATATTTCCAAATTCAGGTGAAGCATACAATACAGGGGGTTCCTGGGTTATGAACGGGTTCCGTTCCTGAGTACTGTATGATCTTAAGTCGGAACCCATGCTATGCGCATGCTACACTTACAGAATGGTGTTTAAAATCCAACTTTATCAGAGCCTAAATCCTTATAGCCATCTAAAATAACTTAATTTAAGACAAAAGAGGAAAGTAAGAAATAAGTCATCAGGTAAATAAAATACTGTAAATTTCAATGGGATATTGGGTAATTGGTTCCAACTCACAGAAAAAGTAAATACAAACATTAAATATAAACAAAGTACAGTACTGTACCTCGTATTTCTTAATAATTTCTGTACTGTATATTGTCAATATGTTAACTAAATTTCTGAATGACTAATAAATTTAATGTAAAAATGCAAAAATATTCGAAAGACCAACAAACTCGATGTGTACTCCACTGTAAACAAAGTTAAACTGAGAAATGTCAATGGGTGATACGATCACCCCATCTGCCCAGCCTGGATTTGGTGGTTTTAGACTAAAGTTTTTATCTAATAAAATATCACAGACTAAAGTTAGGGGATAAAAACTTGCATTGCTAGAATCCTTGGAAGACAGAGAATAATGTGAATATAAACATCATATATTTTGCACACAAAATAAAAATTTTAGTACTGTACATCGGTGTACAATAGTACATTTTAGTATGTACAAGTTTTTCAACTGTATTTTTGGGTAGATTTACATAAATTTTTTCATTTATTTTTATTCATTTACATGCACACACCATCCTAAAAAAAAGAAAAGAAATAATTGTCCTAAGTGCAAACCTGTACTGTACTCAAATGTACTGTAAAAAGTAATAAAATTTTTATGTCTAATGCAAACTATAGCATGTTTATATTCAAATTAATCACTATCTTACAAGAATTCCAGCAATGTAAATTATATTCTCCCAGATCAGCTCAGTGACATTTTATAAGAGAAAAACATAAACCCCCTGTACAGGACTGATAAATAAATACGCACTAGACCTTCGGCGCCCAACTGTCACAATCCATCATCCCACCTCCCTCTCCCCCATCTGCCCAGCTAGGGTTTGGTGCTTTTTAGACTTTTTAAAGTTTTTATCTTATAAAATATCACAGACTAAAGTTAGGAGAATACAACTTGCATTGCTAGAATCCTTGGAAGACAGAGAATAATTTGAATGTAGACATATGTTTTGCACAAGAGAAAAAAATTAATCACCTGTATTACATTACAGTACAGTGACCCCTCGTTTAACGAACACCTCGGTTAACGTAATTTCGATTAACGAACTGCCTTCCATAAGGATCTTCAATTCGGTTAACGAAAAAAAATTCGCTTAACGAACTTCTTACGAACCGACCTCAACATGTTTTCGCTTGCACTGACCAGGCAACCAGGTTTAGTATCAGTCCGCCAATACATTAATCGGTTCTAGGGCTTAAATTCCTTACTATTTTTGTAAATATCAAGAAGTTTATACTATTCAATAATTTTAAAAGTTTAATATTCAATTTTTTAGTCATTTTAACAATTATTGAACAAAATTGAAGGTAAAGTGACTAGTTTAATGCGCGGCATCCAGCCTCTTAACACAGCAAACAGGCGTCAGTCTCTCTCTGTTTTCACTGGAGGTAACATCTTGCTTGAGACTCTCTTCAACTAAACGCTTTTTTTCTGTGTTTCCAAGCAAATTATTGGTCATTTTGAAATATATTTTATATATTGACAATATATAATGCAGTGCAGCGTTGATTTAAAGAAAATAATCTTGAATTAAACCAGAGAGCTAAAATTTTATGGGTGAAATGGCACCATGGGGTGACTTCTCTTCCACCCCAATGCCTTCTCTTCTTCCTTCTCCTCCACCCCCATTCTAAATCCCATCATCATCATCATCATCATCATCATCATCATCATCCAGGAGCCTTCTACATACACACCTCAAAGTAAGTGAAATTTTCTACCATTTTTGTTGAATTTAGGAAATTTTCGGTGAGCTGGAACCAATTACCCAAAAACCCATTGAAACAATGGTTTCGGTTAACGAACATTTCGGTTAACGAACGACCTTCTGGAACGGATCGAGTTCGTTAACCGAGGGGCCACTGTATTGGCGGACTAGCCTAGCCGATCAGCTGATGTGCTCACCAAAGTGTGTGTTTCTCGTAAGGCTGTCGTTAATAGAAGTTGTACTCGTTATTAGAACTGAAAATCCTTTTGGGAGCCTATTCGTTAACCAAAATCTCATAAATTGAACCTCTCGTTAATGGAGGGTCCACTGTATATAGTCAATTTTGAACTAAAATGGTGATTATGCAATTCATTTTCAGAGACCTCATGTCTGCTTCCTTCCCAAACTGATACCTGTTACAGTAATTAGGACTATGACACATGGCACCTTACCAGTTTATACAGAAAAATACAAAATAAATTTTTTTAAATTTTTCTGTACTGGTCTGTAATCAAAGACTGGCTGTTTGTTAGCAACTGAATGGACAGAAAAGGCTATCGGATGTATACACTCCTGTCCCCACACTTTCATTCTGACATTAGTTTATAAAAAAGCATAAATGGGAGAACATAACCTGCAAAGAATACCTACATTTTTTGTGAACGAAGAAGCTTGCTTATCCAGCTGTGAACCCTGTTTACACACAATTTCATTATTCTTATGTACTATAAGGTGTATTCCTCCTTAGTTAGATTGTTCAGTATTATAGTGATATTTAAAGAATTGTTTTGTGAATAATTTTCATGGTTATGTCTATTGAGATAAGAGTCTAAAAAAAATCAAGTTTTTATAAATCATGGTTTTTTAACACATTTTTCATAGGTCTTGAGCTTTGAACAGTAGATTTTCTATTTCTTACTGAGGAGGAGAGTTAAAATTAGTTTGCAGTACAGTACTGTACATCATGTTGGCCATTTCAGTGTTGTTAAGCAGGTGCTGTACTGTATATTATATAAATATAATGGACTAAGAAATACATTTTAGAATATACCCATATGGTATTCTACAAATTCATAAGTAATACTATCTTCTGTCACTGCTCCACCAGCTGTTACAGTACAGTATACAGTAAATAAAAATGTACGGGCAAAGATAAGTGTACAGTAACACCCCTATTATAGTTTTGTAACTGTTAAAGAAACCTGTGGGTATATGTTGCCAATCATAATGAGAGTAAGAAGTGTCATGCCAAAGAATGTCACTAACAAGTAGAGGGAGGTAACCAAAGCTTGTGCAAAAATAGATAAATGGGAACCAGGACATATGAGCACCATCAAAGAGGATACATAAACCATTTCTTGTTAATTCAGTGAAAGTGAATGTCCGAGGAAAAGTATGCAGGTTGTGTAGATATCTGCAGTCATTGAAATTAAAGAATTTCTTATATCTACTAACATGAAGATTGATTGATTTTGGTTAAATGAAATAAGAATAAATCGGTAATTTTGTTAATACTGTAATTGCAAAGTTTTACTAGTGCAGTTCTCTGTTGTGCCATCTCCCTCTATGTGAGGTAGTATACTACTTTGTTGAAAGGATCATCAGGACAGAAAACTTGAGAACAGTGATGGCAAAAGCTAAGGGCACCCTAATAACTCTGCCAGCACAGAAAGTTCTATCTCCCATAATTTTTTAATGTTGTTGGACTGTTGTATCACTAACTTGTTATGCGCTTAAAATCTTCATTGTTGAAGTGTATTTATAACTTTATAACAACAAGAAATAGTTCTGCCCAGTCCTGGAATTGAATTTTTCTGCCTAGCTCTCACTGAGGCTGGTATACTACATCATCTAGCCTTAGAGCAGTGTTTCTCAAACTTTTTCAATCCATTCCCCCCATGAGGAACTCTCAATATCCTCGTGGTCCCCCTTCAGTTCTCTCCCAAGCCCCTCACAAATGATGAAAATAAACTGTTTTGGTTCTCTTCCTTTATTTTAATGTTTTCAATCACCAAACAGAATGAATATTTTGTTACAGTTCAATGGGATGGATGACATAGTTTCCTTTCAGTCCGTCGACTGATTCGAGGTTGAGTCACTGATAAAGCACATCTCATGTCTGGGTCCACATGTAACCGGTTTCGGCTTTTATTCTCTATTTGAAGATGGGTGGAGAAACCAGATTCACGTAAATAAGTAGTAGAAATGGCAAGAGGACTCGAAGTGCGATCTCACTAACTTTTGGATAAAACTGATACATTGAGCACCAGAATACAGTCAGAGATTTTTCTTCATAGAGGTCTCTGGCAGCAGAATCGTTCTGAGATCAAGGAATTTGTCTAACAGGAACTAGAACCGTGCAATCTGAGCGAATCCGTTGGAAAAGAAAAAACTATCTTTTGCACCGTACTATGTATATATCAAACCTGTTCTGTATGGGTATTATGATTACACACCATGAAAAAAAAACAATCTCACCTAACAAGGCAAAGTAACAAAAAATAAGTTGAATAAGAGTTCCACATTTTCTCCAAACATATACTGTATTACTTACACAAGCCTGCCATGGCCCCCCTAAAATCTTGCCGTGACCCCCTTGCCCCCAGTTTGAGAAACACAGGCTTAGAGAATGCTACCTTGCTTGGTTGAAGTGCCAGTCAGATCATATCACAATCTTCACTTGTTTGAAAGCTGTGATGTTCCAGTAGTGTAACTACTGAATCAAAGGTAAAGGTATGAGTTGTAGCAGTAGAATTAAATACGTTATTTTTCATGCTACCTGTACTTATATTTTAATACTGTATTGTATCGACATGTCATTATCTGATATTTGTTGGTGTATTTTTACTTTATATGTTGCCAGTTGATGAATTAAGAGGTACTGATATTGTATTAATGGCAAACTGGTGTTTGGATTAAAATTTTGTAATGATACTGTATTGAAATTTAAAAGGTAAGCTTAAGTCTGCCAGAGATGTACTCTCCACATTGTATGGTCAATGCATACATCAGGTAGTGATCCTTAATATTTGTAGCATGCTTGTCTGCTTTTCCTTGTGTGCTGTTAAGCCATAAGTTACTCCTCTTTGGCAAGACAGTAGGTCATCTATTTGCAAAGTAAAGGGAGAGTAAGTTGTCATCTTGGCATTAGCTTTGCTTTTGGTTAGTCTTGCTGCAAGTGTTTAATGTTTTAATGGACAGGCTGCTGTTCTCTAACAGCTCTTGTCAGTTATATGCATTACATTCCTCCACTAATGTACTGTACATCAGTCTGTATACCATCTCTTAAAGACAGGAACTCTCTTTTGCACCAAAAAATTCTCTACCCATTCCTTAACTGCAAAAAACACTTGTTGTATTTTTATTTCTGTTTAAGCTCACCTCTCTTACATACACCTGAGGTTATTAATATTGTTAATTTTTTCTCAAATTTTTTTATCTTGAAAAGTCGACTCATTATTTCAAAATTGGTTTTTATGCAATTTTTATCCTCTTGATATTTTGTGATAAATTGCCTTCTTCAGGCATCTACATATGTATGTGAATTTTCAAGTTGGCAGTTTTAATCTGAATACAGGGTATATTTTTTAGTATTTTGTGTTTTCTTGTATTGTTAATCATTTGTTGTCTTTCAGCAGTTTACTTTGATAGATTGAGAGATTACTTTTAGATTATTATAAGATGCAGGAGTGTCAAATTGAATAGCAGACAGGATTAATGAAATATAGCTGGCTTACCTTGGGGCAAGGCTTGTGCCAACAAAAATGTATGGACACTAGTTGATACTTTTTAAATGTACTGTATATCTATGCAGTATACAGTACTGTACAATATAACATCAAAACATAAAAATCTTTATTGATGGTGCAATATGAAAATTTGCAACTTTCTCTTGGTATTTGGACTTTTGAGAACCCAGAGGTGTATTGCAATATGAATTAATATACATCACATAAGGTTATATGTGAATAATGATATTTTATTGAATGTCAAGTGAAAAAAAAATGTCTAGTATAATAAACATTAAATTTAAGGTCAACCATAACCGTGTTATTTTGGTTTTGAAATCATCATCTTGGGATTAGCTTTGTGAAAATGGCAGGTCTTGGGCCTTCCATTTCATATTTAATGATCTATCCAAATATTAGTGGCAGAATTTTTCTTCCACTGTATCCAACTACTGTAGTAATGTGTAACTAAGTATTTTTACTATTGGCATGGTACATTTGCTGTATAAAAGTAACATGTGCTTTATGGGATCTTATGAGACAAAAGATATAACTCGCACTCATTTCTCTGTAGTGAGGTAATATACATCATGGTAACTTAATGCATGATTGATTGGAGAAAAGATACATGTACTACTGTACTATATCTTAACTCCTTTATTCTAAATGGGAATAGCAACCACAGCATTACAACTAAGTATCAGCGAGTCGGCTGATCTGCATCAAATGGTGTATCCTGAATAATCATGTCTTGTTTATGGAACTTTTTAAGGAATAATTTCCAGGAAACCAAACTTGGCAACTGATCAAACTGCCCTAATCTACTAAGTGGGTGTTATGGTAGGTGTTTAAACACTGCAAGTCTAGACAGTTAATACTGGCATCATTTCTAAGTATTTGTGCAGAATTTAATTAGTGTTACCATGTATCTTTTCAAATACTTGCAGAAAAGCATTGATTAAATAGGTTAAAGTATATTATATCATTCCATTTGAAGTATTCCTTCTGTCACTAATACTGTTCCCTTTTTTTGTAAGTTTCACTCACTAGGTAGAGCACTGTACACTTGGTAGTTTACTTTGAAAACGTTTTGTGTCATAGTACATAGCTTATATTTTATCATTTGGTATTTTGTAAATTGAAATTTCGGTCTTAAGTATATAACTGATGCATTAAACTTAATGTTACATCTTCTTTCAGTAATTACTAATGTGTTATTTGGACCACCTTTTAGGAATTATTCTAATCCATATCATTGGAAGTATTGACTGCATGATGTGCTAAAGTAAGTAGGTATATAACTTGAGGATACTGTAAGATATGTAGAGTCCCCCAAAAAAGTATCGTTAGCCATGGGGTCGATGTGATTCGAGGCTTTTCGAGCAATGTTACTTGACCTGTTTCTGAATGGTTGGTACGTATTTCTACATCCGCGATCTTTGAGCATGAATGAGTACTGTATACAGTATACCATTTCAAATGATGTTAATCCTCCGAGGCTTCAGATCAATTACATGAATCAGAGTGGATGTCATAAATGGATACCAACGCCATGCCAGTCATCAATAGAATCTTCTGGGAGATTGACCGAGGAATTATCGGGGAGACATTGCAAGATAAGAGAGGTGCTATCATTGCTTCACAACGAGAGTAATAACAGTACAGGGTATGTAACGCTGCCACTCTGACACTTACAACCACCAGTGTCTATTGATTTGAAATCTTATTTTGGTGTTAATCAAATGCAATTTACAAATAAGTAACATGGCAGATCCCATGTAGACTGATATAGTACTGTATTGTATATTTAGACTGATATATTGTATATTTTGCTCTAGCTGTTCACTCTAATATTAAGTACCGTACTACCCCTGTATTTGTTTAGTCACTTCATAAATCAGACATATTGTGAAGAACATGAATAGGCATATTGTGAAACTCAGTATGAATGAAACTCTGTTACTACAATGACAGAATGGGGAAATGTCCATTTTGAGGTTTGTCTCAGTCATGATTTTCTGAAACATTTCCATTTAAGTATATTTCAATGTTATTGCAATCATCAGTCAGTGGCTTGTGTATGTTGAGGTATCTAGTATGTCAAACAAGGACTCCTCCCTCCCCCAAATCCTACCCCCACTTCTAGCTGTTCCTGATATGGCAAGCAGGCGTACCAACTTATGATGATGCACTGGCGACCATATCAAAGCATTTCGTCTAGCGTTTCAAACTGTACCGACGGGAAATCTAATGATACTTTTTTGGGGGGACTTTACATTTGTGTGATCCTAGTATTGGTGTAAATAAGTTGTTAATATGCAAGCAAGTCATTTCAGGATCTCCTATCAAAATTTTTTTAGGTCAGTTTCATTGCATCCAATTTCAAAAACCAAGTTAAGGCTGGCATGGATATTCAAAATTAATGCAAATTAGAAAAGTATTGCATTACCAGTATCCTGGATTGATTTGTTAACACAATTTTTTTTTCCTGGTTAATTCTTTTGTTATCAACAGTAGTAGTGGTATATGAAGATAATTTTTATAGGAAGTAGTAACTGTAACCTAAAAATTTTATCAAGATAATTGAGGATTAAATCATAGGTTTTTAATACACTACTGATGACCAAAAATATTAAAATAGGTCTAATTATTTATTTGAGTAGGTTTTTAGGATTGTGACAAGACATCTCACTGTTATCTTTTAAAAGCATGTTAATGTGGTTAATTTTGATAATGTAAAACATGCTTAACCTCAAACACTATTGAAAGTTTGCAGTGTTGTTATAACACCATTAATTGTTTGTCCTCCAAATTGTGTATTGATGTAAAAGCATCTAGTGGTACCAAATAAAGTGGATAAATTTTAAGTTAATATTGAGCTAATTCCTGGCTTTTTTTTATGGATGCAGAAAAAAATAGTGTGTACTGTGCATCAAAACCCTTTGTTACAATGATGTGACTTGCATATTCGCATATCAAACTCCAATGAGTGTACTGTATAATGAAATTAGAACCTGATTCAAGTTAAAATGATGTTCAATCTGCATTTACAACCTTTTTTTAACCTTTAATCATTGGCTAAGGATTCCCCACCCCCTCATAAGTGGAAAAAATTAGCAGAAGTATGTACGAGTACTGTACTTTATGTGTACAGTAAAAACCCCATAATTTTCACTTTAATTCTAAATCACTCATAATTCACTTTTTGCTGTTACGAAATACATGTTACAAATTTCATAATACAGTACAGGTAGTTCTGCTATAACGCGATAATTGTGTTCTTGTGAAATATCGTGATATAGAAAATCGCGTAATAGAAATAACAGGGCTTATGGAGAAAATAGGGTTAGGTGCAGATTACTCGAAATCGAAAAAATTTAGTAGTTAGCCAAACACAAAGGATAGCACAGTCTAAATAAATGTTACATTCATATCTAATAATGAAATCATACAGTAAATGTAACACTTTACCTTGAAAAAATATGAATGTAACTTGATGGGGGAGAAGGGTGATTTTGAGGTTGATAAAATCGAGCTTCTCTTCAAGTGTTATATCCTTTCTTTTACGATCATCACCGGGAATTCTATCACCAGAACGCTTCTTGGAGATATTCTTCTTTACCATATTCACAGTTAATACCACAAAATTGGAGAAATAGTAAGCAAAAATCGCGTTATAGCAAACAAGCGTTCGCGTTATACAAATATCGTTCCAATTCATAAATCGCGTTAGAGCAAATTCGCGTTATCAAAACACGCGTTATAGCAGAACTCATTGTATTCGGTAAAATAAAAAAAATGAGACATCTCAAAATACTTATTACAATACCGTATGTATAATAATAATAATAAAATAATAAAAATTAACGGTTTATTGAAAAAATTCTGCAGCCCGAAGGCTAAAAATATACATTGGACACATATGACTTATTACATACATTGGTGGTTTAACAAAAGCCTTCACTAGGGAAAGGTAAAGGAACATACAGTGAACATACAGATTAATGTAGGTGTTGAACAGCAAACTCGTAGTGTAGTAACTCCCTCCCAGATGGTGTTAGGAGGAACTCACGTGGTGTAGTAGTTCCCTCAGATGGTGTTATGAGGGACCTGGCGTGGTGTAGTAATTCCCTCGCTGATGGTGTTATGAGGGGCCTCACGTGTAGTAATTCCCTCACAGATGGTGTTATGAGGGACCTCACGTGGTGTAGTAATTACCTCACAGATGGTGTTATGAGGGACCTCACGTGGTGTAGTAATTACCTCACAGATGGTGTTATGAGGGGCCTCACGTGGTGTAGTAACTCCCTCACAGATGGTGTCATGAGGGGCATCACGTGGTGTAGTAATTCCCTCACAGATGGTGTTATGAGGGGCCCGACGTGGTGTAGTA
Organism: Homarus americanus; assembly: GCF_018991925.1. Lineage (NCBI taxonomy): Eukaryota > Metazoa > Arthropoda > Malacostraca > Decapoda > Nephropidae > Homarus > Homarus americanus. The sequence continues at coordinate 5,569,215 of NW_024757794.1, forward strand.
ATTCCCTCACAGATGGTGTTATGAGGGACCTCACGTGTAGTAATTCCCTCACAGATGGTGTGATGAGGGACTTGACGTGGTGTAGTAATTCCCTCACGTATGGTGTTACGAGGGACATGTGGTGTAGTAATTCCCTCACAGATGGTGTTATATGAGTGAGGTTTGGTCTTAGGCCTTCCTATCGTAGACGGATTAACACATCCGTGTTTGTTGTTGGGTCTCACGGGCCGTTATCACTGGGTACCTGGGACCTCATTGTGTGAAGGTTAACTTGGGTACGACTGTTACCGTTGAGTTGTTCTCACTGACTTAAGCACTGTTCACCACTGTTCACCTCTGTTTAACACTGGTTCCGTTCCTTTCCAAATGAAATTGTAACTTCTGGCGAGAACTTGTTGATATTCCGGTGGGGAGGAGGGTTCAGGGGAGGGGGTTGGTATGGGCCAACTTAACAGTTGACCTGGCTGCTCCGAGAGGAGCGCCAGGTACGTCTTGACCCTTTGGTGGTCAAGGATGTATTATACAGTGGGGTATGCTATAACGAATCTAATTGGTTCTAGAACCTTGTTCGTTATAGCATTCGTTCGTTATAGGATTAATCCGTTCCAGGCCCCCAAATACAACCACTTAACACTGAAAAATATAATATAAAATTGTAAAAATTGTAAAAAAGTGCATAAATATGCATCTAAACCCCTGAAATAAAGAATATCATTAATATTTGTAATAAAAAACAATAAATTAGAAAAAAAAATTTAAATAATGTTCGTTGTAGGAGTTTCGTTCGTTATAGCATTCTCAATTTTATAGGTAAAACCGTTCGTTATAGGAATATTCGTAGTAGGATCCGTTCGTTATAGCATACCCCACTGTATAGTGATATCCCCATTTGCCATAACAATTGGTGCAGAAGACTTCCAGGAATGAAAGATTGACCGGACAACTTTCCCAAACCCGGAAAAATTCCTTGTCGTCGGAATTTTTTCCGGTTACTGGGAAAAATTTTTGAGTGTCTTAACTACACATCTTGCACAGACAGATACTAGCCCACATCCGCAGAAAGTTTCTGGTTGCTAGGGAATGTTTTCCCAAGAGTCTGAACTACAGGTAAACCTTGATAAATGATGTCTCGTTCAGCGATACTGTATTCTGCTTTAACGATGGTCATGAATTAAGACCATCTTGCTATACAGTGGTCCCTGGTTAACGAGCACAATCCGTTCTAGAAGGTTGCTCGTTAACCGAAAAACTCGTTAACTGAAACCATTGTTTCAATGGGTTTTTGGGAAATTGGTTCCAGCTCACCGAAAATTGCCTAAATTCAACAAAAAAGGTAGAAAAGTACACTTACTTTGAGGTGTGTATGTAGAAGGATCATGGATGATGATGATGATGGGAATTAGAATGGGGGTGGAGGAGAAGGGATAAGAGAAGGCATTGGGGTGGAAGAGAAGTCACCCCATGGTGCCATTTCACCCATAAAATTTTAGTTCTTGTAAGATTGTACCATCGTACGATGTTTTCCCATGTTGAGATGGGGGCTTGTCTTTGGCAGCGCCCGGTTGCCAGTCACCAGCTGACGCTGTTAGAATAAAGTCTACAAAGAACGTGGTCTATGACTCCAACCTCTCACATGGCGCAGTGAGTAGGATATGTCGGGGCCCGACACGCCATTACAGCCCTGACAAGAACGCTGACATGGCCCCTACACGTCCACGATTCTCGACGCCCTCAAGGGGACGCCAGGGCTTCTCTACACCGGCGGGGAACACCACGCACGCCCAGCAGCAGGCCATGAGTGCATTGATGGCTCAGATGGCGTCTCTAGTTGCTGGCGGTGGTCATGCTTCTATGCCGGTCATGAAGCCCTCAGCAGCTGTCGCACCAGAGAAGTGTGAGGCAGAAATGCCAACAGCTGCGTTTAGGACATGGAGGCGGTCCATGGAGTCATGGGTGCTGTTGAACGGGTGGTCACAACTGGTGGCCACACTCCACATTCGCCTGAACTGCGTCCCTGCACTCCAAAGGGTGATTGACTCGAGATACCCCAGCGGTCAGTGGGAGCAGCTCTCGCCCAAAGAAGCCCTGGACGCCATCAGTGGAATGGTTCTTCAATTTTCAAACCAAGCTGTGAAATGGAACGAGTTTTTCAACAGCAAACAAGGTGAAGAGGAGCCCATGAAAAGGTATTTTCAACGATGCTTCGCAGAGGCAGTGGAGTGTGAATTAAAATGTCCCACCTGTGATAACGACCTCTCTGAGTACATGCTATTACGTAAAGTTATGGTGGGCCTGAGTAACCCAGTGTTGAAAAGGGAAATTTTCCAGGGGTACTCTAGTTATAATAGTGTTGAAGTGCTTAGAAACAAATGCATGTTATTTGAGGCAGCAGTGAGAGATGCTGGTGTATTGTGTCGTACGTCTGGCCAGGCAGTGGTGGGAACAGCCGCAGAGGCAGTGGCGGTTGGTGATGACGTCACCGGTGAGTCCGAGGTAGCTGCTACCCGACCTGGACACCCCAATCGTGCGCACTGTGGTAACTGCGGCATGTCACATGCCTCTGGTAAAATTAACTGCCCTGCAAATGGGGCTACATGTCGCAATTGCTCTAAGGTTGGTCACTTCAAAAGGTGTTGTAGGAGTAAGTCAGTCCTAAGTGCTCCTGTGGATGTGTCAGGCGCTGTTACAGTGGCAACAGCCCAGCTATACCTGCCACCCCAGGTTACAAGTGTTCGTGTCCCAGGCCGGGGGCAATTCCCCCGCCACCCCTGTGCTGGCTGTAGCTGACACGGGTGCTATGGTGTGTGTGGCAGGCGCATCCCTGCTCAGGGACATCGGTTTGTGTCCGGGGCAACTTCGGCCCCTAATGGCCGAAGGGACGTGGCAAACAAACAGCTCAAGTGTCTGGGGTCCGCCCCCTGCCGCCTCGGTGTGGACGAGGGGTCCACCATCCAGGAGGTCTACTTCGTGCAGACAGCCAAGGCCCTCTATCTGTCATTGGAGGCCTGCAAGTGCCTCAACTTGGTGCCTGTCGACTTCCCGCTCCATAGACGTGCTGTGGCTGCCGTGAGCGATGGAGGGGAGCGGCACACTGCCGACGATCTACCTCCGAACCCTTTACCTGAGAGCAGCCGTTTCCCGCCGAGGCCAGTTGAGATACCCTTGCCTCCTTTGGAGGAGAATGTGGTCAGGCTGGAGGCATGGCTACTCACGCACTTTTCGTCTACCGCATTCAACACCAGCAGGTCCCCACTGCCAGTCATGACTGGTCCCCCTCACCGTATCCACCTGACGCCCGGCACGACCCCCTACGCCTGTCACACACCCGCTCCCGTTCGGAAACACTGGGAAGAGGAGGTGAAGGCCCAGTTGGAGGAGGACGTCAGGAGAGGCATCATCCAGCCAGTGCCTGCTGGTGAGGCTACGGAGTGGTGCGCCAGGATGGTTGTGGTGGCCAAGAAAAACAGTCAGCCCAGGCACACTGTGGACTTCCAACGCTTCAATGCAAGCAGTCTGAGGGAGACGCACCACACACCTGCACCATTCGACATGGTGTCTGGGGTGCCAGTGCACTCTTTCAAAACCGTCGCCGACGCCTTTTGGGGATTTCATCAAGTGGAGTTGGAGGAGGAGAGTAGACGTCTGACCACATTCATCATGCCATGGGGCCGTTTTCGATACTGCAGGACGCCCATGAGACATTGCTCAGCGTCAGATGCTTACACCAAGAGGTTTGACGACGCTATTCAGGATGTGCCCCGCAAGTACAAGTGTGTGGATGACACTCTCCTCTATGACTCCAGTGTGAAGGGGGCGTTCTGGCACACTTACGATTTTCTGGAGACCTGCGCTCGCACAGGTATCACGCTGAAACCAGAAAAGTTCTTGTTCTGCAGGAGAGAAGCTGAGTTTGTGGGTTTCCTCCTGGGGTGGGACCTGTACCAGCCAACTGCCCAACGTCTGTCAGCCATCAAGGATTTCCCCATGCCGGATCAGCCATCAATCACTGACATCAGGTCCTGGCATGGCTTGGTTAACCAGTTGACTCCCTTCCTTGCCACTGCACCTGTGATGGAGCCCTTCCGTGAGCTCCTCAAGAAGCCAGTGGGCAAGCAGGTGTATTGGGACGACCAGCTGTGGCTCAAGTTTCGCCAGGCCCAGGACACCATCTGTCAGTTGGCCAGAGACGGCTTGGTGTACTACGACAAATCCAGGCCTACGGCAGCTGTCACTGATTGGAGCAGGGAGGGCATCGGTTTCGTCGTCCTGCAACAATACTGTGCCTGTGCCTCTCCAGAGACACCCTTCTGCTGTAGAGGAGGGTGGCGGTTGGCTTTGTGTGGTAGCCGACATCTGAGCACGGCCGAGGCCGGTTATGCTGCAGTAGAGGGGAGGCCCTGGCTGTGGTGTGGTGCCTGCGCAAGGCCAGGCTGTTCCTCCTTGGCTGCCCGAACCTCATTTTGGTGACGGACCACCGCCCCTTAGTTGGCTTGCTAGGGGACAGAGCCCTCACGGATGTGGCGAATCCGCGCCTGTTCAGGCTCAAGGAGAAGACCCTGCAGTACCGATTCACGGTCAAATACTTGCCAGGGAAGCGGAACTGTGCAGCTGACGCCCTATCCCGCTTCCCCTCCCTCAGGGCGGCGCCTGATGCGGAGGACATGGACCAAGAGGAGGACCTGTGCGCTGCAGTGTGTGCAGTCACAATCGCAGCACTGGATCAGGATGGATGCATCACTATGGACGAAGACACAGTGTGCAAAGCGGCCGCGGACGAACCAGTGTACCAGATTCTAGTGTCGAGGGTGCTGGCGGGCGACTGGCACCCCCACAAGTCGCAGGAGGTGGCCTGTCTGCGCCCGTACTTCTCGGTGAGGGACAGGTTGGCTGTGGTCAGGGGTTTGGTCACCTACACCTTTGACCAGGGCTGCGTGCGCCTTGTCATCCCCGACTCCCTCCGCCACCGGGTCGCCGTTAACCTGCATGCGGGGCACCAGGGCCTCGACTCAATGCTCAGGCGGGCCCGGCAGTCTGTCTATTGGCCTGGCGTGGAGGGTGACCTGCAGTATCATCGGTCCCGGTGTGCTGCTTGCGAGACCCACGCCCCTTCCCAGCCTCCAGAGTCATTGGTTCTGACCCCAGCGCCAGACTATCCCTTTCAACAAGTGGTGGCCGATTTGTTCCACCTGCAGGGCCGCACGTACCTAGCATATGCTGACCGACTGACAGGTTGGCTGGAGATCGCCAACTTCCCTAACGAGGCCACCTCTGGAAAAATCATCGCCAGTCTGTGGGCCTACTTCACGAGGTGGGGGGTACCTGAGCAGATCTCCACGGATGGAGGTACCAACCTTGCCAGCCTTGAGATGACAGATTTCCTCAAGTCATGGGGGGTCGAGGTGCACCTCTCGTCGGCCCACTTCCCCCAGTCCAATGGCAGGGCAGAGGCTGGGGTCAAGGCTGCCAAGAGGCTCCTCAGGGATAACACTGGGCCCAGGGGTAGCCTGGGCTGCGATAGGACATCTCAGGCCCTCCTCCAGTACCTGAACACGCCTCTGCGGGGGGTGAACAAGTCGCCCGCCCAACTTGCCACCGGCCGCCAGCTCCGTGACGGCGTTCCCGTGGCCAGACAGCACTATAAGGTGGACCAGCACTGGCGGCGGGCACTTCGTATGAGGGAGGTGCGCTTGGCCAAAACCCAGGATGGGGTCCTGTCGCGGAGGGAGGTATCCCGCCAGCTGGCTCCCCTAGTCGTGGGCACGCAGGTGCGTGTGCAGGACGCAGCTACCAAGCTCTGGGACAGGACAGGCATAGTGGTGGAAGCCCGCCCTCACAGGCAGTATGCCGTCAGGTTGAGTGGCAGTGGCAGGGTGTCCATCCGCAACAGACGCCACCTGTAAAACGGCTCCACACCTGTGCCTACTACTCCGGTGGTGCACCAAGCTGTGCCTCCTGGCCCCCCTTCTGCTGTGCCCTCCTTCGCACCCACGGCCCCTCCCCAGTCGAGCGCGGCCAGGCCCAGGAGAGGCCGTAGGCCTCCGGGCTGGCGCTCGTTAACCGAGGGACCACTGTATATGATAAAAAAATAAATTCGCTTTAAAGATATCCATCGAATATGCATCGATATAAATTGGTTAAATTTTTTTTTTTATCTCTAGTACAACCTATGGGTTGTATAGTACAGTACAAGTGATCGCGGCCTTTCATGCCCGGTTCGCCATCCGGCTAACAGCGTACAGCGAATGAGGGTGCACCAAGTCCGTAGACTTACATCGTTTTCCAGCGTAAATAAAATGGTTAATTAATGCCTTCCTAAAGAAACCATTGATATGGGACCAGGTTAGTTCCACTCTATGAATTTTTTGCGATTTTTCCACAAATTTGATGAAAAACGATTGTGCAGTTTCGGCTGCCCATAACAGACAGACAGACAGGTACCACGGCTATTCCTATAGTATATTAGATAGTCAAATTAATCGCTGTCTTGCAAGGATTCCAGAAATACAAATTATATTTTACTGTATTAAGTCAGTGACAATTTATAAGGAAACAATATTTAACCCTATGCACCACTCATCTCTTGCTGCTCCTATCAGCTGCGGTAATACCTACCTACACGCCACCACACAGCCAACCCGCTCACTACAGTCTTGCACTTGGTTACTTTGTCAAATGCATCTACCTGCCATCGGGTAGCTCCACGAGTACAGGTACTCCTCGACTTACGACCTATTTGACTCATGGCCACCCGGACATACGACCACCGCAGTCGTCCCCCCCAAAAAATTCAAATTACGTATTTTCGAGTCCCAACGTTAGTGATCGCGCTGAGTACTGAAATTTTTTTGGGGGCAATTCCCTTTAAAATGGCTGGCAAGTGTAAAAGTGAGAGTTCTCGTAGTGCTGAGAAGAAAAAGAGACACCCAGAAATTTATGTAAATCTACCCCAAAATACAGTTGAAATAGTGTACATTATTAAAATGTACTATGTACTAAAATTTTTATCTTTTGTGCAAATATATGACGTTTATATTCAAATTAATGACTATCTTATAAGAATTCCAGCAATGTAAATTATATTTTCCCTGGTCACTTCTATGATATTTTATAAGCAAAAAACAAAAACTCAATCTAAAGGACATAAATAAACAAATAAATACTTCACAAGACCTTTGGCACTAACTGTCAAACATGTCGCTGTCACCTCCCCTTCCTCCCAACCCCCACCCCCCTTCAGGGTTTGGTGGTTTTAGGCTTACAGTTTTTATCTTTAATATCACAGACTGGAGTTAGGAGAATATAATTTGCATTGCTGGAATCCTTGCAAGACAGTGAATAATTTGAATATAAACATCATATATTTTGCACAAGAGATAAAAACTTTAGTACATTTTAATAATGTAAAAAAATTTCAACTGTATTTTTGGGTAGATTTACATAAATTTCTTCAAACATTCTTATTCAGTTACATGCACACACCATACTAAAAGAAACGTAAAAGAAGTAAATGACCTTAGTGCAAACCTGTACTGTACATTTACTATATGATTAGGGCAGTACTAAAATTTTTGTCTAGTGCAAATTATAGCTTGTTTATATTCAAATAAATCACTATCTTACAAGAATCCCAGCAATGTAAATTATATTCTCCCAGGTTGTTCAGTGGCAAATTATAAGAGAAAAGCTTAGTCACTCTTAAGGACTGATAAATAAAAACACATTAGACCTTTGGCGCCAACTGTCAAACATATGACCTCACCTCCCCCATCTGCCCAGCCAGGGTTTTAGTATACTGCCAGATTCTGGGGTCACTAATTCTTAGGGGGATAACTTAACTATAGTCTTAATTTTAAGGGTTACTGCCACCAGACCCCCTCTGGGCAGTATGTAGCTCGTTAGGTAGCGGGCAGAGTGGACTAGGCATTGAGTTAGGTTTTTCATTGACCAGATCGATAAGGGAAAAGAAGGGTGAAACCATAACATGTCTTAACTAATTTATTCCTTATATAACATACTGTAACAAAAAATACAAGTGAGATGGCCTTCCTCAGAAGAACAACGAAGATGTTGGTTACCCTGCTTGGCACCAGACGTCGTACATTAATTGCATGTCATCCACATACTTATTGCATAACAATCAGTGACCTCCTTACCTCGGTCATTTCTTCTTACAATAACCCTCAACACGTCAGGCTGCTCCACCTGTATGGAATATAGCCCCTTAGGTTATCATACATAGTAGTACCAGCTCACCACACCTGTTACACTTCACGCCTGCAAGTATGGGACTCCTTGTAATTTCTATATCCACATATCAGGCACCTCGTTCGCACATCGCCCTCGGTGGGTAGAGACGAGGGTTTCACCAAGAGGCATACCAGTACTGTTTCTACGCCTGGTATTATAGGTCGCTCCAAGTGACGACCGCGTAGTTTTTCAAGCATTTCCTTATTTATTCCTACTCATTTGGGGTGGTATGCTGGGAATCCACAGGTTCACAGTGGAATAGCAAAACTGGTAGTCACCTCACATGGTGGGACGCTCACAGGGATAATGGCCGACGCCCAGCAAGTTGCTCTGACCGCGTGGGACTTGAGTTGATGGGAGAACGAAGGATACTGAGAAATAATGCCTGATGGGCGGTTATTACCCCCTGTAACACATTACTACTTCACTTTATACAACAGGCACAGTCTTAAGCTGAAATAACTGCTATATAAGTCTTTTTTAGAGCGGGATGTAGCCCGATGGAGGACACTGACCTGAGTTGATGGGAGAACGAAGGATACTGAGGGCAGTGCCCTGCCGCTTCTCACTGCATAGGCCTAGTTTTCAATCTGTAATTTTTACTTTGATTTCTTATGGTTCTCACCTCTCCATTTTCCCGTTTATTGTGACATGGTGTCTTATAAATCCATATTTTAATCCTAACTTACATACTAGAATACGGTTCAGGCTTGACAGTTCTTGGGGAAATTAAGTGGGCTATATCAACAACTCACACCTGTAGGCCGGGTACAAGGGATGCTGCCTTGATACAAAAGCCGAATGTTCATAGCGTGGGTATCCACTTTACTTAAAGCTGTAATCAGGGATCCTCCCCTCACACATTGCACTACTTGAACACAGACATAAGATTCTCTGATCACTGTACATGTCGTGGGTATACGTCACCCGAGGAGACGAGGCGTATTAAGTTCACACCGATGCATACAAGATATTTCCTTTCAAGTATATTTTCTGGGTCACTCCCAACACCTCACATAGTTCTGATACATTTATCCTTTTTCCAGATGATTGTTCTCATGTATTTTCACATGATATCTGCGGAAGTTATGTTCGCTACACGTTCACAGACTTAAATAGTATGACCTTCAAACCACGATCCACACTTAGTCCTACAGTACACTAGTCCGGCTCAACTGGACTTTCCCAATCATCTTATAGATACCTTGAGTTCTCCTTAATTCTATGAATACATACAATTAATATTATATAAGCATACCTGGGTACAATACAACACATGATTCAGTAACATTGAGTAGGTGAGTTATCCTTTATCAATGTTTCCCGTTCTCTGAGATTCTACAAGCGTGGTGGATTTGAATGTTATGCAGCGTAATATGAATTAAAGTTTTTTTTTAGGAATGACAATGATGTGCGCAGTACATTAGGCTTACAGTTTTTTTCTTATATAATATCACAGACTAAAGTTAGGAGTATATAATTTGCATTGCTGGAATCCTTGCAAGACAGTGAATAATTTGAATATAAACTTCATATATTTTGCACAAGAGATAAAAATTAATCACCTGTATCACATTACAGTAGTGATTACATAAGAACATCAAGATCGTCTTAGTGATGTAAAAGTGTAAATCAATGTAGGATTTTTAATGCTAGACGCGATTGTATTTTTGAAAACTCAATGTCCACCGAGTTGGAGATACAGCCCAGGTCAGGAGGTAACCACAAAATCACTGCCATATGACAAAGTTTCTATTTTTATTGTTTTTTACGGAGTTGTGATCAAGCTATGATAAAGGCCAACCAGGGAGCGTAGTACAGTACTGTGATTTTAGGTAAATCAGTTCATAGTGTCATCAGTGACCATGGAAGAAGTTGTAAATAACTTAAAGTGAATACAAACTGGCAAGGCACCACTGCCAGCAAAGACCAAGTCTTGTCATAGGTGCCACAGAGACTTTAAATTTTATTTTGTTGGTGTGCTTTCTCAAGGATTGAAACTGTGTCTATAATACACCATTCACAGGGAGATACAGTGTACACAGTGATAGTTCATAGTGTCATCAGTGACCGCGGAAGAAGTTGTAAATAACTTAAAGTGAATACAAACTGGCAAGCAAGCTGGAAAGGCACCGCTGCCAGCTGAAACCAAGTCGTGTTATAGGTCCCACAGAGACTTTATATTTTATTTTGTTTGTGTGCTTTCTCATGGACTGAAACTGTGCCTACAATACACCATTCACAGGGAGATACAGTGTACACAGTGATAGCAGAAGACAACAGGGGAGGTGGTTAAATCCAGCAGAGAGCAGCTAAGTACTGTTCTTTTTTTTTCTCTCTATTTTTAAATAGGTTTAGATCTATACACAGTCTGCACCCTCCCCCCCCACCCCCACAACAACAACAATCATGAGTATGATATGTGATTACTACAGGGGGACGTTGGATATGGAGGATACAGGCCTGACTAATGCACCGTTTAGGAAGATGCTTACTGCCGTAAAGCATGAAGGCTGTTGCTGGTATTGCCCTGACTGCATAGTCAAGGTGAAAGAGGCAATTGCAAGCCATAAGGGAACGAGTTCCCTCGGGACGAAAATAGATGAAGCTGGAGCCCTGCTGGTTGCCAAACTAGAGCAAGCTGGGAAAGAGAACCTTGCTAAAACTGAGGAAGTAGCCGATAAAATGGAGGTGGTTGCTAAGAGGAGTTATGCTGCGGCATTAGCAGGGCCACGGGGTGTGGCGGAGAGTAATGCAGGATCAGAACAGGTTCTACAGCAGCTAGGGACTCTGAAGAAGTGTGTCGAAGAAATGAAAATTACCGGACCTACTGTTAGGGGAGAGGAGGAACAACAGGAACGTTTCCAGCTTAGTAACAATGTAATAGTTTTTGGAGTCCCCGAGAGCCAGTTTCAAAATATTTGTACAGAGAGGTTCTGAAGATGCCATCAACCCCACAGGATGTGAGGAGGCTGGGACAAAAGCAGGGGGATAAGCCTCGCCCCCTCAGGATCACATTAGTGAGTGAAGAGGAGAAATGGGAGGTTATTCGGCAGGCAAAAAACTTAGCAGGAAGCGAGGCATCTCGGGGTGTATTCATTCACCCAGGTCGCATGGTAATGAAGAGGGAACAGCACAAGAAGCTGCTGCAGGACTTCAAGCAGAAGAGGGAGGAGTCAAGGAGGAACGGGGACGGGTGTGCATGGGTTATATTCAGGGGGAGGGTAGTGGAAGCAAGTGTGCCGACACAGGGCCAGGGGGCAGCAGCGCACCCTCTACCCGCTTTACCCCCCACCCAGGAGGTGGCACCAGCTCCGCCTACCAGACAGGAGGAGGCGAGCGCAATGTAAACAATGACATTTCTAACCACACCCTGCAAAACACAGTGTATTTAGCAAATGCTGCAGCTTCGGAGAATGGTGGGAAGGGTACTATTAAGAGCAGAGACGTTACCGAGAACAAATTCTGGCTTGAATGTCATGTACACTAATACCGACACGTTTCTTGATAAGAGAAACTTGCCTGAACTTGCCTAGCTTATACTACAGAAGGGCAAGGGGCGACCTAATTGAGGTGTATAAGCATCTCAAGGGGCACTACTCAGTCGAGTGTTCTTACTTGGAGCTGGCGGACGCTCGCTCCACAAGGGGTCACAGCTCAAGATTGAAGAAGCCGCGAGTCCATAAAACTGTGAGGGCAAACTTTTCGGAGTGAGGGTTGTAAACTCTTGGAACAATCTACCAGAAAGTGTTGTGACGGCACCGAGTGTGAGCTCTTTCAAGACAAGACTTGACCAACACTGGAGTGGGTTCAGGTACATTCAGGAGCCGGTGCATGCCCAGTACTTGCCAACAGTGCATAACAGATGTGACCGATTGCCCAAGTAGCTAACGAGTCGATCTTTTGGTGAAGAGGACCTAGGTCCTTCTCACATCGTCTCAAATAGTGCAGTTTCTTCATCCCGTTGGGACATATGATACGCCTCCTTATCGTTGGTACGCCCCAGGTGCATCCTCTTACACTTCGTGACATTGAATCTCAGCAGCCACCTCTTTGACCATTCTTGAAGCTCACAGAGATCCTTCTGCAGCTCTTCACAGTTAGCTTGGTTCTTGATTTCCCGAAATAACTTGACATCATTGGCAAACATATGTATGGAGGAGTGTACAACATCACACATGTCATTTATGAAACAAAAGACAACAGCAGACCCAATACACTGCCCTGTGGTACCCCGCTTGTGACAGGTACAGAAGATGATTTCGTGCCATTAATCACCACACACTGCTTGCAGTCATGTAGAAAGTCGTCTATCCACGCTAGGACATTTCCCCAAATTCCGTACCCTTCTAGTTTGATTTTCAGCCTTTCGTGGGGTACACTGCCGAAAGCCTTGGCAAAATCTAGGTATATATTGTCAATATTACCACCCCATTGCAGAATGTTGGTCCAAATATCCAATACCTTAAGCAATTGTGTTAAGCAGGAGTGCCCCGGCATAAAACCGTGTTGTCAAACCTTTACATGGTTGTTTCGTAGTAGATGTTCTATCGCGGAATCTCTGATAATACTCTCAAGTACTTTACATATTATGCTGGTTAGGCTCACTGATCCATAGTTGTTCGTGGAGTGATGATCGCCCTTCTTAAAGACAGGGCTCACATGAGCCATTTTCCAATCACTGGGGACCTTTTGTTCATCCAGGCATTTATAGAACAGGATCTTCAGGGACTCGGCAAGCTCGTTGCACCACTCTCTTAGCAATCTGGGATGCACCATATCAGGGCCAGGACTCTTATGGACCTTTAGCTTTGACAGTTATATATACAGTAATACCCTCTCCTGTGAACACAATGTGGGTCAGTGCTGTGTCGAACCGTCTGTCCTCAAACGCAGGAAGGTTAATCGCATCCTCTCTTGTGAACACCGAGGAAATGAAGCTATTTAATGCCTCAGCTTTATCCTGGTCAGAATGTGCACAACACCATCTTTAAGCCTCAGGTCTGATACTCCTACTCGCGCTTTTAATTTTGACTTTGCATAGCGGTAAAACGCCTTTGGGTTTGATTTGACCTCGTTTGCAACCAGCCTCTGGAACTCCTTTTCAGCCCTTCTACACTCTGCCTTTGCTTGGTTTCTGGCTCTTGCATACAACCTCCTGTCCTGCTCATCATTTGTCCCAACCCACGTCTTGAATTTCTGGGTTTTCTTAACTTTGTCGACCGCCGCATGGTTCATGTGTAGGGATCCCGTCGTATTCCTAGAGGCACTGGGTTTGGCCTTGGGTATGTATTTATCGATCAAATGGATCACTATATTAGTTATGATACTCAGCGTAGTGTCTGCGTTCTTGTGCCTTAATGAGTCAGGCCAGTGGATACCCCTCACCTCTTCCCTCATTCCGTTGTAATTTTCCTTGTAATATTTGCACCTTGGCCTGGCCTTATCTTGAACTAGGTGACAGTTAAATCTGAATGATGACACTATATGGTGACTGGTGCCAACTGGGGCAAGGTGTGCCAGTTTGGCCACCATACCCTCCTCGTTTGTTATGATGAGGTCTAGTGGCTTGGGTGTTTGCTCCCCTTTGTAATGTGTCAGGTCTCTAACATGTTGGAACAGAGTAGCAGGTTTATTCAAGTCATTTGGGGAGAACTCGTTGCTCCAGTCGATGTCGCCAGAGTTAAAGTATCCCATGATAAGGAGGTGGCTAGGGTTGAGCATCGCTGCATTGTCTATTAAGGCTCTTAAGTTTCTTTGATTTAGTGGGCCACAGTTTGGGGATCTGTAGATACACCAGACAATAAGTTCCCTCCCTTTAATTTAATTTTACACCACTTGGACTCTTCAAAAACGTCCTCTCCCAGTACCCTCGCCTGGTTGGCTCGAAGGTTTTGCCTAGCATAGATAACCACACCCCTCTTGCAAGTTTCTTGAGAAAGGTTCGTAAATGAGTCATATCCAGCAGTACTGAACTCGCATTCCTCTGGGTTGATTCTCCTGTTCTTGTACAACAGTTCTACAACTCCTACAATATCTGGTTGGTGAACTTTCAGTAGTGTTTCAAACTCCTCTCTCTTATCAAGGAACGTGTCAGTATTAGTGTATTGTACATGACATTCAAGCCAGAAATTCTCGGTAACTCCTCTGCTCTTAGTAGTAAGTCTGGCCCCCTTCCATTCTCAGAAGCTGCAGCATTTACTAAGTACACTGTATTTTGCAGGGTGTGGTTATTAATGCCATTGTTTACACAGCGCTCGCCTCCTCCCGGCTGATAGGCAGAGTTGGTGCCACCTCCCGGGTGGGGGGAGCAGGTGGCCGGAGCGCTGCTGCCCCCTGGCTCTGTGTCGGCACACTTGCTTTCATGTACACCCGTCCTTGTTTCTCCTTGACTCCTCCCTCTTCTGCTTCAAGCCCTGCAGGAGCTTCTTATGCTGTTTCCTCTGGATTACCGTGCGATCTGGGTGAATGAATACACTCCAAAATGCCTCGCTCCTTGCCAAGTTTTTTGCCTGCCGAATAACTCCCATTTCTCCTCTTCACTCACTTGTGTGATCCTGAGGGAGTGAGACTTATCCCCCTGCTTTTGTCCCAGCCTCCTCACATCCTGAGGGGTTGATGGCATCTTCAGAACCTATACACAAATATTCTTAAACTGCGTCTTATCGTGCGTTATCCTACTCTCAGTTCCCTCCGCCTGGCTCTCAGGGACTCCAAAAACTATTATATTGTTACTAAGCTGGAAACGTTCCCGTTGTTCCTCTTCTCCCCTAACAATAGGTCCGCTAATTTTAATTTCTTCGACACACTTCTTCAGAGTCTCTAGCTGCTGTAGAACCTGTTCTGATCCTGCATGTCTCTCCGCCACTTCCTGTGGCCCTACTAATGCCTCAGCATAACTCCTCTAAGCAACCACCTCGATTGTATTGGCTACTTTCTCAGTCTTAGCAAGGATCTTGTAGTGGACGTCTCCCCTACAACTGCGTAGCCGCATTCCAATGCCACAGTATCCTAGCAACCAGCCACCTGCTACGTCTTCCCTAGCAACCAAACGAGCGGCCCAGGGGGGGGGCGTCACCAGATGCCACAGTATCCTAGCAACGGAGTCAAGAAACCGGCGACTTCCCACGGGTTTACTTCCGGCTGCTGTGTATATAAGCTCTGTCTCTCCACTGAGATTCATTCTGGCCTCGGTTCCTGAACACGCAACACCTCCTCCTCCGCCACTGCCTGGCGGCCCTCGCTTCTCCTCCGCCTGCCTGGCGGTCCTCGCTCCCGCCGGCAAGCATGGCGACCCACCAGCTGTCCTTCTCTGAGCGTCCTCACCAACCAGCTCTCTGATTCTACTCTACGTTCCTGAACACGCAACACCTCCTCCAAGCAAGCTCCTCGCTGTCCAGCTCTCATTCAACCCGGAGGCCAGCAACAGGCAACATCTCCTCTAACGAAGCTCCTGCACATCTACCTCCTTCAGCACGCTACTCACCGAACGTGTCTACTGAGCAGCTCCTCACCACACGGCATCTCCAGCACCAGACTGTCTTTCATATAATTTATATTATATAAGAAAACCACCACCTTAGAGTTTCCATCCATCCATCCTGAGTGCTAGACAACATAATATCACGAAGCCCTACAATCTCTTTCCCAACTTGTTCTAGTCTGGCAACCAGCAAGGCTCCAGCTTCGTCTACTTTCGTCCCAAGGGAACTCGTTCTCCTATGGCTTGCAATCGCCTCTTTCACCTTGACTATGCAATCAGGGCAATACGAGCAACACCCTTCATGTTTTAAGGTAGCTTGCATCGTCCTAAACTTTGCAATGGTCAGGCCTGTATCATCCATATCCGTCATTCCCCCACAATAATCACACATCATATCCCTCATGGTTGTTGCTGTTGTAGGGGGAGAATGCAGACTGTGTATAGATCTACACCTATTTAAAAATAGAGAATAATAAAACAAAACAGTACTTAGCTGCCCTCTGCTGGTTTTAACCTCCTCTGTTGCCTTTAGAGTTGTCTTTTGTTTTCTTCTCCATTTTTTTTCTCAGTTCACTTCGGCCATTTGTCGGTATCTATGTGCTATCTCTAAGTACACTGCATTTTGCTATGAATAACGATGTTTATACTCAAATTAATCACTTTCTTACAAGGATTGCAGCAATGTAATTTATATTCTGCAAAGTCTAGTCAGCTACATTTTATAAGTTAAAAACTTTAAGCCTAAAACTAGCTTCACCCAGGCTGGGAGGGAGGGAAGTTAAGTGCAGTTGGGGGTCGATAGGCTCCAAAATTTTATGTGACTAGTGATAGCCCTTATATATCAAAATTTATCGTCCATGGTCTCATATTGTTTCCCACAAAGTATGCACTGATAGTTGTTTTAGTTACTGTACATGTCGAAATTGGCTACCATCATCCACCTCAGTGTAAATAAGTATACGCGTGTTGATCAGTTCATGTGAGTCAGTCATGGAGTGCACATCAATGGTCTATTGAGCAAAGCTTTTTCCACTTGTTTTTCCACCATTGTCCAGTGTTTGAGCCATTATGTCTAATAACCATAAATCTGGCACTGTACTTAGAAATGCTTAAATTTTGATAAGTGCAGATAATGAAGAAATACCACTGTTTTGTTTGTTTTTCCCTCAGGAGAAGGTATCCCTCATAATTTGTAAGGGCTACAGCCCCTATTAATTTGAATTATGGGGTTTTTACTGTATTCAAATATAAAGAAAATACATATACACAACATACAGCTTATAATCATTTCCATAAAAAACCCTGAACATCAGGTATAAAATCTGTGCCATTACACCAAATAAAAGCAGACATGGTGGTGACACAGTGAATCCTTACTCTCACTGAGGTATCAGCGCTTTGTTTCCTGACTTTTCACTTCAGATTCTTCCCCCCGTCTCTGTATATTTTTTACTATCAAACAACATAGGTATCATCACTCAAGACCTGTGTTGTTATGGGACATGTGCCCAAGTCCTCGCCAGTGTGAACGTTCACCTACTATAGTAACTATGGATAAAGCCTTGCAGAAGTATAGGCGAGCGGTGTCAAAGATACTTATTGGCTATACATGAACCTACCGGTATAACTGAATGTAGCGCAGGAAACTTGAAATTCTATAGATGACGACCACCGTCCAAACAGCTAACCTCCACCACTGATGGCTGCCATCCCTACAACTAACTTCCTCCAACAATGAATTCTGTCCCCACAGCTAACATTCCCTGAGCTCAATATTACTTCTGCATCCCCCTGCCCATTTTTGATAAAAACAAAAGAGTTATATGACCATATAAAGTAATTAAACATAATATTAAAAGTCATTACAGGTACAACATAAAAACAATAGAAAGCAAACTTTGGTTTGTACCTGCAGTTCCTTTGTTTTCTTAGCCCTTCCATCTTGGGAAATAGTAATCTAATGAGCATGATAAAGGCAAGAAATGTAGATACAATATATTCAAATCATTATACGTACTGTAATATGAAAAATTACTGGTTATTTACCCAATGTATGTCCATGTTAGCTGAGATTTTATTTAAAATTCATGAACTCAGAGTGACCTTGGGTTTTGGCAGCAATCCAGTGTAGTTACAGTAAATGCAGAGGTCATTGTATGGTCTTTTTTGGGGAATGTATGTACCTGTACTGTACTGTATCTGGTTTAGAATCCTGGGACGTGCTTACCGGGTATCTGTTTTCAATCTTTGGACATGGTCGCCTTATTTACTTAACTTAACTGGGAGGGTGGGGTTCTTTGGCAGTGGGATATCTTAGTAATTTTCAACCAATGTGATATATACACCAGCTCTTGTGTGAATGATGATGTAAATTAATCATTTAGGGCATCTGCTAACTGTTTATTATCCTCCAGGCCCTGGAGGATAATAATTACTTTACCCTGGAGTCCAGGGTAAAGTAATTTTCATCCTTTAAACAGCCAATACTGTAGTATCATTCATTTCATTTTGCTCCTGGAATATGAAAACTGTAAAAAGATTTGGTATTATTCTTAATATTATGGATGGACTTCAACCCAAAGTGCTGTTTAGCCAATTCAATTTTCTCATTGGTCACATTTATGGGTCTTTTGTGTATGTACCACTACATAACATCTTGTGTTCCAGCACATATTTCTTCCACAGCTGGTATTTTCTTTTGCAGGCTTTCCTGGATTTGTGATTCATCCATCTAGTCTTATTCCATCATCCTTGTTTTCAAGGGTATACATTCCTGTACTATTACAGATATCTCAAAGATTTCCATAAGTCTTGCAATGATTTGTCTACATCCGATTCCTCTTTAACAATATCCTTCACCGACCCCCCCAATTATTCTGTAATTTGTCCCTCTTGAGTTGGTAATTTTCATGGCTAGACCTATTATTTCTCAACAACTTTCTCTGGACACTCAAAGATTTTATTCCATCTTCAGATATAAATCAATGGAATTTGTAGCCAATCTATTGATCCCTGTGGGGTTTAGCTTGCACTAAATTTAAAATGATACTTACATAGCAACTCACTTGTAGGTAGGTTTGTAAAAATTGTTGTCACCAGGAATCCATCCTCAATTCACAATATTAAAGCATTAACCCTCTTAAGAACATAAGGAGTCTGCAATAGGCCGGTTGGCCTATGCATGACAGCTGCTGTCGAGAGTTATGACCACTCCACAAATCTACCCAGCCTCCTTTTAAAACTTTCCAGCGTTCCCTCACTTACTACAAAGCTGCTAAGCTTGTTGCACTCGTCCACCACACTATTTGTGAACCAGTTCCTTCCTATCTCCCTCCTAAACCTAAACTTATCCAACTTAAATCCGTTGCTACGAGTCCTATCCTGCTCGGATATTATAAGAACTTTATCTATATCGCCTTTATTGATTCCTTTACCCACTTAAATACTTCTATCATATCTCCCAGCAATATTCGTCTTTCTAGGGAATGCAAGTTTAGTTTCTTTAATCTATCTTGACAGGGAAGGTTTCTAAGTCCCTGAATCATTTTCGTCATTCTTCGCTGCACCGACTCGTGAATTGGTATCCATTCTACAATAAGGGCACCAGAACTTGCAGCATAATCGAGGTGCGGCCCGACTAGCGCAAGATATAATTGCAATATGACCTCCGCACTCTTATTACTTACACTTCTAGATATAAAACCTAATACTCTGTTTGCTTTATTTCAAACATTAACGAACTGTTTTCTAGGATGAAGGTCCGGGCTTACGAGTACCCCTAAATCTCTTTCACAAATTGACTTCTCTAGGTTGATGTTGTTAAGGCTGTATACATTGACAGTATTTGTTCTTACCTGTGCAATATAGAATCATATCAGCCTCAGCTGAAGAACCATCACCAAACACAAATCCATTTTCTGTTGCAGACACCACACCACGAACTTGACGAACATTAGGAGGTAACTCTGATGGTATTGGTATTGGATGGTTGTGTGATATTAGCACCTGAAGGGTAAATCAAATTAATGTTTGCACTACTTACATAACTCTATTCTATAAAAAAAATATTTCAAAATTTATCTGGGAAATCTGTTCCTGAAACTTGTCTAAGCTTCAGGTTCCATCAAGGACCCTAACACAAGCTGAAGGTATATCCACTAAAGGAGCTACAAAATAAAAAAAATCTGGAACTTGAAGTCTATGCAAGTCAGTAAATATAGATACATTAATAACTCCTGATAATTATTTTTTGTGGTGTTACATGTCACTGCTGATCCCAGGATCAAGATCATTTATGTAGATTATGAACAAGAGTAGACCCAGTACTGACCCCTGGGGAACCCCACTGGTTACACAGCCCCACTCACATTTAACACCATCTACGCTGACCCTCTATGTTCTATTGGCGAGCCATGATTTTATCCAATATAAAACTTTCCCCTCGATACCATGAGCCTTAACTTTTCTGAGAAGCCTCTTATGCGGTACTCTGTCAAACGCTTTGCTAAAGTCTAAGTAAATAACATCGTAATTTTTGTCATTATCTACTTCCTCGAAGACTTTCCTAAAAAATGTCAGTAGATTTGTTAGACAAGATTTTCCCTTGGTAAACCCATGTTGAGTCGTAGATTAATTTGATTTTATCTAAATGTGATCGGATGCTATTTGTTAAGCACTCCTGTCCTGGCACAACCCATGCCATTCAGCCGTATCTCACACTGAGACCACTCCTCCCAGAAGCAGAAATGCAGGAACAGTGAACCGGCCCTATTAAACACCAAGTTCCTCCCACTAACCTCGTGGGCTGGCAGATGCGTTGAAAGACTGCGAGGGGTTGAGATTTCCGGCCATGGCCAATAGTAACAGATGGTAAGTGAATGGGCATTAAAGATCTAAGATATGATGATTCAGCTTATGCTGGTTAATTGGCAGACTCATCCGTATCATAGTGCTGTAAGCCATCTAGTGGTACCTAATAGAGTGAATAAATTTTAAATAAATATTGAGTTAATTCCCAACTTTGTTGTTCTTCTTGTGTATGCAGAAAAAAAAGGCAATGTTTATATAGTTTTAGTTTACTTTCAAATACCTTCACACACTTTTTGTGCGCCAACTTTTAGCCACAGGAATTTACACAACACTAGACATATACCACTAACATATACAACCCTTTTAACAACACCTTAACAATATGTACCAACATGTGAAGAGGAAATCATTAATTTATATTACAAAAATGTCATAAATGTAAAGGTATTTTAAGGTGAAACACACAGGATCAAAACAACTTGAAAGGTTAATTTACCAAAGACCTAGGGGTAGCCAACTTCATGCTAAGAATTCTGCTTTGGACAAGTAAATTACCCCAATGATTTCTATAAACTAAGCATTAACACAATGTACCCAGAATAAAACTGCTGCATTATCAAGTGTGGAGAAAGGTTTTCTATATACAATTTGGAAATTTTTGTGTGATCCTGACAAAATACAGCAACAGCCAGATCATACAATATTATTGTATAAATGCGAAGTTTAACCCACTTACAACCATTCTCTCATATATATATATATATATATATATATATATATATATATATATATATATATATATATATATATATATATATATATATATATATATATATATATATATATATATATATATATATATATATATATATATATATATATATATATATATATAGTACAGTGAGTTCTGCTATAACGCGTGTTTTGATAACGCGAATTTGCTCTAACGCGATTTATGAATAGAGGAACGATATTTGTATAACGCGAACGCTTGTTTGCTGTAACGCGATTTTTGCTTACTATTTCTCCAATTTTGTGGTATTAACTGTGAATATGGTAAAGAAGAATATCTCCAAGAAGCGTTCTGGTGATCGCATTCCCGGTGATGATCGTAAAAGAAAGGCTATAACCCTTGAAGAGAAGCTCGATGTTATCAACCTCAAAATCACCCTTCTCCCCCATCAAGTTATATTCATATTTTTTCAAGGTAAAGTGTTACATTTACTGTATGATTTCATTATTAGATATGAATGTAACATTTATTTAGACTGTGCTATCCTTTGTGTTAGGCTAACTACTAAATTTTTTTCGATTTCGAGTAGTAATCTGCACCTAACCCTATTTTCTCCATAAGCCCTGTTATTTCTATTACGCGAATTTCTATAACACGATATTTTACAAGAACACAACTATCGCGTTATAGCAGAACTGACTGTATATGTATGTGTGTGTGTATATATATATATATATATATATATATATATATATATATATATATATATATATATATATATATATATATATATATATATATATATATATATATATATATATATATATATATATATATATATATATATATATATATATACACACACAGGTTGACAACCCTTTATCCGAAATTCCGAAAACCAAAAAGCTCCGAAAACCGAAAAAAAATTTGTGGAGCAAATTTTTTTTTTAACAGGGATTAGCCCACCCAGGCACAGATCACTGACCCACATCGGGGCCTGTGGGGCGAAAATGTAATAGTAATACTACAGGTAATTATAATAATAATAATTATTCATAGTAAATAAAAATTGTAATTAAAAAATACACCAAAATAAAATAATATTGATAACAATAATAATAAAATATAATAATAAAATTTATAATAAAAATAATAACAATAATACTGTATTAATAAAATAATAATAATAATAATAAAGAAATACAAGAATGAAAAAAGATAAAAAGTGAGAAACACGACCTAGGCCTATGAATTATTATTATAATTATTATTATATTTTCGCCCCCAGGCCCCAATGTGGGTCGGTGACTTGTGCCTGGGTGGGCTAATAAAAAAAAAAAAAAAAAAAAAAAAAAAAATTCTGAAAACAGAAAAATTCCAAAATCCGAAATGCCTCTGGCCCTAAGGATTTCGGACAAGGGATTGTCAATATATATATATATATATATATATATATATATTATTTTAGTGAAATTGTTTTGATGGGTGGAAGACAGGCTTGGATGGCAAAGAAAACATGATATAACATATTTGAATATATTCTAATAAGGCAGGAAAACTAGCAACTTTAATGAGAGAAATCAAAGGAGAAAGTTATCAATCCAGAGGGACAAGTCCTAGTGGTTGACCTCTGTAACCTACACTGCATACAAGTGACAATCTGTAAAAGTAGATTACCCAATAAACCAGAAAACCACACACAAATCAAATAATTTTTCTAATAGATATCATACTGACAGTCTTGGGTAAGTACTGTACAGTATATGGAATGTACAGAGGATATGGGATTACATATATCTATATATTTTTTTGTTTTTTAGAAAATTAAGTACAGTACAGTACTAAAATAATGAACATACTAAGGAATGTAATAAAAAGTTAAAAGCATAGGACTATATAAAAAAGGCAGCAGACATGGTGAGAGGATGGTGTTTAAGAGAACAATTTTATGGGGCACTGTGATGTGGGAATAACGCCCGGAGTTTTAATCAACATCTTCCATTGACGGGGATCATTGTGTCTACAAACAAAGTTTCAAATGCAAAGGACCCCACACTACAGCACATGACAGAGAGGGGCAGTGGAAAAATGAACCAATAACATTGGAACTTGAAGGTGTGGCTAGTAGCTGATCTTTGTTACCTTCTTCATTATTGTTTTGTTTGTTTTATTGGATATTTATAATAAATGCAATTTATGAACAAGGACAAACTTAATCTTAATTTTACATGCCTGTTTTTTTACATTAAAGATTTTAGACATTATTATGAAATTTTCAAGAGACTTGTGTTTTGTTTTACTGCCAAGAGCAAGCTTGTTCAGCTGTTGGTGTCATCTCATCATACAAACACTGGTACTAAACAGGTGAGCACATTTAAGATAATTTATTCAACATTTTAGCAGTTCTGTGAGTTTAATGTCTGGAAAATATAAACAGGCAATCAACTTTCCAGGCAAGAACTCTTAAAACGGATAGGGCCAAATTTCACTGGCAGGACATCATCACTAAACTTTATGCGACATATAAAGTAAGCACTTTTAAAATAAATAATTCAACTTTTCATCAGTTTTGTAAGCGAATTATCACCTGGAAAATTTATGAATTTTTTCACCGCCAATTACTGGTACAGGTGTACTAATAACTCCCATATTGATGGTCGTCCGTGTACAATCTCAAATTTGGCACCAGTGTTTTGTCACCTCCAGCATACTAACCATATGGGTGAGATGAACCATAATGCACCAGCGAAGGCGGAAAGGGCTTACCAACCCAATCCTCGATGGTCCCGCACAGAGGAAGAGCTTCGGGTGATTAAAACTACCGCTTGAAGGAAGGACTCCTACCTACGGGTTCTTTATTGAAGGAGGAGGAAGGGCAATTAAAACTCCGGGTGTAAGAGTCTCGGGGTGCTTGTTTGTGGGGAATAGTGATGAAGGAGGTTGGGTTCATACTGTGTAGGTTTTTTTTATTAATTCACTCTCTTGTGTGGAACAGGAAGCCCTATGGACCAATGCAAATAAGACGAAGTTAAAAAATTATACATTATGTAGATGGAGAACTCTTTAAAGCCTTTTAGATAATACCTACAAAACAAGGTATTGCCAGTTAATTATCCTAAAAATTTATAAAATTGTTGAAAATATTTCATTCCCATTACCCATTGGTTTAATCTAACTTAATTAGTACTTGTTCCTCTACCTATACACACTATACTCCTCATCAAATGCACTTCCTTATATCACATATAAGTTAATGACTCATAATGAACTGGTGTTCCCTATACATATAGCAACACTACTATCCTCTCATCAATACATTCCTAGGCAATATTATTATGACCATTGGAGACTGATAAGTAAAATCTGAAAATGAAAGTACATTCGAAAGCTAATAATATCCTTACAATATTTCTCTATTTGTCAATTTAATTCATTCTTAATATGCTTTTACTACTTAAATGGAAAATCATCATCAAAATTATTGTGTGAATCACCTTACATACTTTCACAAAGTGAAAATATTAGTATATTTATGCATAAAAAAAGCTTTGAGGAGTACTGTATTGTACAGTATAATATTCAAAATTATTAATGTAGGAGCATCTACTGTACTTTTTATGGTCCTTCATTAATCACACTGACTGACATTCATGCTAATAAAAGGAATGTTGACAACAGAGACCAGCACCTAGGCCTCTCTCTCTCTCTCTCTCGCCACTACTGATGACTTCTTAACGCATATCTTCAGCACTGTACAAACCCTGGAAAAAATAATATATGTACAGTATGTATAATTATATCCACCAATAAAAATGTACAAACTTCACTTCAAGTGGATTAAGTGATGATTTACACAAAATGCTACCCATATGAGACTAAATACTGTATATTTTACAATTTTAATGCATACTTGACCACTATAAACTTCAAGAAACAAAAGTAATGTATAATACTGCTACTACAACCTGACTGATGAATACAGGGAATGTACTGTATTCTTTAGGTAAGA
The DNA here is from genome assembly GCF_018991925.1 of Homarus americanus. Classification (NCBI taxonomy): domain Eukaryota; kingdom Metazoa; phylum Arthropoda; class Malacostraca; order Decapoda; family Nephropidae; genus Homarus; species Homarus americanus. Next base: position 5,594,496 of record NW_024757794.1, read on the forward strand.
GTAACTCTGTTAACTGGTATATAGTATTTGATTAACTTGTACTGTACCTCCCATTCTCCTCATGCCAGATAACAAAGGTTCTATTGTACAATGTACAATCCCCCCAAAAATTATCATTAGATTTTATGTCGCTACAATTTGAAATACTATACGAAATGCTTTGATATGATCCCCAGTGCATCATCATAAGTTGGTACGCCTGCTTGCCATATCAACAACAGCTAGATATGGGGGTAGGATTGGGGGAGGGAATCATCCTTGTATGGCATACTAGATACTTCAATACAGTGTAACAAGAAATCCATTTAACTATATTAATGTATGTATCATTAAAAAATTTATACTGTATACTCATTCATACTCAAAGGTCGTGGATTTTGAACTACAAACCGCCTAGAAACAGGTTAAGTAACATTGCTCGGAAGCCTCGAATCACATCGACCCCATGGCTAACAACACTCTTTTGGGGGACTGTAGATTAAATTCTGCTTAAAAAGATGAAATTAAGAAAAAAAAAAATCATATACTGTACACTATGCTGCTTATACATGAACATACCACAAACACCTAAAGTGATGGGCTTAAGGGAATTATTATGTTAGGGATATAAATTCTGAACACAGTCACCCAAATCTTCTCAAAATAATGAAAGATGCTAAATAAATACAGTATATGGTACTGGATACAAGTAGTCCTTACTATACACACTCCCATTATAAATAGTTTAATATACCTGTATATGCCATTTACATTTTGCAAACATGATTCGCTATGTGCCATGTATTTTTGCAGATACACGTTTCTTTCAAGTAGTGCCTAAGCCTCGATGGACCTCAGCAACTTTCACCAAACCAGGAACCTGTCCTTCATTTCAAGTGACTTTCTATTGTTGGTAATTTCAATACTGCACCTTGTTGTATAAACAAAATCCTTAAGATATTGTATTTTTTATTTATTTATTTTTTTAATAACCAGAATATGCCGAGATGCTGATATAGGCATCATGTAGTGTCCATATGTGAACTGATACTGACAGATTAATTTTCGGTAACTAAGGATTTTCTGTTTCCCCCTCTAAAGCTGATTAGAATATGTTAATAAAAAAAAGATGTCATAAATGGGATGATTGACCAACTACTGTACCTGTACTGCTCAGTTCATCACAAGCCCGTCTTATGTAAGGTATTCAATTACGGGTACTAAACATAGGAAAAAGAAAAGAAAGAATAAAGGAGAATATGCAATATCAACTCATTAACAAAGAAAAGCATGTTCTTACCTTGGCTCTGCGAAGCACAGAATCTTTAGTAGGATCATATGGATGATCCTTAGAGGGAATCTCTAAGACAGCTGGGAGAGGGTTATCATTGTCACTATCAATGACGTGACGGATTTGTTCTGCAATCTGACAGATGAAAATGGGAAAATTATATAATACTGTCCATTTTTCGAATGTCCTGTAGTAAGATTTGTACATAACATATTCCTGTGGTTTCATCATCATTATCCCTGGACGATTATTTTCCACACTTGTGTGGGTTAGTTGCGATTACCCAATGGCATGGTGTCCCGGGTCCAACTTGCAAATTTAAATTATGTTTTAAGACTAGAAACCTAACATTTCACTAAATCACTTTATGGAGTGGGAACTGGGCATTATGCATAGGATGTCTGAATGACCCATTAGCTGGCAAGGCAGAGTCGCTACTCCCTGAAATAAACAAAGATTATCTGCCTATCCAACATAAGTATCAATGAAGCATTGACATCAATATCATACCCATTCTGCTACGGATTGTACATGATGGATACCGTATTTGCCGGCGTATAAGACGCACCTCTATTTTTCAAGGATATTTTGTGGATTTTTTTTTTTTTTTGAGTAAGTTTCGTCAGACAATTATTGAAAGTGATTTTAAAGTGGTTTTGTCGAGTAAAACATATGATTTTGTGCATGTAAATACAATATACACTGGAATCAAGTCGGAAATCATATATAGTAACATTATACTAACCCAACTCAACCTGTGATCAGAGCAGCTGTGTGGCTTGTTTATATTTTGATCAAAAGAATTACCGACAGGATGTGACTCGCATTTTTAGCTGTGATGTTTTGTGTTGCCGCGAACTGCCACCAGGGTGTAACTCCATCGCTATTGTTTTGGAGTCATCGACTCATTGCAAATGGCTAACTGGCAGCTGAACTTTCTGTGAACATTTCTTTTATCTTTCTAGGGTCATTTTTCATTTAGATAATAAACAAATATTTCTTAAAGGTAATACAGTCCTTAAATAATGTAAGACGTGTATTTGGTGTGGGTTACGTATGCTGGGGAAGGAGGTACAGTGAGATATTGTGAGCTTCCCTCTGCTGTCAAGCCAATGTAAGCCATTATTTATGTCTTCGGCAAATTTGCCGTAAGTTTGAGATATAGTAATAGATTGTGATAATTTGGCTTGCTTTTCAGTATTTTATTACAGTGGTCCCTCGGTTAACGAACAGAATTTGTTCCAGAGGGTCGTTCGTTAACCGAAAATTTTGTAAACCGAATCCATCGTTTCAATGGGATATTGGGTAATTGCTTCCAGCTCACCGAAAAGTACATACAAAGTAAAAAAAAGAAAAAAAAAAAATGCAGTAAAGTACACTTACTTTGAGGTGTGTATGTAGAAGGTTCCTGGTTGATGATGATGGGAATTAGAAGTGGGGGTGGAAGAGAAGGGGACCCATGCTTGATGCCGTCATTTCACCAATAAAATTTTAATTTCACAAGGTGTAATTCAAGATTATTTTATTAAAATCAACACTGCACTGCGCTATATATTATCAATATGTTAACTAAATTTCAGAATGACCAATAATTTCAATTAAAAATGCAAAAATATTCAAGACACCAACAAAATAGATGTTCACTCCACTGTCAACAAAGCCCAACTGACGCCTTGTGGCCGAGTCAAGCGTATGATGGGCGCACAAAAAACGAGTTCCCTGTACAGTGATCCCTCGGTTAACGAATTACCTTCCATAAGAATCTTTAATTCGGTTAACGAATTCCTCTCAACATGTTTTCGCTTGCTCACCAGCTGGAATATAAGACCGCCAATACAGTAATCGGTTCTAGGGCTTAAATTCGTTCCCATTTGAGTAAATATCAAGAAGGTTGTACTATTCAATAATTTTTCAAGTTTTATAATAAAATTTTTAGTCATTTTAACAATTACTTAACATAATTGAAGTACAGGAAACAAGTTTTTAGTGCACCAAACAGCAACTTGACTCACCCAGCATGGCGTCAGTTTGTGTCTCTGCTCAACGGAGGTAACATCTTGCTTGAGACTCGCTTGAACATAAACTATTTTTTTACGTTTTTAACAGTACAATTACTGGTCATTCTGAAATTTATTTTACATATTGACAAAATATATAGTGTAGTGCAGTGTTGATTTAAAGAAAATAATCTTGAATTACACCTAGTGAACTTAAAATTTTATTGGTGAAATGACGGCATGAAGCATGGGGTGATTTCTCTTCCACCCCCACTTCCTTCTCTTCTCCCTTCTCCTCCACCCCCACTTCTAATTCCCATCATCATCAACCAGGAGCCTTCTACATACACACCTCAAAGTAAGTGTACTTTACTGCATTTATTTTTACTTTGTATGTAATTTTCGGTGAGCTGGAACCAATTACCCAAAATCCTATTGAAACAATGGTTTCAGTTAACAAACCACCTTCTGGAATAAATTGTGTTCGTTAACCGAGGGACCACTGTACTGCATATATTATCAATATGTTAAATAAATGTTAAAATGACTAATAATTTTAATATAAAAAATGCAAAAATATTAAAGAGCACAACTTTCTTGACATTTACTTCACTGGAAACGAATTTAAACATAGAACAGATTACTGAATTGGCAGACTAGCCCATTAGCTGATGCCCACAACAAAACATGATGTTCGTAAGGATTTCGTTAATCAAATTTTTGTTCACTAACCGAATTGCAGATTCTGATGTAAGGCAATTCGTTAACCAAAATTTCGTTAACCGAACCATTCGTTAACCGAGGGACCACTGTACAGTGGGGTATGCTATAACGAACGCAACTCCTACAACGAACGCGGATGAATACGGGACTATTTCGCCTGGCGCATGAATATTGTTGTACCGCGACCCACAACAAGAGCGTCAGGCGCCATGTTTTTCTCATTGTGTAGCCAGTGCACCACTGTTATTGTTGAAATTTCGTCTTTTAATGTGGAAATTCGCGTTATTTGTATAACTATTTTGTTGTACAAGTATACAATTGTAACAATGAATCGTCCAAAGCGAGTGGGAAAGCTAATAACCCTTGAAACTAAGAAAGAAATTATAAAGAAACGTGAAAATGGAAGAAGCATTGCGAAACTTAGTGATGAACATGGGATGGCTAAATCGACTATATGTACGATTTTGAAGAATAAAGGGGAGTTAAAAACAGTGCAAGTGGCTAAGGGAATCTCTAGACTTAGCAAAGCAAGGTGTAATGTGATTGAAGAGATGGAAAATTTACTCTTAGTGTGGATAAAGGAGAAAGAAATGGCAGGTGGTAACATTAGTGAAGCTATAATTTGTGAGAAGGCTAAACAATTGTTTGAGGACCTTAAAGCCAAGACTCCCAGTGGAAGTGATAGTGCTGTGCCAGTGTTTAGGGGTACCTGCATGCTGAATAACACTAAGGTAAGATAAAGTTCCGTATTTTTTACATTTTCCACAGAATTTTTTCAGTGTTAAGTGGTTGTATTTGGGGGCCTGGAACGGATTAATCCTATAACGAACGAATGCTATAACGAACGAGGTTCTGGAACCAATTACGTTCGTTATAGCATACCCCACTGTATTAGGAATATTATTAGTAACAAAATTTTTGTGCTTAGTGGACTCCCTAGCTAGGCATCTCCGCCTATGGCGTTTGGCCTCCCATCCATAATGCACATTAGACACAAGGTAATTTGTGATACACACACAAAAAAGCATCTTACACACTGGCAAATACGGGATTTTTTTTTATATGGATTGACCTGGGACCCATCAGGTTCCCAATGGCCATTGAAAATAAATCAGTCACAATCATGACCCAAGTCTATGTGACAAAGATTGTGGTCATTAAAATCTCATGCCTACAAGTTTGTATGGTTTCTTGTGTACAGTCATAATGATATGGTTTTAAAATCAGTTTGGATACATTTACACAACTGCACTATTTAACAATCTGTTTTTACATCTTTTTTTTTCTGAATCTTGTCATTTAAATTTAAGCTTTCTCAAACTTTCCTGTTTTTCTATTCATTTCAGTCAGTACATTATTTGATTTATCAATCTACATATTTTTACCTTGTAGTACTGTACTGTACAAGTATGGGTGATATCTACCTTATTTACATGATAGCTATGATAATTTACAGAGGTCTTCAGAAAAATTTTTACAGGCTTAAATTTGACATATCAGAAATTTCAAGAGATATCTGCTAACAAAATATTAGGTGAAAATTCACATTTTAATTAAGAAAACCTTTGTCTTCATACACAGAGTTAAATGATAGACAGTATGCAGCACACCTGTTAGCCTTGTTCACCAACAAGAATACTACAACTGCAACATGATGTAACACATAGGTAACAAAATATCCATTTCAGGAATTTCCAAATTTGTATTATTCTAATTTGGACCATAATTTCCAACTCTGCATCATAAGCAGTGCTGACATTACAAAACAAAAGCATAACTTTTGTATCATTACCTATTATAGTTGTGTGGCTGCACTCATCTTTTTATCTCCAAGCACTATCTTTCCTACTTCCTACAGTGGCTTCTGCACCCCTTCAGGCACAAAGAGGAAGTAAAAAACCTACACTGGCAGTTTAGTGTTGGTCACATGGGTCATATTTTTCTAACCCACCAATTTGACCAGAACTGATGTGGTAATCCAATACTGAGCAGTGGTCTCTTATTAGAAATCATAATGAAGGCAAAAAATAATGAATTTATCAATGTAAAGCATGCCCTTAAAATTCGAGGGGGTTACGTTCTCAAAATGGCCGCAAAGAGCCAAATCCAAGAATAACATTTACTGACCGGGTGGTGGGAGTGGGTGGGGGGTTACATTTTTGCTTGTGTGCAAGGAAATGTATATTCCCTTTATGTTTGCCCTTAGGACAATTATTTCTTCTACCTGTACAGGGGGGCCCCCCTAAGTATGCAGATTTATATTTCACAGTCCTCTATTATTTGCAGATGACACCCTGGATGTACCCAAGAATGTCTATGGGTACCGGTAGTTTTAAAGTTGCAGAAATATTTGCGGCTGGGACAGTGAGCTATTCGTTATAGAGACAGTAATTTCCTTTCCCTGTATTGGAAATGTGTGTGTGTGCGTGTAGACATAAACACACACACACAAAACATCTACAAATAAATAACAATGGGAAAATACTCTCACAAATAATCAAACAAATTTATTAAAAATGTGATAGTCTACCCTCAAGTTCGTGCTTTATTACTTTATTAATAAAGCACGGACTTGAGGGTAGACTCACATTTTTAATAATTTTTTTTTATTATTTGTAAGAGTATTTTCCCACTATTATATATTTGTATGTGTTTTGTGTGTGTGTGTCTACACACACACACACACACACACACACACACCATTGTAAAAATTATCAATAACTTGTAATAAACCAGTGTATTCACTCCCAGTAAACACTACTCCTTGCACTGTCACTATGTTGAAATGAACTGTAGTTTGAGCTTTTCCCCATCTAGTTATTATATATCTTATTTGTATCACTTGTGTTACTTGTATATTATTTGTAATTCGAAACCCATTCCCCAAATATGTAACTGTATATTTTCAGCCTTCTGGCTGCCAAGCTCTTTCAATAAACCGTTAATTATTATTATTATTATTATTATTATTATTACACACACATATACAGGTACAATACAGGTAAAAGAAATAATTGTCCTATGGGCAAACACAATATAGAATATACATTTCTTTGCATACAAGTAAAAATTATACTGTATACGTACTACAATGCCAGCACATGTGTCCATCTAAAAATCTTTATGTTCACTTGACGTCTGCAGTACGCCGAGCTAGCAATTCACTTTAACCCTTAAGGCCTGGGTGACATTCCAGAATGCGTGCCTTTTCCCGCCACTGTTTAAATGCCCAGCGCGGGTTATCAGGTTCCAGTGTGACTATTTGCCTGTCACGCCACACGCTCGGCCACAGGAAAGTTTCCTGAACATAATTAACCTACTGTACTTTTGTTTGTTTCATTTTCATTGTTTGTCCATTTTATCATGTTATATCCAAGTAATATTGCTAAAAGTAGTGTAGTTGTATTGTAGTGTAGCATTACCGGAAATTAATGCTATGATTATGTTATAAATGTATTTATTTGTGGAATTATCATTATTTTATGCATTACTTGCTCTACCAAACACAAAGACAGCCAGACAGCCTGGTGACTGACTGTGTGTGTGTGTTGCCGAGCACTTTATATGAAAAATAATGCAAATAAAATATTCTAAATGATTTATTTATAGGAAATAAGTATTATGATCAGTAAATATATGCATTATTGGCCATCCAAGACAAAAAGGCAAGCAGAAAATGGCCGCTAAGTGCGCAGTGACCACGAGTGTTCGCTGTCAAAAGAACACTGTCCCCTTATCTCCCTCGCCACTGCTGCCACAGGGAAGTTTCTAGATGGTTAATGTATAGTTTTTTTTTTACTTCTCTTTGCTTGTTTTATCATTTAAAAAGGTTAAAAATTATTTTTGGAAAAGTTTAGATTTTTCTCCATTTATCCGTGTGGGGGACGGCCAGCGGCACCCTAGCCTGGGGCTAGGGTATTAACTAACTTAAGAAATTAAGTCACTAGCTTTATTTCTTTAATGTTAAATAAATAATTTCACATACAGATGCAGTTCCGTTACATACATGTAGACTCCTGATGGCCAAATTTATGCAAATCTATATCAAAATATTTATTATATTTATGTCTATTGCTAGGAGCTACAAGTTGTTAATCTTTCATGCGAATATTTTATCTGAAAAATCTGTTCCAACATACTATTGTGCGTACAGACTAAAGGATTATCATACTCACATTTTGATTTATCAGAATGATGTCTATGTCATCTCTCTTCATAAATTTCTTGTAACATTCCTCAATTTCTTGAACACTAGTGTCTGGAAAAATATTAAAACAGATGATAATAATAATAATAATTACTGTACAGTACTGTATACACAAATATACTTAATTGAAAAGGTTAAAAGTTTATAAGTGGAGCAGCACAAAATATTCGTAACTTGCACCATATACAGTGGTCCCTCGGTTAACGAACGGTTCGATTATCAAAATTTAATTAACGAATTAGCTCCCATAAGGATTATCAGTGCGATTAACAAAATCCTTACGACAAACACGTTTTGTTGTGCGCATCAACTGATCAGCTAGTCCGCCAATACAGTAATTGGTTCTATGTTTACATTCGTTTCCAGTGGGGTAAATATCAAGAAAGTTGGTCTCTTGAATATTTCTGCATTTTTTATATTAAAATTATTGGTCATTCTGAAATTTAGTTAACATATTGATAGTAAAGACAGTACTGTACAGGGAACAGTTTTTGTGCACCCATCAGCTGATTGAATCACCCAACAACGTTTCTCAGTTTAACTTTGTTTACAGAGGAGTGAACATCGATTTTGTTGGTCTCTTGAATATTTTTTGCATTTTTACATTAAAATTATTGGTCATTCTGAAATTTAGTTAACATATTGATAATATACAGAGCAGAAATTATTATGAAACACGAAGAAGGCATTAGAACCAATACACACTGTAAAGAATATGGCATGTCATCATCGACTGCCTCTACAATCAGCTGTTTGATATGTAAACAAAGCTGCCGGTAATACGATATACACACCTCAAAGTAAGTTAAAATACAGTATTCTATTGTTTATCTTATTTATTATTGTACAGAATACTGTACAGTACAGTATTTAGTTTATTTTAATGTTTTGTTAATTCTATTACCAGTATACAGAACTTTGTATGTATACTTTTTCTGCGACTTGGAACCAATTACCCAATATCCCATTGAAATAATAGATTCGGTTAAAAAAAATTTCGGTTAACGAACGACTCTGTGGAACTGTAGTGATGGGTTGTCAGACCACAGCTTACATCTCAGAAACAGTCAAGACATGACCCGACATTATGGGGGTCAAGTGTAAGGGTACCCCTCACATCCGCTCAAGGGGGTTACAAATCAACCAGCTCCCCTCCACATGTCACACGGCCCCAACAAATATGTAAGAGACACACAGTCAGAAGGAGCCACCTGCCGACCCTCCCCCAATTTACACAATAACCTACAGTACATCTCAGACAAGGTTCAGACCTGACCTCACATTAGCCAGGTCAAATGTAAAGGGACCCCTCGCAGCCCAAGCCAAGGGGCCACAAATCAACCAGCACCTCTCTCGTCACACGGCCACACCAACGATGTTAACAGGCTAGCATTCATCAGAAGATTCTTCCAAAATATACAACAACTTATAGCTCCGAAAAAGTCCAGACCTGACCTTACATTAGCGAGGTCAAATGTAAGGAGACCCTTCGCCGCCCCCCCGATCAGCTCAACCTGACGGCTCGTCTTCCAATATATAGGACGTCGTAGCCCTCCCTCACGAGAGTGTATTGTAACCAAGAAGGGCCAGCAACAACGTCCCCATTCCCGGTCGAGAGAAGTCCGCCACTAAGTTTGACGAGGCCTCAGCCGGGTCCATCGACAGAGTGCTGTCAACTCAACGTGTAACAGTAAGTGCTGGTTGTGTAGACAGTAGAAGGGCGGTGATCCCGAACCTCCCCAACGATCGACTTAGTGAAGTGCCCATTCTAATTGTGAGGTTAGGTTATACGAGAATACCATAGTCTATCATAAATTGTGTACGAACCCCCATTAATTCCCCCTATTGAACTAGTAAAATAAAGCTGTAACACGCATTGGTGTTTTATATACTACACTTGTACTGTGCCTGTGTTAATATACAGTGTTAGCATCACACCCTCGAGACACGATACCATTTCCTCTCACTATAATACTCTACTACTATAAACTCCTAGCTTACCTCTTCATATGGGATTTTGTCTCATTATAATGGTGGCAGTGCACTTAACGTAAAACTCACGCCTCTTCCCCTTAGTGGTCAGTACAGTGATGGTTAGAATCTTTTGAAGTAAACTGGTAACTATCTTGACGAAGCAGGCAGTACAAGGGTGGTAGCATTCGTAATATAATTCCTGTCCCTCAGTGTGGTACAAGTGGTCATTCCCTAGTGACAATTATCCACTCCCCCCTCCCTGGTTCACATATTGTTGGGTAGTGGGAACAATGGTCTAGAACTCAACCAGGGCAAGTGTCAGTAAACTCTCCTCCTCGTTCCACCCACAGACGTCATCGTCAACATTGACAGTTTCAACTTCCACGATCAGCATGTCCCAGCCCTCCTCGCAAGCTAATATGACTTCTGTTAACACTACACCAGTGACTTCCGTTTTATTCCCGTTCCCTGAACAATCCACTAGTACCTACTCTTCCCCCCCTACCCCTTAACCGCCCTGCACCCTCTCTCGCCACTTCCCTCCCCATGCTCGCGTGCTCCTTAGTACCTCCCAACTCCTCCAGCATGCCAGATTCCTTCCTTACGACCATCTCAGCTCATAGTGCAGCACAATTGGTCAGTCAGATACCCATGTTTGAGGGCGATGGCCGTTACCCTGCGACATCAGCCGATAGGCTGGAACAGTGGTTAGGAAACATTGAAAATGCATTCCCGGAAACCCTTCAGGAATACGAGGAATGCCGCCTCAGGACGGCACGTATGTGATTGGGCGGCGACGCGAAAGGTGCTAGGATTTAATCCGACAGTAAAGAATGCTACCGCGTGGGACACGTTCGCGAACGGATTACGGGAAATTTACAGCCAGGGTAACATATTACAAGATCACACGCTTCGCTTAGCTAATATCAAGCCAGAGGAGTGTTCATCTTTAAATGTTTACCATCATGCATAGATAGTGCTGTGAAGATGGCGAGAGTCAATCACCCACAATTCTTCCTACCTGAGCTATTACTCTCTTACTTTCTATCGGGCTTACCCGGCGAGATGCGTACGTTCATGGTGTCGAGCGGGATAACTACGATAGAGAGCACAATTAAAGCGGCGCGGACGTACATACAGCTCAGGAAACTCACTCCCTTCTCCCATTTTGTGTCGACAATTCATGCCGCCCCTCCCACCCCTGCACGTAACACCCCTTCTGTCTGGGAGGATGAATTCTTGCGACTGATGGTGGAGAATCTCAGCCGGGATGAAAGGAAGCGACAGGAACAATCACCGTTTCACGAGGAAGGGCGGGAGCAATCACGGTTACATACATTAGGTATAAACACGTTGGATTACGCGCCACGGGGCGACCGGCCGTCCGGGGCAGGGACCCATGGGGCGTGGGCTGGGATTGACCCCCGCCCTCGTGCAGTCACAAATGCGCGACCGGGCCTGCCCATGCGGGATAGCTGGTATAGATCTCCGAAGCCTTTTCGCTGCTCCTCCTATGGGACATGGTCCCACGCGGTACACGGATGTCCCTTCCAGTGTGAGGAAAACCAGTACGATGGGTGTGGCGACCAGGGACATACCCGCAGAGTGTGTCCATACGCCGGAATGCGTTGTTGCGCATGTGCCGAGTGGGGGACACATTCGCAGGTTATGTCCCTACTACTAAAGACAAGGGCGAGGCATTAGTGACTAGGGAAGACAGGCCAATTATTAAGTTGAAAATGTGAGGGAAACGGGTTGAAGCTTTCACTGATACAGGCTCCTCTCTGTCCTTAGTGAAACAGAACGTGGCCTCCAAGATGAGCTTAGGGGGAAAGCATAGAGTTCCTGAGTTACGTGGCGTCACAGGTAACCGCCTCTCAACATTGGATTCCAGAGATATAACTGTAGACTTAGGAGATAAGATGGTTGTTCACTAGCTGGTTGTGGTAAGCGGTGATCTTTTCCTAGGGGATGTTCTTATTGGGTCAGATTTCTTGTGTAGGTTTAAGTATGGAATCCAGTTTGATGGGAGCCGGTATACCGTGACACTAGATGGTAGAGATTATAGAGGTACTCCTATTAGGAATAGGTCTGGTCTGCCCGTCCACCTCATTAAGCCTAAACGCCCCCAGCCCCCCGCACCCCAGGCCCCCCAGCTACACCCTACGTGTGTCACTGTCATCCCTCCCCACTCTAGTGTTGTTCTGCCCGTTCGATGGTCAAGGTCGTTCGACAGTTCCACAGACAATCAGGAGTATGTATTTGTTGAAACCCCGAATAAAATGTCCCCATACGTGCAGCCGGGGCTCATTAACACTCAGCAGCCTAGCGTCCCAGTCATAAACCCCACCCCCAGGGGATTTAAACTTACTCCTGGTCATTCAGTGGGAACAGTCTGTGCGGTCGATAAAGTAGAAGATCTGGAGCATTTTGATTCTACGAGATATAACATTAGGAGTGACACAGAGTTCGTAGACTCACAGCAAATGTTTGCCACTGCATTAGAATCCCTTGACATAGATCACCTACCCACCCTTATTAAAGAACGTCTAAGCTCTATAATAAAGCAGCATAAAGACCTGTTTGCAACTTCAGATCAGGACCTCGGCCTGATGTCAGCTTCACACAAAATTAATACCGGCTCCGCCCCCCCCCACCAGAGTACGGCAGTGGCGGCTTCCTGAGGCGGCTAAAACTCAAATCAGGGACTTATGCCGCCAAATGGAGGAACGTGGCGTCATCTCCCCTTGCACTAGCCCCTATTGCTCCCCGGTCGTATTAGTCAGAAAAAACGACGGGTCAACTAGATTCTGTGTGGACTATAGGGAACCTAATAAGAACACCATTGCTGATAGCTATCCTTTGCCCAGAATTGACGAGACACTGGACCAATTGAACGGAGCTACTATATTCACAGTTCTAGACTGTAAGGATGCGTACGGGAGTATACCTGTTGACCCGGCGGACCGCCCCAAAACTGCTTTTGCGGACAGCAGCCGTCTATTTTGTTTCAATGGGTTACCTTTCGGGCTAATGGTAGCACCAGCCACGTTCATGAGGGCGGTGAACCACAGTCTCACACCTATGGCTTACCTGGACGATGTTATCATCTATAGTAAAAACATGGATTCGCACATGCGGGATGTAGATGAGGTTCTCTCGGTCATGAAAGTGGCCGGACTAAAAGTGTCCCTTAGAAAATGTGCGTTCGCGCGCCAGGAAGTTAAATTCCTGGGATTCATCGTAGGTCATGGCGGCGTTAGACCTGACCCGGTGAAAGTGAAAGCAATATCAGAGATGCCACCCCCCACCACAGCCAGGGGTGTGAAACAGTTCCTGGGCACCGCCAATTTTTTCAGACGTCACATCCCTCACTTTTCAGAGGCGGCCCTTCCCCTTACGAAACTTACAAAGAAATCGGTTCAGTTTCGGTGGTCGGGGGAGGCAGATAAAGCTTTTAACCATCTTAAGGACTTATTGAAGTCGGCAACAATGTTAGCACTGCCGGACTTCACGCAGCCGTTTTACGTGCACACTGACGCTTCCGACGAAGCACTGGGAGCCTGTCTTATGCAAGGTGGTGAAGATAACCCCACCCCTATTGCTTATTTTTCACAGAAATTGAGCGGAGCTGCCCTCCGCTACTCCACAACTGAGAAAGAAGCCTTGGCTATTGTCAAGGCCGTAACTTCCTTTGATGCTTACCTACTTGGTAGACACTTTTATGTAATCACTGATCACTGTCCTTTAATGTATATCTTCCAAGGTAAAACTCCTAATGCACGGGTAGCACGCTGGGCAGTCTTTTTAACTGCGCATAACTTCTCCATTTTGCATTAGCCAGGCAAGAACCACGTCGTACCAGACGCACTGAGCAGTAATGTGTTACCAATAAATAATGTCGGGAATCCTAGCAGCATGACTCAGCCCATTTTTGGGGACCTATCACCTGTCATTGTGTTCCTTGGGGTGGGGGGGGGGGTCCGCTCCCCAAGAAGGTCAACAAAGCTTCACTTTGTGATTTCAGTCTTTTAAACGGAGTCCTGTATCTTGTTACTATGAAACATGATGATGAACAACCCACAGAACTCGTAGTCATCCCCGCATCCTTGGAAAACTCGGCCCTAGAGGTAGCTCACTCTTCCCAATTCGCAGCCCACCCGAGCAAGCTCTATGTTTTTCATGCCCAATCTAGCGTGGAAAGTTGGGGCATTTGTCAAAGGATGTCTGCCATGTCAGTTAAGGAAGGGTACCCCAAAGAGACAGGGAGAGCTGCAGGAGTTCCCACCAGCCTCCCAGCCCTTGGAACGGGTATCGATCGATCTAACTGACATGACAATACGTTCACATCGGGGAAACAGATACGTTGTTTCCATCATCGATCAATATTCACGTTTTGCGACCTATATACCCATCCCCGATAAACGCGCAGAGACAGTGTGTGAAGCCCTGTTACAATACGTTGGTACTCATGGGTGTCCCCGGGTCATTGTCAGTGATCGAGGGACAGAGTTTACCTCTGGCATCTTTCAGAAGGCGTGCGATTTGCTGCGGGCTAAGTCAAATCTAACCACTAATTACCATCCACAGGCTAATGCCATGGTTGAGCGTTCCCACCGCACGTTGAAAGATAACTTGTCGTTTTTAGTTAATAATCAGTGCGGCGGTTGGGATGATCAGCTACCTCTTGCACAACTGGCCATGAACACCGCAAAAAATACCACCCTGCATAACACTCCTTACTTCCTTCACTTTGGTAGGGACCCAAACCTTCCTGACGGAGTAATAAACCCCCCACCCCTATCCTATGGCGAGGACTACCCTTCTATCTTGCAAAACAAGTTACAATCGATCTTTATTCGGGTTCAGGAACTAAACAGGAAAGGTCACTTACACAACACCACCTACTATAACCTCAGGGTTACCCCCTCCAACATTACCATAGGTACCCTGGTTTTCCTAACTAATGAATCATCCTCCCCCAACACCCCCTCTAAGTTGCAACAGAGATGGCAAGGCCCATATAGAGTAACCGCCTAACCCAGCAAAGTAAACTTCACTATTTCCCTGCTTTGCCAGGGGGATGTCAGGAAACTGTTATGGTAACTATCATAAACACACATGGGCATGGCTAGGTTTATTACAAAGTGATGAAAAGGGTACGCTTAATACTGTAGTCCACAAAACATGTAGCTATGCTTTTTTTATTTGGTCCCCCGTCATACGAGTCCGTTTTCTCTCACATCAGGACGCCTGAGTCCTCCGTTTTCTCTCTTAATCTTAGAGTGCACCAGAAACTTTATTAATTTTAGTAATGCCACAGAATTTGAAATTGCAACCCCAATTGCAACTGGGGTTGCAATTGTTGAGGCAACTAGATATGTCTGATTACAGCAAATGTGTTATTGTCAATTTGAAGGTGAAAGATTTTATCCTCAATAGATGTAGGTTAATATTTCACCTGTAGGCAAATACTTAAAAAAGCCTAAGTAAGGAAGCATATTCCTTTAACACATAATATCTGACCAGTATGGGGAGGATCATCATGTCTCCGTCAGGGGGTCGTGGAGTGGTGGTCCAGCAGGCGTCACTTTTTTTGGTGGTGGTGGTGGTGGTGGTGGTGGTGGTGGTGGTGGTGGTGGTGGTGGTGGTGGTGGTGGTGGTGGTGGTGGTGGGTGGTGGTGGTGGTGGTGGTGGTGGTGGTGGTGGTGGTGGTGGTGGTGGACATGGACGAGGCGATCAGACTTTAACTGACACATGACTGTACGGACGTTAACCGCGCATGACTGTGCGGAATGTTAGATCGTGCTGAAAAAATATTGATATTTACGATTATGTTATATAAATAAAGTCAAGTAACACTTACCACTTCAATTAATACTTTGTAGTGTTTCCTCTGCACTTCAGACAGTCTTTTTAGCCTTCGAGGAACACTGTCAGCAAGGTTTTGCAAGAGGTCAGGTGGCAAGTTAGCCCAGGTATCCTTGATGGCTGCCTCTAGCTTCGGGATTGATGATGTCAGCGTCGCGCAGACGACGCTTAACAATGGACCACAAATTTTCTATTGGGTTAAGATCTGGGCTACTGCCAGGCCAGTCATTAAAGAAAGGTACCTCACAGTCTTTGAGCCACTGTATGACACTTTTAGCAGTGTGGCATGGGGCACCGTCCTGCATGAAAAGGCTTGCCTTAGCTTTATCAAATGATTCAGGTAAGAAATCACTGAGCAGTTCAAGATAGTTGTACTGATTCATATCTGGTTCTTAGGGAGGATTACTAGTTCACCAACACCATAATACGTAAAGGAAGCCCAAACCATAAGCGAGGCAGGGTGCTTAACAGTCTTTACAGTGTACTGTGGGAGGTGCGCGTCTGAGTGGGGGGGGGGGGGGTACACCCTCCCTCCATTACTCCCAGTCACAGAAAACGTAGCCTCATCCGACCATAATACACTCCTCCATGTCTCTAAATCCCACACTTCATATTTCTTGCAAAATTTCACTCTATTTTCCTTCTGTCTCTTTGTCAACAGAGGTTTACGGCAGGCACGAAAGCTCTTAAATCCCAGGTCATTGTGCAGGGCTTGTTGAACACAACGTAACGAGACGTGACTCAAAAGACGGGGGTTTCTCTCTTTCACTTCACGTGCTGTGAGTGCTGGACCGAACTTGTCGAGAAATAACCTTAAGTGTTCATGGAGACAATAATTTAGGCCTACCAGACTTAGGTAATGGAGCTGGTAACTCGTCCTCTCCAAGGTCACAGAAACGTTTGACAAGATTTTTAACAACTCGTAATGCCACACCAGTCTGAGCAGATATTTCTCTCAGTACATGGTTCGCTTTGTACAATGCAATCACTGCTGCAATATCGTCTCTTGTAGTAACCCTCCTGGACATCTCTGATGGCCACTATGTCTGGTTAATGCACCTTAAACTAGACAAAACATGGCCACATGGCGCGGGAACCCGCACAATAAATATTCCCTGCACAGCTGCCAGAGGCGCACTGACTACAAGCCGTGACGTGTTCTCAGTTGCCAAATGTCAGCACTTGCCAACAAACCAAGCGTTTTGACATCTCGCATCCCAGGACAGGCTTCACAACATATGATCTTATTTTTGCTAGAACTTAGTTCGTCGGCCCTATCGCGACTTAACATTCCGCGCAGACTGTATATACAGTCATGCTCGTTAACGCCCGACTCCAACAACGTCCTATCGCATATACGTCTGTGCCCCCCAAAAAAAAAAAAACCCACGTGACGCCTGCTGGACCACCACTCCACGACCCCCTGACGGAGACACGATGGTCCTCCCCATACTGGTCAGATGTTATGTGTTAAAGGAATATGCTTCCTTACTTAGGCTTTTCTAAGCATTTGCCTACAGGTGAAATGTTAACCTACATCTATTGAGGATAAAATCTTTCACTTACAAATTGACAATAACACATTTGCTGTAATCAGACATATCTACAGTAGTTGCCTCAACAATTGCAAGTTGCAATTGGGGTTGCAATTTCAAATTCTGTGGCATTACTAAAAATAGTAAAGTTTCTGGTGCACTCTAAGATTAAGAGAGAAAACGGAGAACTCAGGCGTCCTGATGTGAAAGAAAACAGACTCGTATGTCGGGGGACCAAATAAAAAAAGCATAGCTACATGTTTTGTGGACTATAGTATTATGGTACAGTGGTACCAAGTGACAGCACTAGGATCCCGCTTCCTCTATCAAGGAATAAACAATTAAAATTTAAATTGAAAAAAAAAAAAACATTCAAATAAATTACTATCTTACAAGAATCCCTCCAATGTAAGTTATATTCGCCCAGGTCGTTTGGGTGGAAAATTATGAGAAGAGCTTAGTCAATCTTAAGTAATGATAAATAAACACGCAGGCAGGCCTTCAGCGCCAACTGTCCAATCTTATCTCAAATAAATAAACAAACAAATGCCAGACATTCTGTCACCTCACCTACCCCCCCCCCCTCTTTCCACCACCCTCGTGTTCAAGATAAAAGATTGGTGATTTCTTTATGTTTATTTTATATAATATCTCAGACTAAAGTTAGGATAATATAATTTGCATTGCTGAAATCCTTGCAAGACAGAGATTAATTTGAATATAAACGTCATATATTTTGCTCAAGATATAAAAAATGTAGTACATTAGTGTACAATACTGTAGTACATTTTATAAAAAGTTTTTCAACTTTATTTTTGGGTAGATTTACATAGATTTCTTTGTGCAAAGCTGGAGTGCACATGTACTAATTTGATTACGGTACTAAAATTTTTTTGTCTAGTGCAAATTATAGCATGTTTATATTCAAATTAATCAGTATTTTATAAGAATCCCAGCAATGTTAATTCTATTCACCCAGGTCATATCACTGGCATTTTAAAATGAGAGAAGCTTAGTAGGACAGTTAAATAAACACACAGAGACCTTCGGCTCAAACTTATCACCAACCCCCACCCCCAACCCTCCCCTGGGAGTAGTGAGCCGTCAGTCCCCCAGCCAGGCTTTTAGGCTTACAGTTTTTATCTTATATAATATCTCAGACTAAAGTTAGGAGATTGAAATTTGCATTGCTGGAATCCTTGCAAGACAGAGATAAATTTGAATATAAACGTCATATATTTTGCTCAAGAGATAAAAATTGTTTTACATTAGTGTACAGTACTGGAGTACATTTTATAAAAAAAAGTTTCTCAACTGTATTTTTGGGTAGATTTACATAGACTTCTTAGTGCAAAGCTGGAGTGCACATGTACTAATTTGATTAAGGTACTAAAATTGTTTTGTCTAGTGCAAATTATAGCATGTTTATATTCAAATTAATCAGTATGTTACAAGAATCCCATCTATGTTAATTATATTCACCCAGGTCATTTCACTGGCTTTTTATAAGAGAGAAGCTTAGTCACCTAAGAACTGATCAATATACACGTGTTGGACCTGGGCCTGTGCCAACTGTCAAACGTACTACCTCCCTTCCCCCCACACCCCCTCGCTCGCTCTCTCTCCTCTATCTGCTGGCATTGCTGGAATCCTTGTAAAACAGTGAATAATTTTAATATAAATGTCATGTATTTTGCACAAGAGATAAAACTTAATCACCTGTATCACATTACAGTAATGATTTAAGAGTAAAAGTGTACATGTACGTATATAGTATTCCACATACACGTAAGTATAAATAAAAAGTTAATGTGATGATCGGACAACGTCCAATTCGGTTAACGTCACGTTTCCAAGAACATATCTAGGACATTAACCGGCGCATGACTGTGTGTGTGTGTGTGTGTGTGTGTGTGTGTGTGTGTGTGTGTGTGTGTGTGTGTGTGTGTGTGTGTGTATATATATATATATATATATATATATATATATATATATATATATATATATATATATATATATATATATATATGTTATATGTATGTATATATATATATGTATATATATATATATATATATATATATATATATATATATATATATATATATATATATATATATATATATATATATATATATATATACATATATATATATGTATATATGTATGTATATACATATATATATATATATATAATATATATATATATATATATATATATATATATATATATATATATATATATATATATATATATATATATATATATATATATATATATATATATATATATATATATATACATATATATATACATGTATATATATATATATATATAATATATATATATATATATATATATATATATATATATATATATATATATATATATATATATATATATATATATATATATATATATATATATATATATATATATATATACATATATATATTAGGGTGGTCCAAAACTATATGGTAAAAAATATAAGTAGTAATATATTGCCTCCACAAGCCTTAAAATTGTCCATTTGGTTCATAGATAAGGTCTGTAAAATTTTATCCATATTCATTAACATTTAGAGGTCAATCCATTTTGCATATTATACTTGTAGTGTAGGACTGAATTTTCTTGTCCGCATGATACAGTCTTAATATACACAACACATTATATTGGGTATATTTCAATGTATATAGCCTAGTTGCCTATTATCAACACGGGAAGAAAACAATATCACACAACTGGCTTTGTTTGTGAGCATAATGTATGTGAGATTCTGGCATGAAGCACCAATGGCTGTTCGAGCTCCATTCAATGATTTGCAGCTAATGAAGGTTTTAAAGGAATATCCTCATGAGAAAGTTGCACACGCAGCACAAGCAGCAATTAGCCGACATCTCTGGTATCTATCAGAACATCTTATCGGTCTAAGCTTATTTGATGACAGGATCGATACTGAAACCAAGAAGAATATGGTACAAAACTTCCAGTGCCCAAAGAAACAGGACTTTTCAAGGCGTATTGTCCTATCTGATGAAACTCCTATCAGTAATGTGCCTCATTTGTTACTGAGCGTACATTAGATATTTTTGATGTTCTTACACTAGATGGCAAAGAAAGAGCACAACTGTTCTTGAGTAAGGATCCCAAAACATGGAAAGACGATGAAGTGTTTATCACAATGAGAGATCGTGCGATAAATATGAAGGTGGTGAATGACAGCGCAGAGAGGGCAATTGCTCTCATAGAGCGTTATAATGAGTCTATAACGCAAAATGAGGACCAAAAGCAGTACCTTTTAAAGGTTGTTGCAGCTCATCGCAAGAAGTTACCAACGGCAAGCAAAGCTGCTATGATGAAGGGATACAAATAAAGAATGTGTATTGGTGTTCTAGAGTTATTTAGTTTGTAATTTGTAAAACTTATAATTGTATTTTGCTGAATAAAGACAATGTGTTTATAATGTGTTTATCTAGCCCCGAAAAATCCTTATTACGTACTAAATGGAAAAAAAGAGGACATTGGATTGACCTCTAAATATGCTTTAAATGATCCAATTTTTTTTTGGGATGCATGTTGTACCTAATGGACAAAAATAAACCTTGTGGAGAAAACGTATACAAATATGTGATATTTTGGACCACCCTAATATATATATATACACACAGGTTGACTATCAAAAATCCGGCAACCTCAGGACCTGAGGAGTGCCGGATTTTCGAAAATGCCGGAAAACTGATGGTTATATTTGCTGTATAAGTTTAACAGAAAATGACTACCTGTACAGTCCTTTAAAAAAAGAAAATTAAACACTTAAGTTAGGATAATATAATTGACATTGCTGGATTCCTTGTAAGACCAGGAATATTTTGAATATAAATGTCATATATTTTGCACAAAAGAAAACATATTTTTTCAGAGTAAACATTATATCTAAAATTTGTATGTCTAATGCAAAATCTATGATGTTTATATTCAAAATGATCATCAAATTGTAAGAATTCCAACAATGTAAATTATATTCTGGCCGGGTAATTTGTATGAATTTTATGAGCTAAAACAAATATCTTCGGTAAATAATAAAAAAAAGTATTCTTCACACCGTGCCAGATGGTCGGATGGTCCCTCCCTCCCCCCCACCAACCCTCCCTACAAGATAAATGTGTGGGAAAACCAGACTATTTACCTTTTTAGTAATAAATAATACCTCAGACTGAAGTTAGGATAATATAATTGACATTGCTGGATTCCTTGTAAGACCAGGAATATTTTGAATATAAATGTCATATATTTTGCACAAAAGATAACATATTTACTCAAAGTAAACATTATATCTAAAATTTGTATGTCTAATGCAAAATCTATGATGATTATATTCAAAATGATCATCAAATTGTAAGAATTCCAGCAATGTAAATTATATTCTGGCCGGGTAATTTGTATGAATTTTATGAGCTAAAACATATATCTTCATTAAATAAACAAAGAAATATTTGAAAATGCGCTCCGAAATCTATGCCGGAAAACTGAAGGTTCCGGTTTATCGATTGCCGGATTTTTAATGGTCAACCTGTATATATATATATATATATATATATATATATATATATATAGTGAGTTCTGCTATAACGTGTGTTTTGACAATGCGAATTGGCTCTAATGCGATTTATGAATAGAGGAACGATATTTGCATAACGCGAACGCTTGTTTGCTGTAACGCTATTTTTGCATACTATTTCCCCAATTTTGTGGTATTAACTGTGAATATGGTAAAGAAGAAAATCTCCAAGAAGCGTTCTGGTGATCGCATTCCCGGTGATGATCGTAAAAGAAAGGCTATAACCCTTGAAGAGAAGCTCGATGTTATCAACCTCAAAATCATCCTTCTCCCCCATCAAGTTATATTCATATTTTTTCAAGGTAAAGTGTTACATTTACTGTATGATTTCATTATTAGATATGAATGTAACATTTATTTAGACTGTGCTATCCTTTGTGTTAGGCTAACTACTAAATTTTTTTTCGATTTCGAGTAGTAATCTGCACCTAACCCTATTTTCTCCGTAAGCCCTGTTATTTCTATTACGCGAATTTCTATAACACGATGTTTTACAAGAACACAACTATCGCGTTATAGCAGAACTGACTGTATAGTGATTTAAGGGTGATTTAGGGGAATTTTAAGAGTGTTTCTGACTTTATGCATTTTTGGCTTAACTTTGTATGTACTTTTCTGTGAGCTGGAACCAATTACCCAATATCCCAGTGAAATAATGGATGCGGTTAACGAACGACTCTGTGGAATGAATTGTGTTCGTTAACCAAGGGACCACTGTACTGTACTGTACAGTAGACCCATGCCATTCGTGAGTGATAGGTTCCAAGAAATGGCGCGAATTGGCAAAACCACAAATAGCAACTTATACTACAGTAAAAGTCCAAAAGTCCGGATGCCAGAAATCCGGACCACCCGAGAATCCGGACCTTTAAAAAAACTCAAACTTTTTTTTTTTAGCTGGCTTTTGTGTGTATGTGCGTATGCGTGAGCGCCACAGCTGCACAGTGACAACAAGTGACCACGCGGTCGCCATTTTAAAACGAGCAATCAAACTGTGACAACGTATGTAATTTTGAGTCCTACTCATGCCATTTACAGAGTACTGTACAGGCCCATAATAATGGCTCCTAAAGTAGATAAACT
Source organism: Homarus americanus (assembly GCF_018991925.1). NCBI lineage: Eukaryota > Metazoa > Arthropoda > Malacostraca > Decapoda > Nephropidae > Homarus > Homarus americanus. Next base: position 5,617,773 of record NW_024757794.1, read on the forward strand.
TCGTTGTGTGAAGAGAAAGAAGAGCACGTTGAAATTGAGTGACAAATTTGAAATAATTAAGAAACTAGAACGTGGTGTGAGCAATACTGTTCTAATGGAAACATACGACATTGGAAAGTCTACAATTTATGATATAAAAAAGGCAAAGAATAAAATTCTAGAATTCACAGCGTTTTTCTTTAAAACTGCTCGTTTTGATAAATGAAGCATGCTATATTTGATAATGAATAAACTATCAAAATGTACCTGTTCATCTCTTCTTTAATCCTCCTTAAATTTAAATTTTAGAAGTACTGCCTGAGAATCAGGAAAATCCGGACCGACCCAATCCCCAAGCAGTCCGGAATTTTGGACTTTTACTGTACTTTAGTGCACTACTGTTTACCTATACCAATCAACTTACCAGCAGCACTCATCCCCTCTTTTAAATTAACTATTTGTCAGGGTCATCACTGACTTCTGCCTTTTACATTTCACTCCACTAGCACTGACACTAGGCAGTCTCTTAGGGGCCATTTCACACAGAAACACTAAAGTTTTGAGAGTACAACACGAGATGCTGTGTGGGGTGACTCGTTGTGCTGCGGGAAAAGGCTTGCAAGCTAGCCACCATCTGCTTACTGCGAATCATCAAAATCGCGAATGGCAAGGGCCTACTGAACAATATTTGTGTTACAATTAACTTCTGGAAAACCTTCCTTAGTATACAATGCAACTCACTTTTATCCACTACCAGGAAGTTCGGTTCTCTTTTCTTATTCACCTCTCCGATGCCACCTAACAAAAAGCCAACACACGTGTCCTGCAATGGAAGAAGAACAATTTATAAATTGGAGAAATCTACAGTACAGTATATCTTGTGTGTTGAAGTACAGGAACAGTAGTAGTTCTACAGGGAGGAAGAAAGGAGGGAACATTAATAATTGTAGCAGTAGTAATAAAAGAAATATCCAAATAGTAGAAGGGAAAGGAAATTTCTGTTTTTCTTGTTTAGATTTGCTTGACTGACTAGTAAGCTGACCAATAGGGAAGAGGACAAGTAAGTGCTGTAAATCCGAAACTAGAGTCTCTCCTCGACTTATGACGGGGTTTCGTCCCGACGACCAGGTCGTAAGTCGAAAAAGCAAAAAATACCAAAAATAGTACATAGAAAATTCCAAAATGAAATAGAGTACAGTATTACCCCGCTTAACGCGGTTTCGCTTAGCGCGTTTTACGGTATACGCGGTGCCTTGCCAGAGCCGAACTTTCACTTGACGCGGGTTTTTTCCACGTACAGTCAACCCTCACTTTACGCGGTCCCACATTCCGCGTTTCCACGTTTACGCGGTGCCCTGCCAGAACCCAGGATGCTCACATTCCGCGGTGGGTGTACCCCTTTACACGGTGAAGTATAATTTTTTTTAATTTAGCTCATAAAATTCATACAAATTATCCGGCCAGAATATAATTTACATTGCTGGAATTCTTACAATTTGATGATCATTTTGAATATAAACATCATAGATTTTGCATTAGACATACAAATTTTAGATATAATGTTTACTCTTGAGTAAATATGTTATCTTTTGTGCAAAATATATGATATTTATATTCAAAATATTCCTGGTCTTACAAGGAATCCAGCAATGTCAATTATATTATCCTAACTTTAATCTGATTTATTATTTATTACTAAAAAGGTAAACAGTCTGGTATTCCCACACATTTATCTAGTAGGGACGTTGGTGGGGGGTGGGGGGGAGGGAGGGAGGGACCGGCGACCGACCATCTGTTACCGTGTGAAGAATTTTTTTTTTTTATTAACTGAAGATTTTTATTTTAGCTCATAAAATTCATACAAATTACCCGGCCAGAATATAATTTACATTGCTGGAATTCTTACAATTTGGTGATCATTTTGAATATAAACATCATATATTTTGCATTAGACATAAAATTTTTAGATAAAATGTTTAATCTGAGTAAGTATGTTATCTTTTGTCCAAAATATATGACGTTTATATTCAAAATATTCCTGGTCTTACAAGGAATCCAGCAATGTCAATTATATTATCCTAACTTTAATCTGAGGTATTATTTAATACAAAATGTTAAAATCTAAATTTTTCACCCAACATCTCTTGAAGGGAGGATTGGTGGGGGGTGGGGGGAGGGTTGGGACTGACCGCGCGGTTGGAAGAGGGGGGGAGGCAAGGTGGGGTACTTTGATTGACAGATAGTGTCGTGAAGAATATTTTTTTTTTTTTATTAACTGAAGATATTTGTTTTAGCTCATAAAATTCATACAAATTACCCGGCCAGAATATAATTTACATTGCTGGAATTCTTACAATTTGGTGATCATTTTGAATATAAACATCATATATTTTGCATTAGACAAAATTTTTTTAGATAAAATGGTTAATCTGAGTAAGTATGTTATCTTTTGTGAAAAATATATGACATTTATATTCAAAATATTCCTGGTCTTACAAGGAATCCAGCAATGTCAATTATATTATCCTAACTTTAGTTTGAGGTATTATTTATTACTATACAGTTGTACCCCACTTAACGCGGTCAATTGAACCCAGAGGGTCCCGCATTAAGTGAACAACAGAACATATGGGATTAATTCCAATAGAACCCAGCCCGACCCCCAAACTCCACTTTTTGACGACACATAACTATGTTGTAGTAAAAATTCTATTTAACTTTATGATGGTATGAAAAAACAAGTAATATAGAAGAGGTTAGGTTAGGAAAGATAAAGGTTAACATAGGAAAAATAAAGAATAGGTTAAAAACGAAAAATCTTGTGGAACACTTACGGTAGTAGAAGAGATGGGTCGGCATACGGGGATGGAGGCTGGTTCCGAGGCAGAGGGCACATTACTGGCCCTCAGGTGAATCACCATTACTAGGCGAATCAACATCACTGTCACTTACAGTTGTCAGGGCTTCCCTGACAAATCCCTCAAAGTCAACTTCACTTTCACTATCACTGGCTTGGGCTGGCTGTGGTGGGTTGCGGGCGAAGAACTCGGTTATGCTTTGCTGACGGCTGGTGTTGATGTTGTCGTGATACACCTTGATGTACGGCTCCATAGCCTGCACCAGTCGGGTATGGAAGACTTCATAGCGTTCATCGTCATTGTCGCGGGAAAGGACGGACTTAATTTTTTCTGCAAACTCTATGGCACACTTAATATCACTATGACTTAAACTAGGTTCTTCGGAGAATGACGCACCTTCTTCCTCCTCTTCACTGGCGTGTTCTTCTTCCAACATCTCGTCGGCAGTCACTTCAGGATCTTTGATCACCTCCAGGATGTCTTCGTTGGTGGTCTCGGAGAAGCCTTCAGCTGTAATATTGAGCGCAGCTTCTCTGGCAAGGTCCACTGCTACTGCAACAGTCTGAACCTCACCAGTCACAGGTTCACTCCTCCTCTCACCTGGTATGCCATGCAACACATGTCTCCATGCGTGACGAATCGTAGCAATAGTCAGCAGATCCCATGCCTCCACCAAGAAGTCTACAGCTTGTTTAACGTTAAACTTCTTCCAAAATTGTTTGACGAGAAGTTCTTGAGTCACCGCCTCTTGTTCCTTGTCCTCGTCGCTTTTGCTCTCGCTGTCGGTGTCACCCAGCTTACGCAACTCATCCTTGGTGTTGGTAGAGTCGTTCAGGAGCTTGAACTTCTTTGCAGAGTACGCAGCTTTCACATTGCAGATCAACTCCTGGTCCATGGGCTGGATTAATGACGTAGTGTTGGGAGGAAGGAAGACCACTTTTACGTTGGGGTGACGATCCATAAGTAGGGGCGAGTGTCCAGGTGCGTTGTCAAGGAGCAACAAAATATTGAATGGAACATTCTGTTGCTCGCAGAATTTCTTCACGTCGGGAACAAAACAGTTGTCAAACCAGAAGAGGGACAGAGAAGAGGACATCCACGCCTTACGTGCGGTTAGCCAGTGGACATTAAGCTTGTTCATGTCCATATTCTTGTAGGCGTGCGGCTTGCGGGCTGTGTGAATCACCGATAACTTTGGTTTACAGGTACCGGAGGCATTGGTGGTAAACAGGACGGTGATGCGTTCCTTCTGCAACTTCCGACCCCTTACCTTGCTGGCAGACTGGACAACGAAGGTCTTGGAAGGTAACTTTTTCCAGAAAAGACCAGATTCGTCCATGTTAAACACCTGGTCGTCACTGTACTGTCCTTCCTCCATAATCTCACGTAAAAACGGAGGAAAATCTCTAGCCGCCACACGGTCAGCACTCGCTTCCTCACCACCAATGTTGATGTTGGTGATCTTGTTCCTCTTCTTAAACCTATGCAGCCAACCAGAGGAAGCATTGAAGGGTTTGGGCTCTGCAATTCCCAGTTTACGTGTCACTGCTGCGTATAGCTCACGTGCGTACTCCTGCACTGAGCGCGTGTCCACCGCCATGTTGCGTCGCGCCTGACGCACCAAATAACTCACCAGCAAATTTTCCACTTTTGCCAGCACCCTGTTCTGGCAATACCTGATAGATGAAGCACCTGCAGACTTTGTGATTTTCATGTGCTCTTTGATCTTGGCTGCATCCTTCTTGATCGTACGAATCGTAGATTCGTTGACGCCATGCTGGCGCGCGAGATCAACTTGCCGTCTTCCTTTCTCCAAATCTTGAACAATTTGGTACTTCACCTCGTAGCTTAATGAACGTCGTGTCTTCTTTGGCTTAGTGCCGCTGGGTCCAGGTAAGGAAAGGTCTCTCTCTGGGGGCGGTGGTGGTCCGGCGGAAGCCATTTTACGGAACAATGGATGCGCGTTAACCCGGGGTGGCCTTGAGGGATGAAACTGCCGCGGCTAGGTCAAGCGTCGTCTCTCCTCCCTCCCTCCCTCCCCGGGGTGGTCACGTCATAATACTTTAAGCCAATTACAGCTAGCAGCAGAGGGGGGTAGGGATGCATGGCCAATCACAGTCCGATACGTCATATGACGTCAGTGATAACGCAACAAAGACACACACTGCGCAACCTTACCGCGCGGCTTGCCCAAGCGGAAGGAGGAGGAGGGAGAGGCGAGGAGCACAGGCAGGCAGGCGGGAGGGTGGCGCGTGGGCAAAATCTAAAAATAGCATCTCGAGCCGGACACTCACCGCGTATATGTGGAAAAAATCCGTGTTAAGTGAAAGTTCAGCTCTGGCAAGGCACCGCGTATATGCGAAAACGCGCTAAGTGAAACCGCGTTAGGCGGGGTAATACTGTACCTGGTTTTCCCCCCAAAATTTCTCAGAGAGGGAAGAGCCGGCAGTGTAGTGTGAGAGGGGGAGGGAGTCATGTCCATTATTTGAATGGACATTAACTTGGCACTGTATTTCTCTAAAGTATTAATTGTGTGCATGTACCATCATAAAATTAAGATGTTATTTTTACTACAACATAGTTATGTGTCATCAAAAAGTGGAGTTTGGGGATCGGCCTGGACTCCATTTCAATTAATCCCATATGTTATGTTATTCATTTTACGCGTTTCTCGCTTTCCGCGGTACCCTCCGGGTTACATTAACCGCGTAAAGTGAGGGTTAACTGTATACGCGGTGAGTGTCCGGATCGAGACGCTATTTTTAGATTCACCCCACCCGCCTGCTCCCGCCTCCTCCCTCCGCTTGGGCAAGCCGAGCGGTAAGGTTGCGCAGTGTGTGTCTTTGTTGCGTTATCACTGACGTCATATGACGTATCGGACTGTGATTGGCCATGCATCCCTACCCCCCTCTGCTGCTAGCTGTAATTGGCTTAAAGTATTATGACGTGACCACCCGGGGGAGGGAGGGAGGGAGGGAGGAAAGACGACGCTTGACCTAGCCGCGGCAGTTTCATCCCTCCAGGCCGCTCCGTGTATACGTGAACCCATTGTTCTGTGAAATGGCTTCCACCGGACCACCACCGCCACCAGAGAGAGACCTTTCCTTACCTGGACCCAGCCACCCTAAGCCCAAGAAGACACGCCGTGGTCTAAGCTACGAAGTGAAGTACCAGATCATTCAAGATTTGGAGAAAGGAACACGGCAAGTTGATCTCGCGCGCCAGCATGGCGTCAACAAATCTATGATTCGCACTATCAAGAAGGATGCAGCCAAGATCAAAGAGCACATGAAAATCACAAAGTCTGCAGGTGCATCAACGATCAGGTATTGCCAGAACAGGGTGCTGGCAAAAGTGGAAAATTTGCTGGTGAGTTATTTGATTCGTCAGGCGCGACGCAACATGGCAGTGGACACGCGCTCAGTGCAGGAGTACGCACGTGAGCTATACGCAGCAGTGTCACGTAAGCTGGGAATTGCAGAGCCCAAACCCTTCAATGCTTCCTCTGGTTGGCTGCATAGGTTTAAGAAGAGGAACAAGATCACCAACATCAACACTGGTGGTGAGGAAGCGAGTGCTGACCGTGTGGCGGCTAGAGATTTTCCTCCGTTCTTACGTGAGATTATGGAGGAAGGACAGTACACCGACGACCAGGTGTTTAACATGGACGAATCTGGTCTTTTCTGGAAAAAGCTACCGTCCAAGGCCTTTTTTGTAAAGAATGCCAGCAAGATTCGGGGCCGGAAGATGCAGAAGGAACGCATCACCGTCCTGTTTACCACCAATGCCTCCGGTACCTGTAAACCAAAGTTATCGGTGATTCACACAGCCCGCAAGCCGCACACCTACAAGAATATGGACATGAACAAGCTTAATGTCCACTGGCTAACCGCACGTAAGGCGTGGATGTCCTCTTCTCTGTCCCTCTTCTGGTTTGACAACTGTTTTGTTCCTGACGTGAAGAAATTATGCGAGCAACAGAATGTTGCTCTACCAACACCAAGGATGAGTTGCGTAAGCTGGGTGACACCGACAGCGAGAGTAAAAGCGACGAGGACAAGGAACAGGAGGTGGCGACTCAAGAAGTTCTCGTCAAACAATTTTGGAAGAAATAACGTCAAACAAGCTGTAGACTTCTTGGTGGAGGCATGGGATCTGCTGACTATTGCTACGGTTCGTCACGCATGGAGACATGTGTTGCATGGCATACCAGGTGAGAGGAGGAGTGAACCTGTGACTGGTGAGGTTCAGACTGTTGCAGTAGCAGTGGACCTTGCCAGAGAAGCTGCGCTCAATATTACAGCTGAAGGCTTCTCCGAGACCACCAACGAAGACATCCTGGAGGTGATCAGAGATGCTGAAGTGACTGCCGACGAGATGTTGGAAGAAGATCACGTCAGTGAAGAGGAGGAAGAAGGTGCGTCATTCTCCGAAGAACACAGTTTAACTCATAGTGATATTAAGGGTGCCATAGAGTGTGCAGAGAAAATGAAGTCCTTTCTTTCCCGCGACAATGACGATGACCGCTATGAAGTCTTCCATACCCGGCTGGTGCAGGCTATGGAGCCGTACATCACGGTGTACCAAGACAACATAAACACCAGCCGTCAAAAAAGCATAACCGAGTTCTTCGCCCGCAACCCACCACAGCCAGCCCAAGCCAGTGATAGTGACAGAGGTAGAGACACTGAAGATGACTTTGAGGGATTTGTCAGGGAGGCCCTGACAAGTGTGGATGACAGTAATGGTGACTCACCTGAGGGCCAGTAGCCTGCCCTCTGCCTCGGAACCAGCCTCCATCCCCGTACGCCGACCCATCTCTTCTACTAACGTAAGTGTTCCACCTAACTTTTATTTTTCCTAACCTAACCTTTATTTTTCCTATGTTAACCTTTATTTTTCCTAACCTAACCTCTTCTATATTACTTGTTTTTTCATACCATCATAAAGTTTTAAGATAAAATTTTTACTACAACATAGTTATGTGTCGTCAAAAAGTGGAGTTTGGGAGTCGGGCCAGTTTCTATTGGAATTAATCCCATATGTTCTGTTGTTCACTTAGCGCGGTTTTCACTTAACACGGTACCCTGTGGGTTTTATTGACCTCGTTAAGCGGGGTACTACTGTGCAGTAAAAGTAATCAATGATGAAAAATGAATAAAGTGTTACTGTGCACTTACTTTTAATGTAGTCAGCTGAATGCACAGGGGGCCTCAATAATTTTTTAATTAAGCATGTAGACTACATTAATTGGATGAAGCAGAGGAGGAGACAGGGCTGGGTGGGTCATCAAGTTTGCTTTCTTCAGACAGGCTAAGATACTTGCTTGTTGAAGGTATTGGATCATCTTTAGGGAGTGAAGAGGCAGCAGTGGTGGGGTGTGAGTTGACAGCAGTGGGAGACTTCTTAAAATATATGTCCAATTTAGACTGCACAGTTTGCCTTTTCTTTTCATTGTCAATCTCCCTGTCGCAAGCAAATGCATCTTGGATCAGTCTGTCAACTTTTGCAAAATGCTCAACATTTTGATCCATTTCTTCTTTAAGATTTGCATCCCCTTATAATAGAAGCAAATACCGCTGCCATTTGTTTCACTGAAAATTTTTGGGGGTGTGCAGGTTCTTCTCCTACATTTTGTCTCTCTTCTTCCTCTGCAATTTTCTGTGTATCCAGTTCAATAAGATCCTCGTTACTTAGCTCTTCTGCTACACTTTCCACCAACTGCTCAACATCTTCATTATCAATTTCTAACTTCAGCTGTTGACCCATCTGCACTATCTTGTTACTAATCTCAGAAATTGCTTCATCTTCATTAAATCCTTTGAAACTGTTCACATATCTTTTCAGGACCTTCCATATTCCATTCATGCGCTGACCTGTAACCTCATCCCATGCTGCAGTTATGTTCTTTGTACATTGCAAAATGTTGTAGTCCTTCCAAAACTCTCTGAGCATTTTCTCACCTTCAGTAGAAGTGTGTGTTTGCTGACATATTTAAAAGCCCTTGGGTTCTCTGAATGATATATCATGAAGGGTTTTGCCTTGAAACCAGCTACATTCCCCCCACAACAGAAGTGTGATTCGGTCCTTGAATGCCTTGAATCCCGGCATGGTTTTCGCCTATTTGTGGATGTGTGTCCGTTCTGGCATGTCCTTCCAGAATAAGCCAGTTTCATCCACATTAAATATTTGCTCTTGCAAATAATTTCCCTCCACGATGACACGATCTAGCTCCTCCTTAAAAGCTTCGGCAGCACCCACATCAGCACTTGCTGCCTCTCCACTCACCTTTACACTGTGCAAACTGTAACGTTTCTTAAACCTTTGGAACCACCCATGACTTGCTGTGAAGTTTTGGTCGCACTCATCTCCTGCCTGCTCTTTCAGGCTTTCGAAAAGGCTTCTTGCCTTAGCCTGTATGGTTAGAAGGCTTAAGGGTACACACTTTTGCAGCTGATTTTCCATCCACATCACAAGTAATTTTTCGTTATTATAGTTCCCTTTATAGGTGCTGATCCTTTAACTACCACACAAATTCATTCCTTGTCTTTCAAAATTGTTGATATAGTCGAGAGAGAGAAGCCAAGGTCACGTGAAATAGTTGCTACCGTTTTTCCATTTTCATATTGCATTACAGTAAAAGTCGAAAAATCCTGATGCCAAAAATCAGGACCACCCGAGAATCCGGACTTTTTTATTTATTTATTTTTTTTTTATTTTTTTTTTTTTAGCTGGCTTTTGTGTGTATGTGCGCATGCATAAGCACCACAGCTGCACAGCGACAACAAGCGACCACACAGTCGCCACTTTAAAACGAGCAATCAAACTGTGACAATGTATGTAATTTTCAATCCTACTCTTTCCATTTACAGAGTACTGTACAAGCCCATAATAATGGCTCCTAAAGTAGATAAACTTCATTGTGTGAAGAGAAAAAAGAACACGTTGAAATTGAGTGACAAACTTGAAATAATTAAGAAACTAGAACGTGGTGTGAGCAATACTGTTCTAATGGAAACATACGACATAAAAAAGGCAAAGAATAAAATTCTAGAATTCACAGCTTTTTCCTTAAAACTGCTCGTTTTGATAAATGAAGCATGCTATATTGGGAATGATTTTCCAAGAAAATTTCAATTCCGGCTACCATAGAGTTCCGGGTTTGAGGGATTCTGGCTAACGGAGATACAGTATTACTATTCATTATTATTTTAGATTACGAGAAGTTTCCAAATGTTCATATACTGTATTTGCTTAAATAAAGAAGAAAATTTGATGTAAGAATCTTGTGACAGCTGTGGTTGTAGTTGAGTTGCCAATTCATTAATAAAATTTGCTTTATTATTTAACCCCTATGTCCTGAGCTAGAGTGCCGCTGGCTGTACACCCCACGCGGGGTAAATAAAAAAAATAAAGTTTTCCAAAAATATTTTTTTAACCTTTTTAAATAATAAAACAATAAAAAAGAAGTAAGAAAAACTATATATTGACTCTCTAGAAACTTTCCTGGGGTCACAGTGGCGAGGGAGATGAGGGGACAGTGTTGTTCTGACGGCGAGCGCTCGTGGTCACTACACACTTAACGGCCATTTTCTGCTTGCCTATGTGTCTGGGATGGCCAGTAATGCATATCTTTACGAATCATAATACTTATTTCCTATAAATAATTTAATTAGAATTTATTTTATTTGCATTATTTTTCATAAAAGTGCTTGGCAACACACTCAGTCTGTCGCCAGGTTGAGGGACGACTCTCCATGACGACAGGCTAATGCGAACTAACCGCACTGAGCCCACCTACATTACCCTGTGTGTGGCGTGACCACCAAATAATCATGCTGAGACCTAATAACCCGCGCTGGCCATTCAAACAATGGCGCGAAAAGGCGCGCGTTCCGGAATGTCAACTGGAGTACCCTGGATGGACGTTTCAGAACGTCAACCGGGGTGTAGGGGTTAAGCAAATAAGCAAACATTTGGACATTTCTCAAGATCTAAAATAACGATGAATAGTTTATTAATATAAAAATGCTACCTTTGGTTTGTTTAATATTTGTCCTGACAATGATACAGCCAAAAATAGATCCACCAATCACAATCGCCTTTACATACAGCCTTACTTTACCAAGTATTGCCAGGTAAAATTGTGAGCACGAGACCCAGGGTGGGGTCAGTGCATCTTTGGTTGACTGTACCTGAATCTGAACTCTACAAAAAATAAGAAACTTATATCCTCCCCGCATGAACCCGTGACACCCCAATATGGCATTCCTTCATTTGGAATCAGAATTTGTTTGTTTACCAATGGACGACAACAGGCATGAACAGGCCAGAATTTATAGTGGGACATTTACGATAAAAATTAGGTATTATTGCAGTTTCACTCTCAATTGGGTTAAAGGATTTTGGGTTCCCCAGAAGTTATATTTCGTCAATTACAACAACTTTTTTGTCAATTTGTACTTTCAATCAACCACGGCTCTCGAGTTGAGCAACGTGTTTTTCTTATGGTTTAGACAATTTTAAGACACTTTTCCTCTGACGTTTCCCTCACAAATGACTGAAATATACCGGGGATCCAAAGGGAGGAGTTTCCTAGTTAGGAACATAAGAACATAAGAAAATAAGGAGTATGCAATAGGCCGGTTGGCCTGTGCATAGCAGCTCCTGTCGAGAGTTACTACCACTCTCTATCATCCATGAATCTATCTAGCCTCCTTTTAAAACTTTCCAGCGTTCCAGCACTTAATAAAAAGTTGCTCAGCTAGTTCCACTCATCCACCACCCTATTTGTGAACCAGTTCCTTCCTATCTCCCTCCTAAACCTAAACTTATCCAACTTAAATCCGTTGCTATGAGTCCTATTCTGCTCGGCTATTATAAGAACTTTATCTTTATCTCCTTTATTGATTCCTTTCACCCACTTAAATACTTCTATCATATCTCCCCGCACTCTTCGTCTTTCTAGGGAATGCAAGTTGAGTTTCTTTAACCTATCTTGATATGGAAGGCTTCTAAGTCCCGGAATCATTTTCGTCATTCTTCGCTGCACCGACTCCAGTGAATTGATATCCATTCTATAATAAGGGCACCAGAACTGAACAGCATAATCGAAGTGCGGCCTGACTAGCGCAAAATATAGTTGCAATATGACCTCTGCACTCTTATTACTTATACTTCTAGATATAAAACCTAATACAGTACTCTGTTTGCCTTATTTCGAACATTAACGCACTGTTTTCCAGGCTGTAGGTCCGGGCTTACAAGTACCCCTAAGTCTCTTTCACAAGTCGACTTCTCTAGGTTGATGTTGTTAAGGCTGTATACATTGACAGTATTTGTTCTTCCAATATTAAGTACACTGCGCTTGTTGGTGTTGAATTTCATTTGCCATTTTTCTGACCACTCCTGCAGTTTATTTAAATCCTCCTGTAGTGCACTTGCATCCTGCCCTGAATTAATCTGCCGCCCTATTTTGGTGTCATTCGCAAACTTGCTTATGTCACTGCTGAACCCAGTATCTAGATCGTTCATGTAGATTATGAACAAGAGTGGGCCCAGTACTGACCCATAGGGAACCCCACTGGTTACACAGCCCCACTCAAATTTAATACCATCTACGCTGACCCTCTGTGTTCTATCGGTGAGCAATGATTTTATCCAATTTAAAACTTTCCCCTCGATACCATGAGCCTTAACTTTTCTCAGAAGCCTCTGATGCGGTACTCTGTCACACGCTTTGCTAAAGTCTAAGCAAATAACATCGTAACTTTCGTCATTATCTACTACCTCGAAGACTTTCCTAAAAAACGTCAGCAGATTTGTTAGACAAGATTTTCCCTTTGTAAACCTATGTTGAGAGTCGTAGACTAATTTGTTTTTCTCTAAATGCGATCGAATCCTATTTGCTATAATTGATTCAAGAACTTTCCCCACTACTGACGTCAAACTAATCGGCCGGTAATTTGACGCTGATGCTCTATCTCCCTTTTTGAATATGGGTACTACATTTGCCTGTTTCCACAAGTCTGGCACAACTCCCATGTCTAATGATTTTGTAAATAAATTTACAAGGGGTCCGCTAATCTATTCCTTACACTCTTTCAAAACTCGAGGGAAAATTTCATCCGGCCCTGAGGATTTTGTCTTCTTTCATTTGTTTATCTTCTTAAGAACATCTTCTTTTCTGATAGTGACATTCTTTAATTTCTCCTCTTTATTTCCCCTAAATATCAGTTCCACCTCTGGAATTTCCTCGTGATTTTTTTCTGTGAAAACTGATAAAAAGTAGCTGTTTAATGCTTTGCTTATTTTCTCATTATCATCGATAACTTCCACACTCTCCGACGTTAAAGGTCCCACTTTGTCCTTGACCTTTGTCCTATATAACTGGAAAAATCCCTTGGGATTCGCCTTGGATTCTTTTGCTATCCTGATTTTGTAGTCCCTCTTTGCCTTCCTTACATTTTTCTTAACATTCCTAGATAGTTCATTACACCTATTTCTGAGATGCTCCTCCCCTCCCTTTAAATTTTTATAAATTCCTTTCTTTATTCCTGTCATGTTTAATTATTTTGGTAATCCACCTTGGCTCATTCTTTTGTTAGGGTAATTAGGTAATTTGGAGGGAATCATCAAAGAAAGTGGTCTTAAAATTGTCTAAACCATCAGGAAAACATGTTGCTCAAAAACTTGAGAGCCATTGTTGGTTGAAACTACAAATTGAACACTTTTCTAATACCACTTCACGTGAATGGATGATAACCGCAATGCTAAATTCAATGACATTTGCCCGCTGGATCTGAGGTATCACATCCACAAAAACGAAAATTTCACCAGGATACTAAGAAGTTAGATAAGTTTAGGTAATTTGCAGAAGTGCACACAACTCTGTTAGAAAGTAAAAAATAAGTTTTTCCTGTGTATTTAGATCGGTTATGACCTTCATTTCCATCGGAAATTGGCCGGGTTTTTTGGTGAGGTGTTTTCCACAAAAATTATGGCTATGAATATAAAATACACACGTTTTTTTTTTTTGTGTTGTGTGGGGTGTGGTGGTTTTTTTTTTTGTGTGTGTTTTTTTTTGTTTTTTTGTTTATCGTATAACAATATCATAAACTCCCAATTGCGGGGGTGGTTTTGTGTGTGTTTGTGTTTTTGTGTTTTGGTGTTGGTTTTTTGTTTTTGTGTTGGTGTGTGTGGTTTGGGTTTTTTTGTTTTTTGTTTTTTGTTTGTGTTTTTTTTTTTTTTTTTTTTTTGTGTTGTTTTTTGTTGGGGTGGGTTTTTTTTGTAATAGTAAAGTATATAATATATATATATATATATATATATATATATATATATATATATATATATATATTATATATATATATATATATATATATATATATATATATATATATATATTTTAAATGTGTAAGTAATGGTAACTTCTCAATTAACATCAAATTAGAATGTGTTGTTAACATGTTAATAGTACACCAGAGGAACATCCAGTAATATGTTTATGCTATTTGATGACATTTTGTTTATTTTAAAATCGTGGTTGGTAAGGACTACTGAGCGTGGGTGTCACATTTGGGCTGGTCTTATACAAGAGCTCGCTACTTTTAAATGGAAATTGGGCTGCACCCCCTTATAGGCGATATGATAAAAAAAAAAAAATAACACTAGAAAAACATAAACCTGATCTAACCTAATCTAACCTAACTGGCTCTCACCATATGATGGAATCACTGATTTCTTACCTTATTGGCCTGGTTCTCGTTCGTCATTGGATTCTGAGATTAGTACAGGTTGCCGATGCTGATTTTCGCTTAATGGGGGGTATAGGCGGGCAGCTTCTTCCAAGAAGTGATGAAGTACAACACCCGAAAAATCATGTATGAACAGATATCTTGCTAGGTACTGTATTACTTTAGGAAGTGTTTCCAGATGCCAGGCCTTTTAATCCACTCCTTTAAGTCATGCCAAATCCTCTCAATTGTTTGTGTGTGACCCAAAATATAAATCAAATTTGATTGGGCCAAAAATACCGCAAATTAAACCCCAAATCATTTTAATTGGTTGCCCCCTCAAAAAAAGCTTTTGATTGGCCGTGTGACATGTACGGGAACGCATGCGTGTGATGATTTATGAAGGAGTCACGCTCGCCCCACAGGGGGTCACAGCTCAAAATTGAAGAAGCCGCAAGTCCAGAAAATTGTGAGGGCGAACTTTTTCGGAGTGAGAGTTGTGAACTCTTGGAACAATCTGCCAGAAAGTGTTGTGACGGCACCAATGGTGAGTTCTTTCAAGACCAGACTTGACCAACACTGGAGCAGGTTCAGGTACATTCAAGAGCCAGTGCATGCCCAGTACCTGCCAACAGTGCATAACAGAGAGCCACTACATGACTAGTACTTGCCAACAGTGCGTGACAGTGACGTGACCGATCGCCCAAGCGGCTAAACAAGCCGATCAGTGGTGAAGAGGATAAAAGTAAAAAGTGGGAGGTGAGGCAGGCAATAATGGCGGAAGATTAATGGAAGAAAATACTGTATTAAAAATTTTGGATATGCTATCAACGTTATTATACATTCTCGTTAATATACATTTGCGACGGGAATGTAATAGAAAAAAATTACAGTACAGGTAGTTCTGCTATAACGCGATAATTGTGTTCTTGTAAAATATCGTGTTATAGAAAATCGCGTAATAGAAATAACAGGGCTTATGGAGAAAATAGGGTTAGGTGCAGATTACTCAAAATCGAAAAAATTTAGTAGTTAGCCTAACACAAAGGATAGCACAGTCTAAACAAATGTTACATTCATATCTAATAATGAAATCATACAGTAAATGTAACACTTTACCTTGAAAATATATGAATGTAACTTGATGGGGGAGAAGGGTGATTTTGAGGTTGATAAAATCGAGCTTCTCTTCAAGTGTTATATCCTTTCTTTTACGATCATCACCGGGAATTCTATCACCAAAACGCTTCTTGGAGATATTATTCTTTACCATATTCACAGTTAATACCACAAAATTGGAGAAATAGTAAGCAAAAATCGCGTTATAGCAAACAAGCGTTCGCGTTATACAAATATCATTCCTAATTCATAAATCGCGTTAGAGCAAATTCGCGTTATCAAAACACGCGTTATAGCAGAACTCACTGTATCTTATAATTAGAGTGTAATTAAATCTGACGAGGACTCCGCAAAACTATAGGAAGATCTAAAAAAATTTTCGAATGGTCTGAAAAATGGCAGATGAAATTCAATGTGGACAAATGTAAAGAACTCAGTACAGTGAACCCTCGTTTCACTGGTTTCACTTTAAGCGTTTCTACATTTATGCAGTACCCTGCCAGAACCGGAATTCCCACTTTACGCGGTGCATCTACTCATATACGTGGTGAAGTATAATTTTTTATTTAGCTCATAAAATTCATACAAATTACCCGGCCAGAATATAATTTACATTGCTGGAATTCTTACAATTTGATGATCATTTTGAATACAAGCATCAGAGATTTTGCATTAGACATACAAATTTTAGATCTAATGCAAGTATTTTGTCTACTCAGAGCAAATATGTTATCTTTTGTGCAAAATATATGACGTGTATATTCAAAATATTCCTGGTCTTGCAAGGAATCCAGCAATGTCAATTATATTATCCTAATTTTAGTCTGAGGTATTATTTATTACTAAAAATGTAAATATACTGTTATAACCCAATCATTTCTCTGGTAGGGAGGGAAGGTGGGGGTGAGTGGGTGGGAGGGAGGGAGGGAGGGAGTGGGAAGAGGGGGGGAGGTGGGGTATTTTGATTGACATAGTATTTGGGTAAGTATATTTTGTTTATTTATTGAAGATATTTGTTTTAGCTCATAAAATTCATACAAATTACCCGGCCAGAATATAATTTACATTGCTGGAATTCTTACAATTTGATGATCATTTCAAATATAAACATCATAGATTTTGCATTACATACAAATTTTAGATCTACTGTAAGTATTTTGTTTACTCTGAGGAAATATGTTATATTTTGTGCAAAATATATGACGTGTATATTCAAAATATTCCTGGTCTTGCAAGGAATCCAGCAATGTGAACTATATTATCCTAACTTTATTCTGCGGTATTATTTATTACTAAAAAGGTAAATATTCTGTTTTCTCCCAAACATTTCTCTGGTAGGGAGGGAAGGTGGGGGGTGGGGGGTGAGGGGGAGGGAGGGAGGGACCGACCGACCCAGCTGGCGTGGTGGGAAGAGGGTGGGGGGGAGCCAAGGTGGGGTATTTTGATTGACAGATAGATAGTGTTGTGAAGAATATTTTTTTTTATTAACTGAAGATATTTGTTTTAGCTCATAAAATTCATACAAATTACCCGGCCAGAATATAATTTACATAAAGGAATTCTTACAACTTGATGATCATTTTGAATATAAACATCATAAATTTTGCATTAGACATACAAATTTTAGATCTAATGTAAGTATTTTGTTTACTCTGAGTAAATATGTTATCTTTTGTGCAAAATATATGACATTTATATTCAAAATATTCCTGGTCTTACAAGGAATCCAGCAATGTCAATTATATTATCCTAACTTTAGTTTGAGGTATTATTTATTACTATACCTTAAAATCTAGTGTTTCCCCCCAAACATTTCTCAGAGAGGGAAGAGCCAGCGAGTATAGTGTGAGAAGAGGGGGAGGGAGTTGAGTCCATTATTTGAATGGACATTAACTTGGCGACTGTATTTCTCTATTTCTCTTAAATATTAATTGTGTGCATGTACCATCATAAAATTAAGATGTTATTTTTACTACAACATAGGTATTGTGTTGGAAAAAGTGGAGTTTGGGGGTCGGCCCGGTCTCTATTTCAATTAATCCCATATGTTATGTTGTTCACTTTACGTGGGCCTCCGTGGGTTCAATTGACCGCGTAAAGTGAGGATTCACAGATGTACCGGGGTAAACAGGGAAACCAGATACAAGATGAACAACGATGTTATTGAGAAATCTGACTGCGAGAAAGATTTAGGAGTAATAAGTAGGAATCTTAAGCCAAGTAAACAATGTGTATTTGCTAGAAACAAGGCTAATAAAGTACTTGGGTTCATACAAAGGAGTGTTAGTTACAAGACTAGCGAGGTCATCCTAAAACTATATCTTGCGCTTGTGAGACCACACTTGGATTAAGCAGTTCAATTCTGGTTGCGTATTACAGAATGGATATAAAATCCTTGGAAAGAATTCAGAGGAGAATGACAAGACTAATCCCAGGCATTAGGAATCTTGAGTACAGAGATAGGTTAAAGCATCTTAATTTGCACTCCCTTGAGAGACGTAGAGTGAGGGGCAATATGATAGTGGTGTAAAAATGGAAGTCAGGGATATGATAGAAGCGTATAAATAGAAGTCAGGGATATGATAGAGATGTATAAATGAAAGTCAGGGCTGAACAAAGGGGACATTACAAAGGTACTCAAACTATCCAACCTGGAGCGAAATCGTAACAATGGTTTTAAATTAAACAAAATACAGTTGGGTCTCACATTACGCGGTTAATGTAACCCGGAGGGTCCCGCGGAAAGTGAGGAACGCGTAAAGTGAACAACATAACATATGGGATTAATTGAAATGGAGTCCAGGCCGATCCCCAAACTCCACTTTTTGACGACACATAACTATGTTGCAGTAAAAATTTTATCTTAACTTTATGATGGTATGAAAAAACAAGTAATATAGAAGAGGTTAGGTTAGGAAAGATAAAGGTTAACATAGGAAAAATGAAGGTTACCTTAGAGAAACTAAAAGTTAGGTGGAACACTTACGGTAGTAGAAGAGATGGGTCGGCATACGGGGATGGAGGCTGGTTCCGAGGCAGAGGGCAGATTACTGGCCCTCAGGTGAATCACCATTACTAGGTGAATCATCATCACTGTCACTTACAGTTGTCAGGGCTTCCCTGACAAATCCCTCAAAGTCAACTTCACTGTCACTATCACTGGCTTGGGCTGGCTGTGGTGGGTTGCGGGTGAAGAAATCTGTTATGCTTTGCTGACGGCTGGCGTTGATGTTGTCGTGATACACCTTGATGTACGGCTCCATAGCCTGCACCAGCCGGTTATGGAAGACTTCATAGCGGTCATCGTCATTGTCGCGGGAAAGGAAGGACTTCATCTTCTCTGCACACTCCATGGCACCCTTAATATCACTATGACTTAAATTGTGTTCTTCGGAGACTGCCGCACCTTCTTCCTCCTCTTCACTGACGTGTTCTTCTTCCAACATCTCGTCGGCAGTCACTTCAGGATTTCTGATCACCTCCAGGATGTCGTCGTTGGTGGTCTCGGAGAAGCCTGGAACTGTAACAGTCTGCGCAGCTTCTCTGGCAAGGTCCACTGCTACTGCAACAGTCTGAACCTCACCAGTCACAGATTGACTCCTCCTCTCACCTGGTATTCCATGCAACACATGTCTCCATGCGTGACGAATTGTAGCAATAGACAGCTGATCCCATGACTCCACCAAGATGTCCACAGCTTTCTTGATGTTAAATACTCTCCAGAATTGTTTGAAGAGTATTTTTTGCTGTTCTAACCGTTGTTCCTCATCTTCGTCGCTCTTGCTATCGGTGGTGGTGTCACTCAGGTCACGCAACTCTTCCCTGGTGTTGGTGTAGTCGTTCAGGAGCTGGAATTTTTTTGTTGAGAATGCAGCTTTCACATTGCAAATCAACTCCTGGTCCATGGGCTGGATTAAAGACGTAGTGTTGGGAGGAAGGAAGACCACTTTTACGTTGGGGTGACGATCTAACAGTAGGGGCGAGTGTCCTGGTGCGTTGTCCAGCAGCAACAAAATATTAAATGGGACATTCTGTTGCTCACAGAATTTCTTTACATCGGGAACAAAACAGTCATCAAACCAGGAGAGGGACAGTGTAGAGAACATCCATGCCTTACGTGCTGTCAGCCAGTGGACATTTAGCTTGGTCATGTCCATGCTCTTGTAGGCGTGCGGCTTGCGGGCTGTGTGGATCACCGATAACTTGAGCTTACAGGTACCGGAGGCATTGGTGGTAAACAGGACGGTGATGCGTTCCTTCTGCATTTTCCGGCCCCGAATCCTGCTGGCATTCTTCACAACGAAGGACTTGGAAGGTAGTTTTTTCCAGAAAAGACCAGATTCGTCCATGTTAAACACCTGGTCGTCACTGTACTGTCCTTCCTCCATAATCTCACGTAAAAACGGAGGAAATTCCCGAGCCGCAGCACGATCAGCACTCGCTTCTTCACCACCAATGTTTATATTGGTGATCTTGTTCCGGATCTTAAACCTCTGTAACCACCCAGAGGAAGCAGTAAAGGGT
>NW_024757794.1:5639820-5658361 GCF_018991925.1 Homarus americanus
GTAAGTGTTCCACCTAACTTTTATTTTTCCTAACCTAACCTTTATTTTTCCTATGTTAACCTTTATTTTTCCTAACCTAACCTCTTCTATATTACTTGTTTTTTCATACCATCATAAAGTTTTAAGATAAAATTTTTACTACAACATAGTTATGTGTCGTCAAAAAGTGGAGTTTGGGAGTCGGGCCAGTTTCTATTGGAATTAATCCCATATGTTCTGTTGTTCACTTAGCGCGGTTTTCACTTAACACGGTACCCTGTGGGTTTTATTGACCTCGTTAAGCGGGGTACTACTGTGCAGTAAAAGTAATCAATGATGAAAAATGAATAAAGTGTTACTGTGCACTTACTTTTAATGTAGTCAGCTGAATGCACAGGGGGCCTCAATAATTTTTTAATTAAGCATGTAGACTACATTAATTGGATGAAGCAGAGGAGGAGACAGGGCTGGGTGGGTCATCAAGTTTGCTTTCTTCAGACAGGCTAAGATACTTGCTTGTTGAAGGTATTGGATCATCTTTAGGGAGTGAAGAGGCAGCAGTGGTGGGGTGTGAGTTGACAGCAGTGGGAGACTTCTTAAAATATATGTCCAATTTAGACTGCACAGTTTGCCTTTTCTTTTCATTGTCAATCTCCCTGTCGCAAGCAAATGCATCTTGGATCAGTCTGTCAACTTTTGCAAAATGCTCAACATTTTGATCCATTTCTTCTTTAAGATTTGCATCCCCTTATAATAGAAGCAAATACCGCTGCCATTTGTTTCACTGAAAATTTTTGGGGGTGTGCAGGTTCTTCTCCTACATTTTGTCTCTCTTCTTCCTCTGCAATTTTCTGTGTATCCAGTTCAATAAGATCCTCGTTACTTAGCTCTTCTGCTACACTTTCCACCAACTGCTCAACATCTTCATTATCAATTTCTAACTTCAGCTGTTGACCCATCTGCACTATCTTGTTACTAATCTCAGAAATTGCTTCATCTTCATTAAATCCTTTGAAACTGTTCACATATCTTTTCAGGACCTTCCATATTCCATTCATGCGCTGACCTGTAACCTCATCCCATGCTGCAGTTATGTTCTTTGTACATTGCAAAATGTTGTAGTCCTTCCAAAACTCTCTGAGCATTTTCTCACCTTCAGTAGAAGTGTGTGTTTGCTGACATATTTAAAAGCCCTTGGGTTCTCTGAATGATATATCATGAAGGGTTTTGCCTTGAAACCAGCTACATTCCCCCACAACAGAAGTGTGATTCGGTCCTTGAATGCCTTGAATCCCGGCATGGTTTTCGCCTATTTGTGGATGTGTGTCCGTTCTGGCATGTCCTTCCAGAATAAGCCAGTTTCATCCACATTAAATATTTGCTCTTGCAAATAATTTCCCTCCACGATGACACGATCTAGCTCCTCCTTAAAAGCTTCGGCAGCACCCACATCAGCACTTGCTGCCTCTCCACTCACCTTTACACTGTGCAAACTGTAACGTTTCTTAAACCTTTGGAACCACCCATGACTTGCTGTGAAGTTTTGGTCGCACTCATCTCCTGCCTGCTCTTTCAGGCTTTCGAAAAGGCTTCTTGCCTTAGCCTGTATGGTTAGAAGGCTTAAGGGTACACACTTTTGCAGCTGATTTTCCATCCACATCACAAGTAATTTTTCGTTATTATAGTTCCCTTTATAGGTGCTGATCCTTTAACTACCACACAAATTCATTCCTTGTCTTTCAAAATTGTTGATATAGTCGAGAGAGAGAAGCCAAGGTCACGTGAAATAGTTGCTACCGTTTTTCCATTTTCATATTGCATTACAGTAAAAGTCGAAAAATCCTGATGCCAAAAATCAGGACCACCCGAGAATCCGGACTTTTTTATTTATTTATTTTTTTTTTATTTTTTTTTTTTTAGCTGGCTTTTGTGTGTATGTGCGCATGCATAAGCACCACAGCTGCACAGCGACAACAAGCGACCACACAGTCGCCACTTTAAAACGAGCAATCAAACTGTGACAATGTATGTAATTTTCAATCCTACTCTTTCCATTTACAGAGTACTGTACAAGCCCATAATAATGGCTCCTAAAGTAGATAAACTTCATTGTGTGAAGAGAAAAAAGAACACGTTGAAATTGAGTGACAAACTTGAAATAATTAAGAAACTAGAACGTGGTGTGAGCAATACTGTTCTAATGGAAACATACGACATAAAAAAGGCAAAGAATAAAATTCTAGAATTCACAGCTTTTTCCTTAAAACTGCTCGTTTTGATAAATGAAGCATGCTATATTGGGAATGATTTTCCAAGAAAATTTCAATTCCGGCTACCATAGAGTTCCGGGTTTGAGGGATTCTGGCTAACGGAGATACAGTATTACTATTCATTATTATTTTAGATTACGAGAAGTTTCCAAATGTTCATATACTGTATTTGCTTAAATAAAGAAGAAAATTTGATGTAAGAATCTTGTGACAGCTGTGGTTGTAGTTGAGTTGCCAATTCATTAATAAAATTTGCTTTATTATTTAACCCCTATGTCCTGAGCTAGAGTGCCGCTGGCTGTACACCCCACGCGGGGTAAATAAAAAAAATAAAGTTTTCCAAAAATATTTTTTTAACCTTTTTAAATAATAAAACAATAAAAAAGAAGTAAGAAAAACTATATATTGACTCTCTAGAAACTTTCCTGGGGTCACAGTGGCGAGGGAGATGAGGGGACAGTGTTGTTCTGACGGCGAGCGCTCGTGGTCACTACACACTTAACGGCCATTTTCTGCTTGCCTATGTGTCTGGGATGGCCAGTAATGCATATCTTTACGAATCATAATACTTATTTCCTATAAATAATTTAATTAGAATTTATTTTATTTGCATTATTTTTCATAAAAGTGCTTGGCAACACACTCAGTCTGTCGCCAGGTTGAGGGACGACTCTCCATGACGACAGGCTAATGCGAACTAACCGCACTGAGCCCACCTACATTACCCTGTGTGTGGCGTGACCACCAAATAATCATGCTGAGACCTAATAACCCGCGCTGGCCATTCAAACAATGGCGCGAAAAGGCGCGCGTTCCGGAATGTCAACTGGAGTACCCTGGATGGACGTTTCAGAACGTCAACCGGGGTGTAGGGGTTAAGCAAATAAGCAAACATTTGGACATTTCTCAAGATCTAAAATAACGATGAATAGTTTATTAATATAAAAATGCTACCTTTGGTTTGTTTAATATTTGTCCTGACAATGATACAGCCAAAAATAGATCCACCAATCACAATCGCCTTTACATACAGCCTTACTTTACCAAGTATTGCCAGGTAAAATTGTGAGCACGAGACCCAGGGTGGGGTCAGTGCATCTTTGGTTGACTGTACCTGAATCTGAACTCTACAAAAAATAAGAAACTTATATCCTCCCCGCATGAACCCGTGACACCCCAATATGGCATTCCTTCATTTGGAATCAGAATTTGTTTGTTTACCAATGGACGACAACAGGCATGAACAGGCCAGAATTTATAGTGGGACATTTACGATAAAAATTAGGTATTATTGCAGTTTCACTCTCAATTGGGTTAAAGGATTTTGGGTTCCCCAGAAGTTATATTTCGTCAATTACAACAACTTTTTTGTCAATTTGTACTTTCAATCAACCACGGCTCTCGAGTTGAGCAACGTGTTTTTCTTATGGTTTAGACAATTTTAAGACACTTTTCCTCTGACGTTTCCCTCACAAATGACTGAAATATACCGGGGATCCAAAGGGAGGAGTTTCCTAGTTAGGAACATAAGAACATAAGAAAATAAGGAGTATGCAATAGGCCGGTTGGCCTGTGCATAGCAGCTCCTGTCGAGAGTTACTACCACTCTCTATCATCCATGAATCTATCTAGCCTCCTTTTAAAACTTTCCAGCGTTCCAGCACTTAATAAAAAGTTGCTCAGCTAGTTCCACTCATCCACCACCCTATTTGTGAACCAGTTCCTTCCTATCTCCCTCCTAAACCTAAACTTATCCAACTTAAATCCGTTGCTATGAGTCCTATTCTGCTCGGCTATTATAAGAACTTTATCTTTATCTCCTTTATTGATTCCTTTCACCCACTTAAATACTTCTATCATATCTCCCCGCACTCTTCGTCTTTCTAGGGAATGCAAGTTGAGTTTCTTTAACCTATCTTGATATGGAAGGCTTCTAAGTCCCGGAATCATTTTCGTCATTCTTCGCTGCACCGACTCCAGTGAATTGATATCCATTCTATAATAAGGGCACCAGAACTGAACAGCATAATCGAAGTGCGGCCTGACTAGCGCAAAATATAGTTGCAATATGACCTCTGCACTCTTATTACTTATACTTCTAGATATAAAACCTAATACAGTACTCTGTTTGCCTTATTTCGAACATTAACGCACTGTTTTCCAGGCTGTAGGTCCGGGCTTACAAGTACCCCTAAGTCTCTTTCACAAGTCGACTTCTCTAGGTTGATGTTGTTAAGGCTGTATACATTGACAGTATTTGTTCTTCCAATATTAAGTACACTGCGCTTGTTGGTGTTGAATTTCATTTGCCATTTTTCTGACCACTCCTGCAGTTTATTTAAATCCTCCTGTAGTGCACTTGCATCCTGCCCTGAATTAATCTGCCGCCCTATTTTGGTGTCATTCGCAAACTTGCTTATGTCACTGCTGAACCCAGTATCTAGATCGTTCATGTAGATTATGAACAAGAGTGGGCCCAGTACTGACCCATAGGGAACCCCACTGGTTACACAGCCCCACTCAAATTTAATACCATCTACGCTGACCCTCTGTGTTCTATCGGTGAGCAATGATTTTATCCAATTTAAAACTTTCCCCTCGATACCATGAGCCTTAACTTTTCTCAGAAGCCTCTGATGCGGTACTCTGTCACACGCTTTGCTAAAGTCTAAGCAAATAACATCGTAACTTTCGTCATTATCTACTACCTCGAAGACTTTCCTAAAAAACGTCAGCAGATTTGTTAGACAAGATTTTCCCTTTGTAAACCTATGTTGAGAGTCGTAGACTAATTTGTTTTTCTCTAAATGCGATCGAATCCTATTTGCTATAATTGATTCAAGAACTTTCCCCACTACTGACGTCAAACTAATCGGCCGGTAATTTGACGCTGATGCTCTATCTCCCTTTTTGAATATGGGTACTACATTTGCCTGTTTCCACAAGTCTGGCACAACTCCCATGTCTAATGATTTTGTAAATAAATTTACAAGGGGTCCGCTAATCTATTCCTTACACTCTTTCAAAACTCGAGGGAAAATTTCATCCGGCCCTGAGGATTTTGTCTTCTTTCATTTGTTTATCTTCTTAAGAACATCTTCTTTTCTGATAGTGACATTCTTTAATTTCTCCTCTTTATTTCCCCTAAATATCAGTTCCACCTCTGGAATTTCCTCGTGATTTTTTTCTGTGAAAACTGATAAAAAGTAGCTGTTTAATGCTTTGCTTATTTTCTCATTATCATCGATAACTTCCACACTCTCCGACGTTAAAGGTCCCACTTTGTCCTTGACCTTTGTCCTATATAACTGGAAAAATCCCTTGGGATTCGCCTTGGATTCTTTTGCTATCCTGATTTTGTAGTCCCTCTTTGCCTTCCTTACATTTTTCTTAACATTCCTAGATAGTTCATTACACCTATTTCTGAGATGCTCCTCCCCTCCCTTTAAATTTTTATAAATTCCTTTCTTTATTCCTGTCATGTTTAATTATTTTGGTAATCCACCTTGGCTCATTCTTATTTGAATTAATTTTTCTGTATGGTATATTTTGTTCCTGTGCTTTACGTAGTACACTAGTGAATATATTATAGTCATGATCAATTGTTGTGTCGCCGGTGACCTCACCCGTTCCTACCGGGAACTGACCTGACTGTTCCCAGGCGACCTCACCTAGGTACCTTCTTAACCCCTCATAATCCGCCAATCGAAAGTTTGGGACTCTGACCATATTGTCATCGTTTTTCGTTTCCCAATTTAGGGTGAACCTGATTTCTCTATGATCACTGTTCCCTAGTTCTTCCTCTATTGTGATATCTCTGATAATATTTTCTTTATTTGTTAATACTAGGTCTAATATATTGTCACCTCTAGCAGATTCTGTAATTAGTTGTTTTAAAAAATTGTCCTGTACTGCATCTAGGAAGTCTTCAGATTCATAGTCACCTACAATGTTGTCCCAGTCGATATTTCTTAAGTTGAAATTTCCCATAATGTACAGGTTGTTGTACAGTATTTTGCTGCCCTACTCATTTCCTGCCATATGGGCTGAGCTGCTTCTTTACCAAGACTTGGGGGCCTGTAATTCACTCCCATAATTAGTTTTTATCTTCCTTCTGCAAATTCTACCCATACAGACTCGGTTAAGTTAGGTAATTTTAGGTAATTTGTGAGGGAATCATCAAAGAAAGTGGTCTTAAAATTGTCTAAACCATCAGGAAAACATGTTGCTCAAAAACTTGAGAGCCATTGTTGGTTGAAACTACAAATTGAACACTTTTTCTAATACCACTTCCGTCGCAAATGGATGATAACCGCAATGCTAAATTCACGTACATTTGCCCGCTCGATCTGAGTGTACTCTCACATCCACAAAAAACGTAAAATTTCACCAGGATACTAAGAAGTTAGATAAGTTTAGGGTAAATTTGCAGAAGTGCACACAACTCTGTTAGAAAGTAAAAAAATAAGTTTTTCCTGTGTATTTAGATCGGTTATGACCTTCATTTCCATCGGAAATTGGCCGGGGTTTTTTTTTTGGTGAGGTGTTTTCCGACAAAAATTATGGCTAAGTGAATATAAAATACACACAAAAAAAAAATAACACTAGAAAAACATAAACCTGATCTAACCTAATCTAACCTAACTGGCTCTCACCATATGATGGAATCACTGATTTCTTACCTTATTGGCCTGGTTCTCGTTCGTCATTGGATTCTGAGATTAGTACAGGTTGCCGATGCTGATTTTCGCTTAATGGGGGGTATAGGCGGGCAGCTTCTTCCAAGAAGTGATGAAGTACAACACCCGAAAAATCATGTATGAACAGATATCTTGCTAGGTACTGTATTACTTTAGGAAGTGTTTCCAGATGCCAGGCCTTTTAATCCACTCCTTTAAGTCATGCCAAATCCTCTCAATTGTTTGTGTGTGACCCAAAATATAAATCAAATTTGATTGGGCCAAAAATACCGCAAATTAAACCCCAAATCATTTTAATTGGTTGCCCCCTCAAAAAAAGCTTTTGATTGGCCGTGTGACATGTACGGGAACGCATGCGTGTGATGATTTATGAAGGAGTCACGCTCGCCCCACAGGGGGTCACAGCTCAAAATTGAAGAAGCCGCAAGTCCAGAAAATTGTGAGGGCGAACTTTTTCGGAGTGAGAGTTGTGAACTCTTGGAACAATCTGCCAGAAAGTGTTGTGACGGCACCAATGGTGAGTTCTTTCAAGACCAGACTTGACCAACACTGGAGCAGGTTCAGGTACATTCAAGAGCCAGTGCATGCCCAGTACCTGCCAACAGTGCATAACAGAGAGCCACTACATGACTAGTACTTGCCAACAGTGCGTGACAGTGACGTGACCGATCGCCCAAGCGGCTAAACAAGCCGATCAGTGGTGAAGAGGATAAAAGTAAAAAGTGGGAGGTGAGGCAGGCAATAATGGCGGAAGATTAATGGAAGAAAATACTGTATTAAAAATTTTGGATATGCTATCAACGTTATTATACATTCTCGTTAATATACATTTGCGACGGTAATGTAATAGAAAAAAATTACAGTACAGGTAGTTCTGCTATAACGCGATAATTGTGTTCTTGTAAAATATCGTGTTATAGAAAATCGCGTAATAGAAATAACAGGGCTTATGGAGAAAATAGGGTTAGGTGCAGATTACTCAAAATCGAAAAAATTTAGTAGTTAGCCTAACACAAAGGATAGCACAGTCTAAACAAATGTTACATTCATATCTAATAATGAAATCATACAGTAAATGTAACACTTTACCTTGAAAATATATGAATGTAACTTGATGGGGGAGAAGGGTGATTTTGAGGTTGATAAAATCGAGCTTCTCTTCAAGTGTTATATCCTTTCTTTTACGATCATCACCGGGAATTCTATCACCAAAACGCTTCTTGGAGATATTATTCTTTACCATATTCACAGTTAATACCACAAAATTGGAGAAATAGTAAGCAAAAATCGCGTTATAGCAAACAAGCGTTCGCGTTATACAAATATCATTCCTAATTCATAAATCGCGTTAGAGCAAATTCGCGTTATCAAAACACGCGTTATAGCAGAACTCACTGTATCTTATAATTAGAGTGTAATTAAATCTGACGAGGACTCCGCAAAACTATAGGAAGATCTAAAAAAATTTTCGAATGGTCTGAAAAATGGCAGATGAAATTCAATGTGGACAAATGTAAAGAACTCAGTACAGTGAACCCTCGTTTCACTGGTTTCACTTTAAGCGTTTCTACATTTATGCAGTACCCTGCCAGAACCGGAATTCCCACTTTACGCGGTGCATCTACTCATATACGTGGTGAAGTATAATTTTTTATTTAGCTCATAAAATTCATACAAATTACCCGGCCAGAATATAATTTACATTGCTGGAATTCTTACAATTTGATGATCATTTTGAATACAAGCATCAGAGATTTTGCATTAGACATACAAATTTTAGATCTAATGCAAGTATTTTGTCTACTCAGAGCAAATATGTTATCTTTTGTGCAAAATATATGACGTGTATATTCAAAATATTCCTGGTCTTGCAAGGAATCCAGCAATGTCAATTATATTATCCTAATTTTAGTCTGAGGTATTATTTATTACTAAAAATGTAAATATACTGTTATAACCCAATCATTTCTCTGGTAGGGAGGGAAGGTGGGGGTGAGTGGGTGGGAGGGAGGGAGGGAGGGAGTGGGAAGAGGGGGGGAGGTGGGGTATTTTGATTGACATAGTATTTGGGTAAGTATATTTTGTTTATTTATTGAAGATATTTGTTTTAGCTCATAAAATTCATACAAATTACCCGGCCAGAATATAATTTACATTGCTGGAATTCTTACAATTTGATGATCATTTCAAATATAAACATCATAGATTTTGCATTACATACAAATTTTAGATCTACTGTAAGTATTTTGTTTACTCTGAGGAAATATGTTATATTTTGTGCAAAATATATGACGTGTATATTCAAAATATTCCTGGTCTTGCAAGGAATCCAGCAATGTGAACTATATTATCCTAACTTTATTCTGCGGTATTATTTATTACTAAAAAGGTAAATATTCTGTTTTCTCCCAAACATTTCTCTGGTAGGGAGGGAAGGTGGGGGGTGGGGGGTGAGGGGGAGGGAGGGAGGGACCGACCGACCCAGCTGGCGTGGTGGGAAGAGGGTGGGGGGGAGCCAAGGTGGGGTATTTTGATTGACAGATAGATAGTGTTGTGAAGAATATTTTTTTTTATTAACTGAAGATATTTGTTTTAGCTCATAAAATTCATACAAATTACCCGGCCAGAATATAATTTACATAAAGGAATTCTTACAACTTGATGATCATTTTGAATATAAACATCATAAATTTTGCATTAGACATACAAATTTTAGATCTAATGTAAGTATTTTGTTTACTCTGAGTAAATATGTTATCTTTTGTGCAAAATATATGACATTTATATTCAAAATATTCCTGGTCTTACAAGGAATCCAGCAATGTCAATTATATTATCCTAACTTTAGTTTGAGGTATTATTTATTACTATACCTTAAAATCTAGTGTTTCCCATTTCCTGCAGAGAGAGGAAGAGCCACAGTGTAGTGTGAGAAGAGGGGAGGGAGTTGAGTCCATTATTTGAATGGACATTAACTTGGCGACTGTATTTCTCTATTTCTCTTAAGTATTAATTG
The DNA here is from genome assembly GCF_018991925.1 of Homarus americanus. Classification (NCBI taxonomy): domain Eukaryota; kingdom Metazoa; phylum Arthropoda; class Malacostraca; order Decapoda; family Nephropidae; genus Homarus; species Homarus americanus. The sequence goes on from NW_024757794.1 coordinate 5,649,786, forward strand.
TGTGCATGTACCATCATAAAATTAAGATGATATTTTTACTAGAACATAGGTATTGTGTTGGTGCGGAGCTGGGTCGGCCCGGTCTCTATCAATGAATCCTATATAAAGAGGTTGTTCACTTTTACGTACTGTGGGTTCAATTGACTCAAGAAGTGAGGATTCATGATGTACCGGGTAAACAGGAAACCAGGATAAAGAAAGATGAACAATCTATGTTTGGTTTGAGAAATCTAAGAGTGATTTGTATAATGCAGGGAAATCTTAAGCCAAGTAAACAATGTGTATTTGCTAGAAACAAGGCTAATAAAGTACTTGGGTTCATACAAAGGAGTGTTAGTTACAAGACTAGCGAGGTCATCCTAAAACTATATCTTGCGCTTGTGAGACCACACTTGGATTAAGCAGTTCAATTCTGGTTGCGTATTACAGAATGGATATAAAATCCTTGGAAAGAATTCAGAGGAGAATGACAAGACTAATCCCAGGCATTAGGAATCTTGAGTACAGAGATAGGTTAAAGCATCTTAATTTGCACTCCCTTGAGAGACGTAGAGTGAGGGGCAATATGATAGTGGTGTAAAAATGGAAGTCAGGGATATGATAGAAGCGTATAAATAGAAGTCAGGGATATGATAGAGATGTATAAATGAAAGTCAGGGCTGAACAAAGGGGACATTACAAAGGTACTCAAACTATCCAACCTGGAGCGAAATCGTAACAATGGTTTTAAATTAAACAAAATACAGTTGGGTCTCACATTACGCGGTTAATGTAACCCGGAGGGTCCCGCGGAAAGTGAGGAACGCGTAAAGTGAACAACATAACATATGGGATTAATTGAAATGGAGTCCAGGCCGATCCCCAAACTCCACTTTTTGACGACACATAACTATGTTGCAGTAAAAATTTTATCTTAACTTTATGATGGTATGAAAAAACAAGTAATATAGAAGAGGTTAGGTTAGGAAAGATAAAGGTTAACATAGGAAAAATGAAGGTTACCTTAGAGAAACTAAAAGTTAGGTGGAACACTTACGTTAGTAGAAGAGATGGGTCGGCATACGGGGATGGAGGCTGGTTCCGAGGCAGAGGGCAGATTACTGGCCCTCAGGTGAATCACCATTACTAGGTGAATCATCATCACTGTCACTTACAGTTGTCAGGGCTTCCTTGACAAATCCCTCAAAGTCAACTTCACTGTCACTATCACTGGCTTGGGCTGGCTGTGGTGGGTTGCGGGTGAAGAAATCTGTTATGCTTTGCTGACGGCTGGCGTTGATGTTGTCGTGATACACCTTGATGTACGGCTCCATAGCCTGCACCAGCCGGTTATGGAAGACTTCATAGCGGTCATCGTCATTGTCGCGGGAAAGGAAGGACTTCATCTTCTCTGCACACTCCATGGCACCCTTAATATCACTCTGACTTAAATTGTGTTCTTCGGAGACTGCCGCACCTTCTTCCTCCTCTTCACTGACGTGTTCTTCTTGCAACATCTTGTCGGCAGTCACTTCAGGATTTCTGATCACCTCCAGGATGTCGTCGTTGGTGGTCTCGGAGAAGCCTGGAACTGTAACAGTCTGCGCAGCTTCTCTGGCAAGGTCCACTGCTACTGCAACATTCTGAACCTCACCAGTCACAGATTGACTCCTCTTCTCACCTGGTATTCCATGCAACACATGTCTCCATGCGTGACGAATTGTAGCAATAGACAGCTGATCCCATGACTCCACCAAGATGTCCACAGCTTTCTTGATGTTAAATACTCTCCAGAATTGTTTGAAGAGTATTTTTTGCTGTTCTAACCGTTGTTCCTCATCTTCGTCGCTCTTGCTATCGGTGGTGGTGTCACTCAGGTCATGCAACTCTTCCCTGGTGTTGGTGTAGTCGTTCAGGAGCTGGAATTTTTTTGTTGAGAATGCAGCTTTCACATTGCAAATCAACTCCTGGTCCATGGGCTGGATTAAAGACGTAGTGTTGGGAGGAAGGAAGACCACTTTTACGTTGGGGTGACGATCTAACAGTAGGGGCGAGTGTCCTGGTGCGTTGTCCAGCAGCAACAAAATATTAAATGGCACATTCTGTCGCTCACAGAATTTTTTTACATCGGGAACAAAACAGTCATCAAACCAGGAGAGGGACAGTGTAGAGAACATCCATGCCTTACGTGCGGTCAGCCAGTGGACATTTAGCTTGGTCATGTCCATGCTCTTGTAGGCGTGTGGCTTGCGTGCTGTGTGGATCACCGATAACTTGAGCTTACAGGTACCGGAGGCATTGGTGGTAAACAGGACGGTGATGCGTTCCTTCTGCATTTTCCGGCCCCGAATCCTGCTGGCATTCTTCACAACGAAGGACTTGGAAGGTAGTTTTTTCCAGAAAAGACCAGATTCGTCCATGTTAAACACCTGGTCGTCACTGTACTGTCCTTCCTCCATAATCTCACGTAAAAATGGAGGAAATTCCCGAGCCGCAGCACGATCAGCACTCGCTTCTTCACCACCAATGTTTATATTGGTGATCTTGTTCCGGATCTTAAACCTCTGTAACCACCCAGAGGAAGCATTAAAGGGTTTGGGCTCTGAAGTTCCCATCTTTCGTGCCACTGCCATGTACAGTTCACGTGCGTAGTCCTTAACAGAGCGCGTGTCGACCGCCATGTTCCGTCGCGCCTGACGCACCAAGTACCTCACAAGTAATTTTTCTGTCTTGAGAAGCACCTGGTTGTGAAAATACTTGATCACAGAAGCACCTGTAGACTTTGTGATCTTCATGTGCTCCTTTATCTTGGCTGAATCCTTCTTTATAGTCCGGATCGTAGATTCGTTCACGCCATGCTGGCGCGCCAAATCAACCTGCCTTGTTCCTTTCTCCAACTCTTGGATGATGCTATACTTCACCTCGTAGCTTAAGGAACGTCGTGTCTTCTTTGGTTTACTGCCGCTGGGTCCAGGTAAGGAAAGGTTTCTCTCTGGGGGTGGTGGTCCGGCGGAAGCCATTTTACGGAACAATGGATGCGCGTTTACACGGAGTGGCCTTGAGGGATGAAACTGCCGCACAGGGCTGCCGCTTTTCCTCCTTCCTCCCGGTGACACGCTATAACACTTTGGTTAACGGCAGCGGGCAGAGGGGAAAATAATCACAGGTCTGATACGCTGCGGCGACGTCAGTGGATAACGCAACAAAGATATTACAATGCGCACCTTATCGCGCCGGTTTGCCCGGCGGCGGAGGAGAGGAGAGGCAGGCTACGGGCGGCGGTTGGGGCGAATCTAAAAAATAGTTGCACCGGATACCTCAGAATGGGTTCACGATCGCCAGAATGTGAGCACGGAGGTTCTGCAAGGCACCGCGCGAACGGAAAACGCCGCAATGCGGACCGCCGTAGCGAGGGTTAATTGTATTAAAGCGGAAAGAGTTGGGGGTCGGCCCGGTCTCTATTTCAATTAATCTCATATATTATGTTGTTCACTTAACGCGTTTCTCACTTTACGTGGGCTGCCGTGGGTTCGATTAACCGCGTAAAGTGAGGGTTCACTGTACAGTATATGATATTTTTCAGATTTATTTTACATATTATTTTATTTTGACAGGGCAAAGTAGCTTATGTTTCTCAACAAGCTTGGTTACAAAATGCAACACTGAAGGACAATATCACTTGGGGTCAACCTTTAGATGAACGACATTACCAGAAGATTATTGAAGCGTGTGCCCTTCAGCAGGACCTAGACATGCTGCCTGCTGGGGACATGACAGAGATAGGAGAAAAGGTAATTGGGTTCATAAGGACAACAGTTAACAGCACCTGCCATGATGGTTCTCATTACTGCTGTTGTTATGGCTCAGGTTTGTTGGAATTCACCAGAAGTTTCAATTAAATATTAGGCCTATCACCACCTGGAAAGACCCCAAGTACTTGCTGTTGATGATAATGCAGATAGATATGACTTGAGAGAAGTGTTGACCTCATATTGGATATGTAAGTAAACATACTCACAGTAACTCATCTCTCTTAACCTATTATTAATCTGATCCCCAAAAATCTAAGACTAACTCCTTTGTTTTTATTTAAACAATTCCACATTTTGTCCTCGACTTATGGTGGGGTTAGGGACCGATGACCAGGTCGTTAGTCGAAAATGCGAAAATAATACATAGAAAATCTAAAATGAAATATGGTACAGTAAAAGTAATCAATAATGAAAAATGAATAAAGTGTTACTGTGCACTTACCCTAAATGTAGTCAGCTGAATGCACACAGGGCCTCAATAATTTTTTAATTAAGCATGTAGACTACATTAATTGGATGAAGCAGAGGAGGAGACAGGGCTGGCTGGGTCATCAAGTTCGCTTTCTTCAGACAGGCTAACATACTTGCTTGTTGAAGGTATTGGATCATCTTTAGGAAGTAAAGAGGCAGCAGTAGTGGGGTGTGAGGAGACACCAGCGGGGACTTCTTAAAATATATGTCCAATTTAGACTGCACGGTTTGCCTTTTCTTTTCATTGTAAATTTCCCTGTGTCAACTTTTGCAAAATGCTCAACATTTGATCCATTTCTTCAAACATTTGCATCCCCTTATTAATAGTAGAAAATGCCTCTGCCCTGTCCTTCAAAATTGTTGATATCGTCGAGTGAGAGAATCCAAGGTCGCTTGAAATGGTTTCTTCCGTTTTTCCATTTTCATATTGAAGTATTATTTTCTTTTTCATCTCAAAAGTAATTGACTATCTCTTTTTCTTCTGAGCACCACAAGAACTCTCACTTTTACGCTTGCCAGTCATTTTAAAGGGAATTAGAAACAAAAGTTTTGTCAGTACATAGCGCGATCACTCACACCAACGACAGCCAAACACCAGACAGTCCCCTAGTTACAACCGTCCAACATACGATCATCCGCACTTACGAACGGGATCCCAATACATTCATTGCAAAAAACTGTGATTAAAATCCCCCCTTTTTTTCATTATTCTATATTGTTTAAAATAACTTTATTTACATTATTTGTTATGTATGGGATATTAATGAGTTTTTTTTATATACTGGGTTGTGCTTTAACCTAGCTTAACCTTTGAAATTAACACTGTTCTAACTTATGAACAATATCGACCTATGGTCAGGGTCCTCAAACGTAACCCTGTCATAAGTCGGGGAATACCTGAATGTATATAAATACACAGTATATACATGCACTGACTTCATACATGCTGTATCAGTGTAAACTTGTGTAATGATCATTGTATCTATCTTTCTAACTGTCCCCAGGGCATCAACCTCAGTGGAGGACAAAAACAACGAATATCTTTAGCACGAGCAGCATATAATGATGCTGATGTCATATTACTGGACGACCCTCTCAGTGCTGTAGATTCTCATGTTGGCCGTCACATCTTTGACAGTTTAATTGGTCCTAATGGAATGATGAAGAAGAAGGTAGGTGTACTTTATTTTATTGACAATACAGCACCTACATTATATTTTCTACTGTACTGTACTGTATCAGGCTATTCACAAGACAAAATTAAAAGAGCATATCTTGCTTGGACCTGCAGCAGTTAAACCTTAAAAGGCAGCGGTCATCAGTAAAAGTTAGCTGTAGGTACAGTGGCCGTCATCCGTAAAAGTTAGCTGTAGGTACAGTGGCCTTCATCAGTAAAAGTTAGCTGTAGGTACAATGGCCTTCATCAGTAAAAGTTAGCTGTAAGTACAGTGACTTTCATCAGCAAAAGGTAGCTGCCATATGGCATCACGAAAATTGTGACCAAGTCCCAGGTTGCTGATCTGACCTTCTGCCTCATTTACACACAATTGTAGGGTCTCAAATGTTTCTATTACATGACAAAACAACATACATATATAGCGTTTCTCACTGTTGATTTTTTTTCATTCTTGCATTTCTTTGTATTTATTATTATCACAGTGTTGTTATTATTATTATTACCATTAATGTTTTATTTTACTTCTGATTATAAATTTTATTTACTATGAATTATTATTATTATTATTAAATTTTCGCTCCCCGGGCCCTGATGTGGGTCAGTGACCTGTGCCCGGGTGGGCTAATCCCCGTAAAAAAAAAAAAAATCAGGAAAAGTTTGCTGTAGGTATGGTGGCCATCATCAGTAAAAGATAGCTGTAGGTACAATGGCCCTCATCAGTAAAAGTTAGCTGTAAGTACAGTGGCCATCATCAGGAAAAGTTAGCTGTTGGTACAGTGGCCTTCATCAGCAAAACTTAGCTGAAGGTACAGTGACCATCATCAGCAAAAGTTAGCTGTAAGAACAGTGGCCATCATCAGCAAAAGTTAGCTGTAAGTACAGTGGTCCTCATCAGCAAAAGTTAGCTGTAGGTACAGTGGCCTTCATCAGCAAAAGTTAGCTGTAAGTACAGTGGCCATCATCAGTAAAAGTTAGCTGTAGGTACAGTGGCTGTCATCAGTAAAAGTTAGCTGTAGGTACAGTGGCCATCATCAGTAAAAGTTAGCTGTAAGTACAGTGGCCATCATCAGCAAAAGTTAGCTGTAGGTACAGTGGCCTTCATCAGTAAAAGTTAGCTGTAAGTACAGTGGCCATCATCAGCAAAAGTTAGCTGTAGGTAAAGTGGCTGCCATCGGTAAAAGCTAGCTGTAGGGACAGTGGCTGTCATCAGTAAAAGTTCGCTGTAGGGACAGTGGCCTTCTTCAGTAAAGCAGCTGAGTTAGTTTTAGGTTATATCATTGCAAGTAATAAAAGAAAATATAATCAGCAAAGTTAGCTGTAAGTACAGTGGCCATCATCAGCAAAAGTTAGCTGTAGGTACAGTGGCTGTTGTCAGCAAAAGTTAGCTGTAGGTACAGTGGCTGTCATCAGTAAAAGTTAGCTGTAGGGACAGTGGCTGTTGTCAGTAAAAGTTAGCTGTAGGGACAGTGGCTGTTGTCAGCAAAAGTTAGCTGTAGGTACAGTGGCTGTCATCAGTAAAAGTTAGCTGTAGGGACAGTGGCCTTCTTCAGTAAAAGTTAGCTGTAGGTACAGTGGCCATCATCAGTAAAAGTTAGCTGTAGGTACAGTGGCTGTCATCGGTAAAAGTTAGCTGTAGGGACAGTGGCCTTCATCAGTAAAAGTTAGCTGTAAGTACAGTGGCCATCTTCCTTGGTGTTGGTGCAGTCGTTCAGGAGCTTTTATTTCTTTGCAGAGTACGCAGCTTTCACATTGCACATCAACTCCTGGTCCATGGGCTGGATTAATGACGTAGTGTTGGGAGGAAGGAAGACCACTATTACGTTGGGGTGACGATCCATAAGTAGTGGCGAGTGTCCAGGTGCGTTGTCAAGCAGCAACAAAATCTTGAATGGAACATTCTGTTGCTCGCAGAATTTCTTCAAGTCGGGAACGAAACAGTCATCAAACCAGGAGAGTGACAGAGCAGAGAGCATCCACGCCTTGCGTGCGGTCAGCCAGTGGACATTAATCTTGCTCATGTCCACGTTCTTGTAGGCGTGCGGCTTGCGGGCTGTGTGAATCACCGATAACTTGGGTTTACAGGTACTGGAGGCATTGGTGGTAAAGAGGACGGTGATGCGCTCCTTCTGCAACTTCCGGCCCCGAATCTTTCTGGCAGACTGGACAAGGAAGGTCTTGGTAGGCAGTTTTTTCTAAAATAGACCAGATTCGTCCATGTTGAACACCTGGTCGTCGGTGTACTGCCCTTCCTCCATAACCTCACATAAGAACGGAGGAAAATCTCTAGCCGCCACACGTTCAGCACTCTCTTCTTCACCACCAATGTTGATGTTGGTGATCTTGTTCCTCTTCTTAAACCTTTGCAGCCAACCAGAGGAAGCATTGAAGGGTTTGGGCTCTGCAATTCCCATCTTACGTGACACTGCTGCGTACAGTTCACGGGCGTACTCTTGAACGGATCACGTGTCCAACGCCATGTAGCGTCGCGCCTGATGAATCAAGTAACTCACCAGCAAATTTTCAACTTTTAGCAGCACCTTGTTCTGGCAATACTTGATCATTGAAGCACCTGCATACTTTGTGATTCTCATTTGTTCTTTGATCTTGGCTGCATCCTTCTTAATAGTACGAATCGTAGATTCGCTGACTTGATGTACTGCTTTATATCGGTGGCCTGGAGGGATGAAACTGACGCGGCTAGGTCAAGTGTCGTCTTTCCTCCCTCCCTCCCGTGGGTGGACACGTCATATTACTTTAAACCAATCACAGCTAGCAGCGGAGGGAGGTAAGGATGCATGGCTCAATCACAGTCCGATACATCATATGATGTCACTGATAACGCAACAGAGACAAGCACTGCGCAACCTTACCGCCCGGCTTGCCCAGGCGGGAGAAAGCGGGAGGGCCGAATAAAAAAATAGCGTCGCCCCAGACTCTGCGCGTATATGGGTAGATGCACCGCGGAAAGTTCGGTTTGGTTCTGGCGAGATACTGTACTGTGTAAATGAGAAATCGCGGAAAGTGAAACCTAGTAAAGCGGGGTAATACTGTATTATTTTTTTTATCATTCATCTCAGTAGAGGAAGAGTAAGGGGGCAAAAGAATGCCCTGCCCTGGGTGCCCAGTTCTTTAGGGAC
>NW_024757794.1:5658461-5698461 GCF_018991925.1 Homarus americanus
TAACCGACCAACATGTTTCGCACTGACCGGCAACCAGCGTAGCAATAGTCCGCCAATAATAACGTTCTAGGCTTTAAATTCCTTTACTATTTTGCAAATATCAAGAAGTTATACTATTCAGTCAATTTTAAAAGTTTAATATTCAATTTCAGTCATTTTTAACAATTATTGAACGAATTGGAAGTATTTTCCGTTTAATGCGCATCCAGCCTCTAACACAGCAAACAGGCGCCAGTCTCTGTTTTTACTGGAGTGTGTTTATCTTGCTTGAGACTCTTCAATCCAACAAGTTTCTGTGTTTCCCAAGCAAATTATTGGTCATTTTGAAATATATTTATATTGATAATATATAATGCAGCAGCATTTACTAAAGCAGTAATTTGAATTAAAACCAGAGAGCTGTACTTAGTGGTGAAGCCTGGCACCATGGGGTGATTCTCTTCCACCCCCAATGTCTCCACCCCATTCTAAATCCCATCATCATCATCATCATCCAGAGCCTATACACACCTCAAAGTAAAGTGAACTTTTTCACCATTTTGTTAACTTTAGGAAATTTCGTGAGCTAAACCACTATCTAAAACCCATTGAAACAATGGTTTCTGTTATCTAACGTTTCAAGCAACTTAACGACCTTCTGAACGGATTGAAATATATATATATATATATTATATATATATATATATATATATATATATATATATATATATATATATATATATATATATATATATATATATATATATATATATATATATATATATAATATATATATACTATATATATATTATATATTTAGGAATTTAATTTAACGCGGGTCAATTGAACCTGGAGGTCTCGCTAGTGAAATCGCAAGTATGAACAACAGAACATATGGGATTCCAGAAACGCTGCCTGACTTCCCCAAACTCCACTTGAAGGAAAACATACCTATGTTGTAGTAAAATAACATCTATTTTATGATGGTACATGCACACAATATTTAGCAGAAATACAGTTGCTATGTCCATTCAAATAATGGACTCAATCCCTCCCTCCTCAGGCTGACACTGTCTCCTCTCAGAGAAATTTTTGGGGAAAAACCACTAAATTTTAATAAATAATACCTCAAACAGTTAGATATTAATAATTGACATTGCTGGATTCTTAGTCAGGGAATATTTTGAATAAATGTCATATATTTTGTACAAAGATAACATAGTTACCTAGAGAAAATTTTTATCTAAATTTGTATGTTTAATGCAAAATATATGATGTTTATATTCAAATGATCACCAAATTATAAGAATTCCAGTAATGTAAATTATATTCTGACCGGTAATTTGTATGAATTTTATGAGCTAAAACAAATATCTTCAGTTAAAAAAAAAATAATCTTCACTTAACTATCTGTCAATCAAGTACCCATCTTGCCTCTTCCAACCGCGTCAGTCCCAACCTCTCCCCCCCCCCCACCAATCCTCCTTCCAGGGTTTTTAACATTTAGTATTAATAATACCCCAGATTAAAGTTAGGATAATATAATTGACATTGCTGGATTCCTTTGTAAGACTGGGAATATTTAATAGAATGTCATATATTTTGCACAAAAGATAAATATTTACTCTGAAAAATTTTTATCTAAAATTTGTATGTCTAATGCAAAATATATGATGTTTATATTCAAAATGATCACCAAATTATAAGAATTCCAGCAATGTAAATTATATTCTGGCCGGTAATTTGTATATTTTATGAGCTAAAACAGGCAGTCAGGCAGGGGTAAATCTAAAATAGCGTCTCGAGCTGGACACTCTATCACAAGATATGTGTGAAAGTCCATGTTAAGTGAAAGTTCAGCTCTGGCGAGGCAATCGCATGATAAAACGCTATATGAAACCACAAGTAGGCGGGTAATACTGTATATATATATTATATATATATATTATATATATTATATATATATATATATATATATATATATATATATATATATATTTTATATATATATATATATATATATATATATATATATATATATATATATATATATATATATATATATATATATATATATATATATATATATATATATATATATATATATATATATATATATATATATATATATATATATATATATGGGTCCTAACTAATTACTCCAAATGTAGCGCAATGAAGTCAAAATGGTCCTACATGAATAACCGACTGCTAATCACTGACTAGCATTTGGTGTCACGGTCACAAAAATTGGAAAACGTAATTTAATGCGAAGATAGATCGATGCATGTACCGAGGGCGGTAATTACCCAAATGTAGCCAAGAATGTCAAATATCCTACATGAATAAATCGACTGCCAATCACTGACTAGCATTTGGTGTCACGGCTAAAAATTGTAAACTTAATTTAATCTGAGTTAATAGACCGGAGTGCATGTACCTAACCTAACCTAACCTAACACAACACAACTCAGATTAAATTAAGTCTACCAATTTTTTTTTGTTTTATGACACCAAATAATAATCGAGAAGTGATTCACAGCCCGATTACGCCTAGGGGACCACCATTGACTTCATTATGCTACATTTGGGTACATTTGCACACTGCCCCGGTACATGCACGCGATCTATTAACTCAGATTAAAGTAAGTTTTCCAATTTTTGTGACTTTGTGACACCAAATACTAGTTTCAGAAGTGATTAGCAGTCCGGTTTTCATGTAGGACCATTATTTGACTTCATTGTGGCTAAGAGGTACAGGGTGAGTACAGTCTGTACCACCCCTGAAGATGAATTACAATTTAAAGCTTGGGAACTTTCAAGTTTCTTTCCAGGTTATCATATATATATATATATATATATATATATATATATATATATATATATATATATATATATATTTATATATATATATATATATATTTTTTTTTTTTTTTTTTTTTTTTTATTAAAATTAAAATTCGTCATATCAATTTTATTTTTTAATACAGTACCATCCAAAGTATAACTATGGAAAATATGAGCGAAATACATAAACGCATTCTGGTGCCAACCTTCTCCTCCACCTTTACCACCAAGTTTGCCAAGTGTCTAATATAACTTAGGTTGTATTCCGTGACTGCACTGTGTGGCAGACTGCCAGATCATCGAAGATACGTGACCTTTGTTGAACAAGTAAGCAAGCGGAGATATTTCATGTTGACCCTGGTCTGCCCAACACTGAACCAAGCTGATGCTCTTTACGTTACATAACCTAAACACCTTCATCTTCACAATCTTATCTATAAAAATAAGAAGAGGAGCATTAATTCCTTCATTGTAGGCCCTAAATATATAATCCATCTTACCTCATCGCCAATGACGGCAATAAGTTTGCCCTGAGCAGCAGCAACAGCCATCTCGAAGGATAAGTTTCGTCTGCTATGTTTTGAGAAATCATATGACATGACGTCATAAGCTACGGTACTTACTTATGGATATACAAACAACTTTTATTAAATTAGAAACAAGTAAAACTTCACAGCAGACAGTATAAATACATAATAATAATTTAACTCAACTCCTAAATTAACAATCAGGCATTTTACTGATGTAAATCCTGGAGTGAAGATTAAATTTGTTCACACTTATCACTAAACACCACATGATCAAATAGGCGGGATATTCAAGTCAAGCGTAGATCTTGCTTAATTTACTTCTTGGTCAGCTTGGGTAAGAGCAGTTTTAGGGATATGTGAGCTGTGGTAGGAATTTCTGGCTGGGGGTTAGGTTAAATTTCCTAGGGTATGGTGGCCAAACTGGAACATCTAGCCCCAGATGGCACCAGCCACCGTGTAATTTTGCCATTCATATTTAATTACTTTTACTTTTATCCTCTTCGCCACTGATCGGCTTGTTAGCCGCTTGGGCGATCGGTCACGTCTCTGTCACGCACTGTTGGCAAGTACTGGGCATGCACCGGCTCCTGAATGTACCTGAACCTGCTCCAGTGTTGGTCAAGTCTTCTCTTGAAAGAGCTCACACTCGGTGCCATCACAACACTTTCTGGTAGATTGTTCCAAGAGTTTACAACCCTCACTCCGAAAAAGTTTGCCCTCACGGTTTTCTGGACCTGCTGCTTCTTCAATCTTGAGCTGTGACCCCTTGTGGGGCGAGCGTCCGCCAGCTCCAAGTAAGGACAATCAACTGAGTAGTGCCCCCTGAGATGCTTATACACCTCAACTAGGTCCCCCCTTGCCCGTCTGTAGTATAAGCTAGGCAAGTTCAGGCGCTCCAATCTCTCAGGGTAGCTGAGGTGCCGAAGTGCAGGCACCAGTCTGGTGAAAAATATTACAAGGGAAATTACGACGGGATGAGGGAGGAGTTGGGTATCTACTGGCCTGACTCACTAAGATATAAGAATGCAGACACTACGCTGAATATCATAGCCAGTTAAGTGAACACCATTTGATCGATAAATATATACCCAAGACTAAACTCAGTGCCTCCAGAAATACAAAGAGAGGGTTACACATGAACCAAGCGGCTTTCGACAAATTTAAGAGAAAAATTTCAGAAATTCGAGAAGTGGGTTGTTACCGTAAGCAGTAATGATTAGGTTAACTCTAGTAGGATAACTCTAGAAGAATAACGTTTAAACAAACATTATGTTAAGTTGTAAGTCATGACATGTTTAGTTGGCGTGCCTGCCCGTATGTAGAGTATTTAGTAGTGAAGCTACAGAGACAAGAAGTACCAATGGTGTTGTGAAGTAGTAGGGAACGACTTGTTTGTAAATAAAATGCCAGTCACTGCAACTTGTGTTAGCCAAGGCAAGGCATGATACGAGCTGCTCCAACACTCCAACTCTTACCATCATAGGGTGACACCTAACCTATTCATTTAAGACCTTAATGTCATGGTCACAATGGCATGGCTGGTCTGTTTGAAACCTGATGATTCATATTATGTCCCACGCACTCAAAATATGTAGATAACTGGTGAGTTATCCCTAGGAAGAAACACGTTTTCTCTTGCTTAGGTGCCGTCCATTTTCTCTGACTTCCTGAAACCATCCTCTCTATAAAGTAAATTTGAATGTGAGAGAGAACACCACTGTTTTGCATCACCTTAGAAATGTCTGATTATAGATGAAGCATTCAAGATCCCTTGTGAGCGATGTTGAAAGCTTCAACTGTCTTTATTGTTAGTAAAACGTGTTAAATAAGTGAGTGTTGAGTCTGACAGTGAGAATGATGAAGTACTAATCTAGACTGTGCCCATTGTATTGTTTATCGTTGTGCCATTATGGAAATATAGCAATAAGACATTTATGTATGATTACCTACATATGATTTATTATTTGAAATACTAAGACTGAATTGTATTCAACAGGTTTGACCGAATTATAACGTTTGAGTGCAATGTGACTGGTCATATTACCCATAATCGCTCTAAAGGTTATATTGTAGGGTACGAGATATTTGGTTTACACTCAGGATGGGATGGAGAAAGGAAACTCACATTGTGCTCTCTATATACATATTGTATTAGATGTACAGTGCAGCTTAGTGCTGGGAAGTGGCAGCATAGTTACAAGCGTGACGTAGAGAGAGCTGGTTGGTGAGGGTGCCCAGAGGAGGACAAGCTTGTGGGTCGCCATGGTCGACGGCGGGAGCGAGGGCCGCCAGGCAGGAGAAGAGGAGGAGGTGTTGCTTGCTGGTGTCTGTAGGTAGAAAGAGGTAGGTCACCACGAGGTGAGATCTTATATAGCGGAGGTAGGCGTGGCTTAATAGTTGACCTCCGTGATGTATGGCGGCGCTGGTTGCTGACCTAGACACGAGGTGCCGGCTCGTCAGCGACAAACGGCGTTTGTAGGGGAGGAATCCACTACAATATCATGGGTTAAGACAAATGATGAGCAGGACAGGAAGATGAATGCCAGATCCAGGAACCAAGCAAAGTCGGAGTGTAGAAAGGCTAAAAAAAGAGTTCCAGAGGCGGATTACGAGCTACACAAAGTTGAAATAAAACGCAAGTAGGCATATCGGACCTAAGGCTTGAAAAGCTGGTGGACGCTCGCCCCACAAGGGGTCACAGCTCAAGATTGAAGAAGCCGCAAGTCCAGAAAACTGTGAGAGCAAACTTTTTCGGAGTGAGGGTTGTAAACTCTTGGAACAATCTACCAGAGAGTGTTGTGACGGCACCGAGAGTGAGCTCTTTCAAGACAAGACTTGACCAACACTGGAGCAGGTTCAGGTACATTCAGGACCCGGTGCATGCCCAGTATTTGCCAACAGTGCGTGACAGAGACGTGACCGATCGCCCGGGCGGCTAACGAGCCGATTTTTTGGTGAAAAAGATAAATGAAAAGGACAAGTAATCAGAGACGTGACCGATCGCCCAAGCGGCTAACAAGCCGATTAGTGGCGAAGAGGATAAAAGTAAAAAAAAAGTAAAAGTGAAGATGGTAGTTACGCAGATTCTGACCAGGACTAGGCGGCTGCATTTAAGTTTGACTTTTACTTTACTTTTATCCTCTTTGCCACTGATCAGCTCGTTAGCTGCTTGGGCGATCGGTCACGTCTCTGATTACAAGGAGCCCCATACTTGCAGGTGTGGAGTGCAGCAGGTGTGGTGAGCAGGTGCTACAGGGAGGTGAGATGGTGTTACTATGTATGATAACCTAAGGTGCTATATTCCATACAGGTGGAGCAGTCTGACGTGTTGAGTGTTATTGTAAGAAGGGATGACCGAGGTAAGGAGGTCACTGATTGTTATGCAATAAATATGTGGATGACACGCAATTAATGTAAGATGTCTGTTGTAGAGCAGGGTAACCAAAATCAACGTTGTTCTTCTGAGGAAGGCCAACTCACTTGTATTTTATCGGAATGCAGTATGTTTTATAAGGAATAAATTAGTTAAGACATGTTATGGTTTCACCCTTCTTTCCCCTTATTGATCTGGTCAATGAAAAACCTAACCCAATGCCTCGTCCACTCTGCCCGCTACCTAACATGCTACATACTGCCTGTATGTATATTCTGTATATGTATTTATATTATGCTATGTATATTATGTATGTGCTCCATTTATATATTATTTATTCAGCCTAGCTAGTAGCGTGTGGCAATGTATTTATCAATGTCCCACATGCCTAATTAATGTGCCTGGCGACGTATGGAAGCTGTTAATGTGTCACTTGCCATACGTCGCCTATAGAGCAGTTGACCAGCAGACAGGTTGAGGAGCGCTACTCCCCTTGTGTACATATCTCTTATCCAGTAAATAGGACCTACAAAACTATACTGGTGTTTGTGTTCGCTCCTGTATATTGAACTTATTACCCAGAACACGAACATGGCGCAGTGTCTAGTCTTACTGGATAATTACGAGTGACAGTGCAAAGTTTGTGGAAAGCCGGCTTACGGACTCCCTCCCTGTGTCAACCAACCGCCGCCCGCCACCCCTCCTCAAAGAATTTAACAACTTTGAGCAGTGTCAGTGACAGTGATTTTCTGTGAAGTGTTTAGTGCATTGTGTGTTTCGTGCCATACATGTGTGACCTTGTTCTAAAGGATTCCCAAGGTACACGGCATGTTCTGGGCATTTGTAAGGAGTAACGTTTTTCACATCCTCCTCTCATCATGCCTCAGGGTAACTGACGCTCCTTGTCGTCTCCACACCCCCTCACAGCTCGAGGCCCCTCATGGCGAGACGCTCTCGCCCGCCCGGCACACACACATACATGTACTAACACACTGACATCGGCGACTCCCTTATATATATTTTATATATATAATCTACTTATCTGTGTATTTAATTAATTTTTTGTCTGAGATCTTGTTGATACGACGGGCTGACCGGTCAACACTGATTTAAGACACAGTACACAGATGAAGTAGTTATGTCTCGTGCCTTACGTAGCCGTGGAGCCAGCGCCCGGATGAGTCAGTCGGATGATAGCTCCGCAAAGATGGATGACCAGGCTGACCATAACGCTCCAGCTCCAACAACATCGCGCAGCCCTTCACCTCGACATTCAGCGTTGTCTCCAGAGATAATTGCTTTAATGAAGTTTATGAGAGATGAAAGGCGCGAGGATGAAGCTAACAGACGTGTGGCGGATGAACACAGACGACAAGCAGAGGCACAGAGACCACCAACGGAGATTGGAAGACAGTGCACGGTTTGAAGCCTTGATATCTCGCCTCACTGTTAACCAAGCCCCTGGCTCTAACACTGCCTCGGTATTGACTGGTTCAGATACCTCATCAATGCTCTCTTCACGCCCACCAGCCCCACCTAAAGCAGCTGCTCAAACACCGCCCATCTTGAAGCCTGATGTGAATTTCCAGACTTTTCGTGAATGGCGGCGACGGTGGACTGATTATTCTACAATGGTGGATCTCCAGAGTTTGTCACAGCCTAAACAACTCATCCAGCTGCGTATGTGCCTGTCCTTGGAAATTCAGCGTGTCTTAGAACATACGTTGCAGGTACCTCCGACCTCTTCGTTGTCTGTAGAGGAGGTACTGGACATTCTACAACGGCACATCAAAGGACAGCGGAATGAAGCTCTGCGCAGGAGGGAATTGTTTAGCTGCAGACAGATGGAGGGTGAGACTTTTGACGCCTTTTATGTACGTCTTAAGAGAGCCTCGGAAGGGGTAGATATATGTCTAGGCCACCACCAGCAGTGTGAGGAGACCCAGTTGAAGCAGGTGATCCTGATGGGTGTTAAGGACGAGGAACTTGTCCAACGCCTCACCTCCCTCGACTCTTCCTCTTCTCTTAAGGATGTTTTGACGATATGTCGCTCCTATGAGGCTGCCAGGTGTGCCACCTCTGCCATCCGAGCTCCCCCTACAGTTGTACGCGCTGTGTCCCGGTACAAGAAGGACAAGAAGTCTGTTCCTATGCCTTCGCCCACCACGCCCACGCCCGGCTCATTTTGTAACAACTGTGGTAAGCAGCACGGAACGCAGGTGTGTCCAGCTGCTGAGTCTACATGCAACAGTTGTGACCATAAGGGCCACTGGTCACTCACAGTACGGTGCCCAGCTAAACGCGTCCAGTGCAATGTGTGCGGTCGTCTGGGCCACTATGACAAGTGTTGCCCTACCCATAAACCCAAGGGACAGCGTCGGCGGAAGCTTCAGCGCCCTTCTACCAGTAAGGGCCGCCCACAGTCGCCAAATCAGAGGCACGACGACCCTGGACAAAGCCCGACCCATATTAGGAGGGTGTACTCCTCGCGTCCCAGGACCAAAGTCCCCCAGCATGTCAGCGTCATCGTGACATACGGCAATGTGTCATCCCGTCTCGAGATGCTGCCCGACACCGGCGCTGAGGCTACGGTCATCGGTCCCCAGCATTTGCAATGCTTAGGGCTCTCTCCAAGCGATCTAGGACCGCCTCCCAAAGACCTCTGCGTTACGGCAGATGGTTCACAGAAGACCCCGGCCCTAGGTTCACTCCAAGCACAAGTCACCTTTGGCAACAGGTCGTGTCAAGCCTGGATTGACGTGCATAATGGTGTCCCGACTCCATTGCTGTCCTACAGACATTGCCAAGAGTTGGCCATCATCTCCCAGGACTTCCCAACACCGATTCTCGAGGTAAAATATGCCAACAGGGTGCATGAAGGGAGCAGCAACTACCCTGCTGCCGCCCTACCCCTACCTCTGGCCAGTGACACCTCTCTATCGGTAGTTGTCCCTGCTGCATCACGTCCCCACGTCTTGGCTCGCCTTCACGACAGTCACCGTGGAGCTGAGGCCACCAAACGACGTGCACGACAGACTGTGTTCTGGCCCGGCATCAACTCCGACATCTCCAATGTTGTCCGTGCATGTGAGCCCTGCCAAGTATTACAACCCAGCGAGCAGCAGGAACCCTTTATGAGTGACGACAACCCCACCCGCCCCTTTGAGTCTGTGTCGGCCGACTTTTTCTCTGTGTCAGGAAAGTCCTTCCTTCTTATCGTCGACCGTCTCTCTGGTTGGCCGGTTGTCATCAAGTGCGGTAATGACACGACGTCTGCCGCCACCATCAGCAAGTTCCGCCACTACTTCCGTGACGTGGGCGTTCATGTACGCCTGCGAACCGACGGAGGGCCTCAGTTCACAAGCCGGGACTTTGCTGTGTTCCTCGACCGATGGGGAGTCCGGCATGTGTTGTCATCGCCCATTACCCGCAGTCCAACGGCCAAGCTGAGGCTGCTGTCAAATCCTTGAAGCACCTCATCCTTAAGGTGGCCCCTTCTGGGAATATTGACTGCGAGGCCTTCGACCAGGGTCTTCTTGAACTCCGCAAC
The DNA here is from genome assembly GCF_018991925.1 of Homarus americanus. NCBI lineage: Eukaryota > Metazoa > Arthropoda > Malacostraca > Decapoda > Nephropidae > Homarus > Homarus americanus. Next base: position 5,668,741 of record NW_024757794.1, read on the forward strand.
ACACCTAACTACACCGGACGCTCCCCTGCCCAGGTTTTGTATGGACGCCCCCTTCGTTCTTGTGTCCCTGCTCACCCTCAATCCTTTTCCAAGGAGTGGTAGGCCAAGACAGAGGATTGTGATCGCCGAGCCGCCGAACGTGTTCAAGACGTCGTCGCCCGCTACAACGACCATGCCCGTTCTCTCCCCAGGTTGAGTGTCAGCACCCAAGTCCGTGTTCAGGACCCGACCTCCCTACGTTGGGACAAAGTAGGCGTAGTCATGGGTCTCGGTAGGTCACGGGACTACCAGGTGCGGTTACCCAGTGGTCGTGTGTGGTGGAGGAACCGCCGTTTTCTCCGCCCCGTAACAATGCCTTCTGCTGACCCCGCCACCAGTGTTGAGTCCCATACCCTTCCCAGTGATGAAGTCCCTCGACGCTCAGGACGGATCCAAAAGAAAAGGTCCGCTCAAGACTTTGCTATGAGCGTATAGGGGGGAGGGAGGTGTATGTATATTCTGTATATGTATTTATATTATGCTATGTATATTATGTATGTGCTCCATTTATATATTATTTATTCAGTTAAGCTAGTAGCGTGTGGCAATGTCCCACATGCCTAATTAATGTGCCTGGCGACGTATGGAAGCTGTTAATGTGTCACTTGCCATACGTCGCCTATAGAGCAGTTGACCAGCAGACAGGTTGAGGAGCGCTACTCCCCTTGTGTACATATCTCTTATCCAGCAAATAGAACCTATAAAATTATACAGGTGTTTGTGTTCGCTCCTGTATATAGAACTTATTACCCAGAACACGAACACTGCCCAGAAGGGGTCTGGTGGCAGCAACCTTTAAAATTAAGACTATAGTTAAGTTATCCCCAAAAGAATTAGTGACCCCCAGAATCTGGCAGTATAGTGCATGCCCAGTACTTGCGAACAGTGCGTAACAGAGACGTGACCGATCGCCCAAGCAGCTAACGTGTCGATCAGTGGTGAAGAGGATAAAAGAAAAAAAGAAAAAGATGAATAATTATAGACCAGTGAGCCTGACCAGGGTAATATGAAAGGTACAGAACTTGAGTGCATTATAAGAGATGCCATGATAACATCTACTATGAAACAACCTTGTAAAGGATTGCCAACACGGTTTTATGTCAGGGCACACCTGTTTAACACAACTATTCAAGGTACTGGATGCTTGGATGTAAGGGGGGGGGAGCCTACGGAATGTTGTTTATTTACCTTTATTTGTTTAATAATGTGTGTAAAAGGAGATATTTTTTCTTTTTTATAATTTTTCTCCTCTCTTTTCCGTTATATTATATATTACCTCTTCTATATCACTTTCTTTAATTTCTTGGGTTATATTTTCTATGTTATTTCTGTCTTATACTGTATAACCTTTAATTTTCTTAATTATATTATATTATTTAATATATTTTTCTAAGTCTTTATTTCAGTAACCTTATTACTTTATTTCTATACAGTATTTTACTTTTCTTACTTATTGTTTATTTCTTTCAATGTCATTTATTTATTTATATATTTAAATATTCTTTATATTTCTTTTCTATATCTTCTATATATTTGTTTCAATGTCATTATTGTTTCTTATCTTTCCTCTTACTTCTTTCAATATTTGTCAGTGCTTAGTTATATTCTATTCAATGGATTAACCTGGGTAAACCATATCATTATTTAACAACACCTATTATTACAATTATTATATCTTCACAAGAATAGACTGCCACCACCCAGGCTTTAATTAGAATACAGGGTATAACTTGCATAATTAAGGTGTTAGGTAACGTGGTAGGTATGAGCTTAGGCACGTGAGTTACAGTAATTATTTTCTAAGAAGCAATTGTTAGAATGAAAAGAGAGGTTGTAGTGGATACTCTCCCCTACAACTGCCGACTGATCACCTGCCGTTCGCTTACCAGCCAATCAGCTTACAGCCAGCAACATCGACAGACTAGGTCTCAGGTGCTGACGGAGGAGTACTATCGCTGACAGAGTCTTGACCTTCCACTTCCCAGCCAGGATCAGAGCACCAGTCCTCTCTCGCGTATTGCACGGTGATTGGCTCCGCACATTTCACACCTCGTGTCTCTGATCCTGAGCAGCCGTATAAATACACTTACCGGTAGGCCTGGCTGCACACAGGAAGTGCCCTTCCTACCTGAGGGAGTATGAGATCAGTAAGGTGAGAGCAGAGACTAATTTGGACTACAGGGAGGCTAAGAAGCAGGTGGAGATGTCCTTGCAGACACCAACACCTGGAATGTCCTTCGCATCCGCTATATCCAAAAACACCTCACCCCCCAAAATGTGCACCACTGGAACACAGACTGAGACCAGGTCAATTGCAACTCAAACTGACTCCACACTCACCGGCTATCCAACCATAGACGCCAACGACGAAAACTCAAAGACAACTATGACTATTAACGAGACTAAAACTAAAAACAAATTAAACTAGACCACAAAACTTAAGCAGACTGTCGACCTTGTCTACCCCCAGATAAGGAGAAGGTCGCAATCTGTCGACAACTTGACAAGAGACTCCTCACCACAACCATTGTTTCACATTGTTGAATTACACCGGGGGCTGGGAGCCCCTGCCGAGCAGAGAACTGGCTTTATGGAGCCATGGGACTGCTCACGAAATACTAGGGAACATACTCCAGCACACAATCCCCCCCCCCCCGAGACAAGAACAAAGAAAAAGAAAACCCAAAATGCTGACCATATCAACTTTCAGACTTAAAATTCAATATCATCCAGTGGAATTGCAGAGGTGCTAGGAATAAAAATGCTCAATTTCATTTACTAAAGTCATTATTCCGGCCAGACGTTTTTTGCCTACAAGAGACGCTGCTTGCGGGTCAGGACGACCCACCTGTATTTGACAACTACACGTCCTACAGGGGAGACAACCTAAGGGTGGTAGCCCTATATATTAGGAGTGAATTCGCTCAACAAAGAGTCAACCTGAGCGTGAACCTGCAGGCTGTGGCGTGCAGAGTCAAGTTTCGGTCTGACTATGTGGCTGTCTGCTCACTATACTGTCCTCCGGGCGGGCTCATTGCCGCGGGTGAGCTTGAGGAGCTATTTAACCAACTACCAGGAAAAAAAATTATCCTCGGAGACCTCAATGCTCACCATTTGAGGTGGGGCAGTGTCCGGAATGACGGGAGGGGAGAGCAGGTGGCTGCAACTATACTCAACTCCAACTTGTCTCTTCTGAATGACGGTAGTGTGACTCGAATGGACGAACGAATTGGCTCAGCGACAGCTATAGATCTCTCTATAATTGATGCTTCCTTGCTATTAGACTGTAAATTTTCTACATACGACGACTCCCTGGGTAGCGATCATTTTCCGATCTGCATTTCTTATGAGTGTGGCACCCCAACGGCTACTCCCGAGGTGCGCTACAACCTTAGGAAAGCAGACTGGGGGGCATACTCAGGAGCCGTTCGTATAGACACCATTGGAGAAAATATCAACACCAAAATGTCACACATAGAACAAGCCATAATACACGCAGCAGATTTAACAATTCCTAAGACTTCTGCAACTACCCACGGGCCTGGAGTTCCATGGTGGACACCAGACTGCCGACGAGTGGTTTGTGAGCGAAATAGGCGATGCCGTTTATTCAACAGAGTTCCATCTATTGAAAACCTCATTGAATGTAAAAAAGCTAGAGCTAAGGCTAGGAAGGTTATCAGGGAGTGCAAGAGAGAGTCTTGGCGGGCATTCGTCTCCACTATTAACAAGGATACCCCTTCCTCTGAGGTATGGTCGGCTATAAACCGGGTCAGATCAAACAGAGGAAGGACTTTTATCCCACAGGTGAGTAGTGGAGGGCGGCTTCTCGACGAACCCCAGGCCATAAGTTCGCAGATGCCAGTAGCTCCACCAATCATGATCCACACTTCGGCGTGTTCCGTGATCGTGCCGAGTTCGTGCATCTCGACTTTGAGAACGGGGATGAACAAGACTACAACCGAGCATTTTCTCCAGAGGAACTTTCCTTTGCTTTAAAAAAGGGGCAAGGGCTCTACTCCTGGACCTGACGGTATACGATACGAGATGATTAAGCACCTTGACCAGGGAAACCTGGACAAATTGCTGGAAGTGTTCAATGAGATCTGGACGTCCAGAACGTTTCCAAACTCATGGCACTTTACCCATGTCGTACCGATCCCAAAGAGGGGCAAATGCCCTATTAACACCAACTCATTCCGTCCGATTTCGCTCACAAACTGTCTGTGTAAGGTCATGGAAAGTATGATAAAATGTAGGCTAATGTATTTTTTGGAAAGTAACAACTTATTGAGTGATCGACAGTGTGGTTTCCGCCAAGGTAGAAGCACACTAGATCATTTAATAAGTCTTGAAACTGACATCTCAAAAGCTCTTTGCAGTAAAGAAACACTAATTGCAGTATTTCTAGACATAGAAAAAGCTTTTGACATGACATGGCGGACTGGCCTCATGATGAAGCTCCAGGCCTTGGGTCTGAGAGGTAATTTGCCAATTTTCATTAGAAATTTTTTGCAAGACAAAACTTTTTCCGTCAAATTAAAAGGTAACGTAAAGTCAGATGTCCTAGAAAACGGAGTTCCACAAGGCAGCGTTTTGGGCCCAATATTATTTCTCATAATGATTAATGATTTCCTATCACCAGCACCCAGCTTAAGTGACCTCAAATTCTCCTTGTTTGCTGACAATTGCGCAATCTGGCGCTCCTCTTGGGTCAAGAGACAATCTGCACAAAGGGTGCAGGCCGGCTTAAAAGCCGCTGAACAGTGGGCAATACAATGGGGATTTAGGTTTTCAGTTGAGAAGACAGTAGGAGTAGTCTTCACTAAGAAACGTAACATTAATAATCCAGTATTAAAATTAAATGATACTCCTATTAAATTTCAGACTTCAGTAAAATTTCTCGGTGTTCATTTTGACCGGAAATTAACGTGGAAAAACCACATTAACGAGCTTGAAAGTAGATGCCTTAAAGTCACAAACATCCTGAAAGTTTTATCAGGTACTACATGGGGAGCCGATAAGAAATCTTTATTAATGGTGTATAAGACCCTGATCAGATCAAAACTTGACTATGGATGCCAGTTGTATGCTTCTGCACGCGACACCACACTCGCAAAGCTGACCAGAATACAGAACCGATGCCTTCGTCTATGCCTGGGTAGAGGTGGAGGCCATGTCCTTCCACTCCACATCAGGAGGGACATGTTGACGCTAAGGTACGGGTTGAGTGCGGCTAGGAGGCGCGGCACAGGCCACCCAGGTTGGTGTGCTGTTGCTAAATTCCGTTTCCTGCAGCTGCGTAGGTCCCCGTCCTCGGTTGTCCGCCTCCAGACCTTGTGCCAGGGTGCTGGTATCCACTTCGAAGACGTTGATAGATACGTTCCACCGTTGTGTCCGCCATAGGAGAACCCCAACTTCCATGTGGAAACATCGTGGCTTCCAGGAGGGAAGAATGACCTACATCCCGAGCTCCTGAAACAACTTTTCTATCAATTTCAAGAAGGATATAGCGCCTATACTCACGTGTACACAGACGGGTCCAGAACTGACGACAACGTTGGAGCCGGTATCTGGAGCAGAGACGGGGAGTGGAGCTCCCGCCTGCCGCGGCATACAACCATATTCACTGCAGAGATGTTTGCAATAAGTAGAGCCATTGACATTGCAATAACAAGCGATGTCAATGATGTTGCTATCATTTCAGATTCTATGTCAGCTCTTAAAGCAATTCAAGGTGGTGACACTACCAGCAATGAGATGGTGTATGGACAAAACCCCAGTCTCATATATAAAATATAAAATAAAACACTTTTATGTTTAGGTTAGGTTAGATTAGTGTTGATAAATGACAACCCCGTTGGGGTTTTGTCCGTTGGGGTTTTGTCATGGAACCAACAAGCGATGTCAATGATGTTGCTATCATTTCAGATTCTATGTCAGCTCTTAAAGCAATTCAAGGTGGTGACACTACCAGCAATGAGATACAGGGCAACATTATTAATAAACTACATGAGTGTGCCAAGAATATTGTGCTGATATGGGTGCCTGGGCATTGCAACATTTGGGGCAATGAACAGGCAGACAAACTAGCAAAAGCGACTGTGGGTCTCAGGGAGACAACCAATGTACTCTGGGAGCGTCAGTCGTGTCTCTCCGTGGGGAAGACATATACAACAGGGAAGTGGCAACTTGATTGGACGAGGTTAGATCTTCGCAACAACTGGAAGACTAACATAGGAAACTGGCTTTCAGCATACCGAAAGAATAGGAGGGAAGAGGTGGTTCTCGCCTGACTAAGGTTAAATTGTACCTATTTGACCCACCTAAAAGCTTATTTAGACAACTCCTTTCCACTTATCTGTGCCACGTGCAACAAAATTCTTTCCATTCGACACATTCTGACGGAGTGCAGCCAGTACGAACCAGAACGCCGGCAGCTAGTGATGCTAGCTGCCATGCGAGGCTTCGTGCTGACTGTACCCAATATATTGCAAGATGATGTCACCATAAGTGACACTGTAATAATCTTCCTCAAGGAAACCCGTCTTATCGGCATGTTGTGAAAGACACACGCATGAACTCTTTTTATAATATGTACTGTATGTAACCATGCCCTAAAGAAAATAAAAATGAATAAAACAAAAATTAAAACATAAACATCAGAGACATATCACAAACCTTTGCATTACATACAACACGCACATATACCAAGTAAAACTGACACCCACCAACACATATTCAAACAAAAAGACAATAAAAAAATAAAAAAATCACAGAGAAACTTGTCACCTGACCGGCCATTTCATCTGGACTGTCAGTAACTCACTATCATATCACTCACTCATACAATAATTCATCCCAAATAAAACAACAAGAAGAAAGAAGAAACCAAAATACCAAGAACAAGAAGAACACAAGAATAACAAGAAAAGAAGAAACAAGAACATCAGATTAGTTGTAGCAAGAAAGAAGACCAAGACTAGAAGAAGAAACCCCAAGAAGAAGAAAGAACACATCAGCTCCGGCCGAAATAGCCCAATGGCGAAGTGGCCAGCAATCCCCAAGACAAGCAAGCTGCAGAATTCATTCTACTCTACTCTCCTGAACCAGCAAGACCTCCAAACAAGCTCCTCACCAACCAGCTCCCTCAGCAAGCTCCTCACCCAACAGGACCTCTGAGCAAGCTTCTCACCACACAGCATCTCCTGAGCACCGCACTGTACATACAATATATATACAGAAAATGCATTGTGAGTTTCTATTCTTACCTCCATCCTGAGTGTGAGATATCTTACATGTAAGTACGTATGTGAGCCCATACAAAGAGAAATAGACAAACAAAGATAACTTGACAACGTGCCACATACAGTACACCACAAGGTGATACTCACACTTTACTAATTCAATATTTATTAAAATCAAAAGTGAATAAAATTACAATTTAACCACACTCAGTAGGTAGTAGGCAGCTACCAAACAGGGAGGTACTACCGCCTGGGAAGATATTGGAAGCATAATGTGTTGTCTAATGGTAGACCCTGCTGCCATATGCCACCACGAAAATTGTGACCAAGTCCCAGGTTGCTGATCTGAATTTCTGCCTCATTTACACACAATTGCAGGGTCCCAATTGTTTCTCTTACTATTGACAACACAACATACATATATCATTTCTCACTATTGATATTTGTATTTATTTATGGCTCTTTATTATTACAGGGGGTATTATTATTATTATTATTATTTATAATTTTTATACATTTTTTTTATTATTATTATTATTACATTATTATGTTCTTTTATTATAATTGTTATTTATTTAATATATCTTTATTAAATTTATTATTATTATTATTTTATTTTATTATATTTTCGCTCCCCAGGTGTACTGCGCACAACATTGTCATCCCTAAAAAACTTGTTAATTCATGAGGGGAGGATCCCTAATTACAGTTTTAAGTGAAGTGGATATACCCACTCTATGAAAATTCGACGCGCGGCTTTTGTTTCAGAGTTAGCGTCACTTGTACCCGGATTACAGTTTTGAGTTAATGATATCACCCAATTAATTTCCCCAAGAACTCTCAAACCTGAGCCGTACTTTAGTATGTAATTTAGGATTAAGATATGTATTTATAAGGCATAAGGTCACAATAAATAGGAAAGTGTTCATGTGAGAACCATAAGAAATCAAAGTGTAAATTAAAAATTGGAAACTGTAGGCCTAGTCGGTGAGAGGCGGTGAGGCATTATCCTCAGTATCGCTCGTCTTTTCACCGAAACAGGTCCGTGAACTTCATCGTGCTATATTCAGCACTAAAAAAAGACTTATCTAGCAGTTTTACAGCTTAAAACCTTGCCTGATGTTATACAGTGAAGTAGTAATGTGTTAGGGTGGGTGATAACGGCCCATCTGGCATTATTTCTGAGTATCGCTCGTCTTTTTGCCGAAATAGGTCCCACGCGTTCTGAGCGTCTCCAGAACGGCGGCCATTATCCCGTGAGAGCCATACCATGTGAGGTGACTATACGCCTTTATGCTCCTCCATTGTGAACCTGTGGATTCCCGGCATATCACCACCCAGGAATAGGAACATATAATAGTATGCTTGAGAAGATTCGCGGTCGTCACTTGGAGCGACCTAGAATACCAGGCGTAGAAACAGTACTGGTATGTTTACTGATGGAGTACCCCTCTCTACTCACCGAGGGCGGTGTGCGAACGAGGTGCCTGATATGTGTACCTAGAAATAGCGAGGAGTTACATACTTGTAGGTGTGGAGTGTAACCGGGGTGTGGTGAGATGGTGCTATAATGTGGTGAGATGGTGCTATAATGTGGTGAGGTGTTGCTATAATGTGGTGAGGTGGTGCTATACAATAACCTAGGGTGCTATATTCCAAACAGGTGAAGCAGCCTGATGTGTTGGGTGTCATTGTAAGAAGGGATGACCGAGGTAAGGAGGTCAGTGATTGTTATGAAGTATGGGTGTTAATGACACACAGTTGATGTAAGACGTGTGTTGTTGGGCAGTGTAACTAAAATCATAGTTGTTCTTCTGAGGAAGGCCAACTCTTCTTGTGTTTTTACGGGATGCAATATGTTTTATAAGGAATAAATTAGTTAAGAAATGTTGTTGTTTCACCCTTCTTCCCACTATCGATTTGGTCAATGAAAAACCCAACCCAGTGCCTAGCTTACTCTGCCCGCTACCTAACATACTGTCCAGAGGGGGTCTGGTGGGAGCGACCTTAAAACTAATAATAGAGTTAAGTTATCCCCTTAGAATTAGTGACCCCAGAATCGGGCAGTATACAGGCCTTGATGTGGGTCATTAAAAATGACCTGTGCCCGGGTGGGCTAATGCGCGTAAAAAAAAAAAAAAAAAAAAAAAAAAAAAAAAAAAAAAAAAAAAAAAACGGACCATTATGTCTTACTTGATAAGTAACATAATAAATCTGTGATTAATTATTTGTTACAACATTAAACAACTGTTATATTATTTCTTTAACAATAAGGATGGTTATTTTACACACTTCGACATTTGGTGTTAGAGTGCGGGTCAGGTCGTGTTGCATCTCTGTAACAAAGAGTGTTTGGCACTCGGGCCTTCATTGTTGAGGCAGAAATTGGACAGTGATTACATAAGATCATCAAGATCGTCTTTGTGATGTGAAAGTGTAAATCGATGTAGGATTTTTAATGCTAGTCACGATTGTATATTTGAAAACTCAATCTCCACCGATTTGGAGGTACAGCCCAGGTCAGGAGGCCTACAACCATAAAATCATTGCCATATGACAAGACTTTTATTTTATTTTCTTTATTGAGTTGTGGTCACGGCTGTGATTGACCGCCCAAAGGTCAACCAGGGAGTGTAGTACTGTGCCTTCAATTAAATCAGTTCATAGTGTCATTTGTGACCACAGAAGAGGTTATAAATAACTTAAAGTGAAGAACAAATTGGCAAGCAAGCTGACACGGCACCACTGCTGGCAGTAACCGAGTCGTATTATTGGCGCCACACTTTTTTCTTTTGCGTGTGGGGTGCTTTCTCAAGGACTGAAATTGTGCCTACAATCCACCATACATAGGGAGATACAGTGTACACAGTGATAGCACAAAGAGATATATTCGTTGATGAAAACTGGAAAAGAAAATTAAAAACAAATATTCAACAAGCTTGGCTATCCTGAAAGGCATTTTATAACCGCCCCAAATAATTTTTTTTTTTACAGTGTTTCTAAAGGACTGAGTGTGAGTATAATCCGTCATTCATGGCAAGAGGCAGTGTACATAGAGATAGCACATAGATACCTACAACTCGCCGAGGTGAACTGAAAAAAAAAAGTAAAACAGAAGATGACTCAAAAGGCAACACTGGAGGCACAGATTGCCGTGGAATTTAAGACCAACAGAAGGCAGCTAGGTTGTTTTTTTTTTCTTCTTCCTTTTTAAATAACATTGAATTGACATAAGGGCACGATCACCTCCATATCTCACTTCACTTAGACTTCAATTAGTAGTTATGATTATTAAGGAAGTCATCCCACTGAGGGGTATATCTCTTGATCAGATGAAATAAATTGTGCTTGCCCGGTGGATGACACTAGCCATAACGGCCTATACCCAGGCAGCGGAACGGGGCTTTTAAAGGGACCTTGACACTAAGGCCCCGCTACCAGGACACAAATTAGAAGGAATTATCACAGTAATAATAAAGATCAATATTATTTTTTGTTATTAAGCCAACAAGTAGAAGTCCAATGCTTGGTAAACTGGTGGGCTTAAGGCTGAGTAGATATGTACAGAGTCTGCACCCCCCCCTCCTCCCAAACAGCAACAACCATGGGGGGTCCGAAACCAGGGGCTAAAGCGATACAAGGAAATCTGTTAACATGTGATTACTGCGGGTTGAAGACGGAGGTAGATACAACGTCTAGGACGTTTAGGACGGTACAGTTTGCTGTAAGGAATGAAGGCTGTTGCTGGTATTGCCATGGCTGCATAGTCAAGGTGAGAGACAATTGCAAGCCACAGGGAAATGAGTTTCCTGGGGATAAAAGTAGATGAAGCCGGATCCTTGCTGGTTGTTAAACTAGAACAAGTTGAGAAAGAGATCCTTGCTAAGTCCAAGGAAGTAGCTGATAGAATGGAGGTGGTAGTAAAGAGGAGTTATGCTCAGGCCTTAGCAGGGCCATGGGAAGTAGCGGGGAGTAAAGCAAGATCAGAACAAGTTCTACAGCAGCTAGGGACTCTGAAGAAGTGTATCGAAGAGATGACAGCTAGCAGTCCCACTGTTCGGAGAGGAGGAGGAGCAACGGGAACGTCTCCAGCGCAAGAACAACATAATAGTTTATGGAATCCCTGAGAGCCAGGCAGAGGAAGAAGAGACTAGGAAAACACACAATAAGATGCAGTTTGTGAATATTTGTACAGAGGTTCTGATTACGTCATCCCCCCTCAGGATGTGAGGAAACTGGGACAAATCTCGCCCCCCTCAAGATCACTCTAGAGAGTGAGGGGGAGAAATGAGAGGTTATCTGGCATGCAAAAAACTTAGCAAAGAGCGAATGTATTTATTCACCCAGATCGCACGGTATTGCAGAGGGAACAGCACAAGAAGGTATAAAATTAAACTAAAGGGAGGGGACTTACTTATTGTCGGGTGTATCTACAGATCCCCAAACTGTAGCCTACTAAATCAAAGGGACTTAAGAGCCTTAATAGACAATGCAGCGATGCTTAACCCAAGCCACCTCCTTATCATGGAGTACTATGGCGTCATCGACTGGAGAAATGAGTCCACGCCTAATAACTTGAATAACCCCGCTACTCTTTTTGTAGAAACTCTGAGAGATAATTTTCTATTCCAACATGCTAGAGACCCAACACATTACAGAGGGGAGCAAACACCCAAGCCACTAGACTTCATCATAACAAACAAAGTGACCAAATTTTAATTTTAATTCAGATTTAACTGTTACCAAGTTCATGATAAAGCCAGGCCAAGGTGCAAATATTACAAAGTGTAAGAGGATGCACCTGGGGCGTACCAACAGTAAGGAGGCGTATCACATGTCCCAATGAGATGAAGAAACTGCACTATTTGAGACAATGTGAGAATGGACCTAGATGTGTATGTTGACAATGAGCTGAAGTTCTCGGGCCATTGTGAGAAGAAGGTAAATCAGGCAAATAAATTATAAGGTCTTGCAAGTAGGTCGTTCAAATATCTAGACGGTCCTTCCTTTGTAACGATCTTCAAGAATGAAGTGCTTGCTCATCAGGAGTACTGTCACCCCATCTGGTCCCCAAGATATGCTAGGGACTGTCAGTTGATTGAAAATGTTCAAAGGAGGGCCACCAGACTGGTGCCTGTACTTCGGCACCTCAGCTACCCTGAGAGATTGGAGCGCCTGAACTTGCCTAGCTTATACTACAGACGGGCAAGGGGCGACCTAACTGAGGTATATTAACATCTCAAAGGGCACTACTTAGTCGAGTGTCCTTACTTGGAGCTGGCAGATGCTCGCCCCACAAGGGGTCACAGCTCAAGATTGAAGAAGCCACAAGTCCAGAAAACTGTGAGGGCAAACTTTTTCGGAGTGCGAGTTGTGAACTCTTGGAACAATCTACCAGAAAGTGTTGTGACGGCACCGAGTGTGAGCTCTTTTAAGACAAGACTTGACCAACACTAGAACAGGTTCAGGTACATTCAGGACCCTGGTGCATGCCCAGTACTTGCCAACAGTGTGTAATAGAGACGTGACCAATCGCCCAAGCGACTAACGAGCCAATCAGTAGTGAAGAGGATAAAGTAAAATTAAAAAGCACAGATATTAATGAACACGGAACATGTACCAGATCTCCGTTGGGAGTACAAATTTGATGGTTTACTCACAACACATATAACCTAAACTTTACCTAACCTAACCCAGTGATGTCAAGCTCAAAACCTTTCGAGGGCCAATTCTTATTTTAGTTACCCTCTTCAGGGTCAACACAAGTGCTATATCACATATTTGCAGGAATGAAGTTTACAGCTTCACCCATTGCCTTACCTAGCTTACCAGGACTACCTCATTTGGGTTTTTCTGATCTTAAGTATGTAAAATTCATTTTACTAAATAAACATGATTACCTGTATATCTATTTCTATCATAATTTCACAGGATGATAAATTTTATCGTCATCCCGCGGGTCACACCTGACCATCCCAAGAGCCACATTTGACCCGTCAGCCATGAGTTTGACACCCCTAACCTAACCTGACTTTACCTAACCCAAATTTACCTTACCAAACCTTTACCTAACCAAACCTTTACTTAACCTTACCTTACCTTACCTTACCTTACCTTACCTTACCTTACCTTACCTTACCTTACCTTTCCTTTTTTAAAATCCATTTGTAGAGACAATCAAAGATTAAAATGCATAATAGTGGTATCCTAAGTTATGTTTATATATCATAAACATATAGATATGTTGGAGAAATGATTATAAAAAGTTTGTTATCTCTGCAAATGTATTTTTTTAAAAAGAAATAGAAAGTTTTCTAAAAAATTTAATTGTTTGTCATGTGCTTAGGTTAGGTTAGGTAGGGTAACGTTAGGTTAGGTTAGATAAGGTAAGGTAAGATTTGGTTTTGTTAGAGTAAGATACATTCCATTAATTTTGCTGGGAATAAAAATCACAACTGAATGTATCAGATAAAAAACCTATGAACATAATTCTTTTTCTAAAAAAAAAAAAAAACCACTTAATTTTTACCCACCTTTTTTATTAGGTTTGATGAACTTAGATTGGGTCAGGTATTATTTAACTGCGAGCCATGGGCACTTCTTGGATACTTGGCAGAATAGCTTGTTCCTAGCCATACCACGGCAAAGGCTATTGGTTGAATATGCAAAAAGGTGGAGTCGAGGCAAATAAGTTCACTTGACCTCGTATTTGGCTTTCACTGCTGGCATATCTACTGCTATACCACATTAATAAGGTCTAGATGCAAGTTTACTCTGTCCAAAAAAATATTTGTACCATAAATGTGGACAGTACAAACCTTCCATTTTAGTACAAATTACTTGAAAAGTTATAAGAAGACAAAAGATGCATCTCTTCCATTCCGCGACAAATTTAAACACACTCAAGCCTTTTCTTATCGTAAAAAAAATGAACCAAGAGAAACCATAATATCGTATTTTAGTATGTTGATGATAAAACAAGTCTAACAAGCTTTATTGCAACATATATTAATAATTTTTTCATGCAAATGGGAACTAGCGATTTACTATATCCGGGTTGAGCATGTTACAGCAGCTAAGGAGGTCCTGTAAGTTACGGCCTCGAATACGGACTCGCCTACGCAGTCCACTGACAAATATTTGTTTTGAGTATACCGATCGGAGACTGTAACTCCAGTTACGGGGTAATCAAAGAGATACAGTCCCATAAATGCTTTTGAGTATGTGGCCCCTGACCAACACTGGCCCAATGTACATTCTGGAGCCAGTGCCTGTTTGCCACCAATACAGAGACAGGCCCACCAATTGAAATTTAAAATGAAACAAAAATAACATGTGACGATAAAATTGATCAACACAGTTTTTTATTTAGTTAATTATTTATGCTCAAATGGCAGCAGACTCGTCAAAGAAATGCAGCCTATCACAAACAATTATCAATTAGGAAAAAATTTATGATAAAATTATGGTTAACATTTGACAATACAGGTATACATTCAAACTTAAAATGGGTTAACAAGCGAAAAAAAATAAATAAAAAACACAGATCCATGTGATAATAAGCTTGATCAAAACAAAAACATATCAACAGTTGATAATAAAATTTATTAACAAAAACAGGGTAAAATTGGATGAGACTAAAATCATCTAAAAACTAAACATGATAACATAAAAGACTAATAATAAAATTGATTAAAACTTAAAGTAGTTAACATTTCAGGGAAAACATTATTAGGCAGGTTAAAATATGATGACAAACAAAGCTAAATTTTGTTTAAAACTTTTCTGGATAAACATTAATTATCACAACCGAGAGGTTAAAAAACACATTCGATTTTCAATCAGATACCGCATTTCCTCTAGGCTGGGAATAGATCTTCACTCACATGGAAATACAGAGGAAGTACAGTACAGTACTGTATCTCTTGGATTTGTAATTTTTAATTGTTCATGACTACAGTAGTCTATTTATTAATTAACCCAGAAAATGCGCTTAAAGACTTTCGTGACTAAATTATTTAAGAGCATGAAAAGTTTTGTTGTTGAAGTACATTGATGCATTATAATATCAAAAGGTACTTTGTGGGTGTTTAATGTAGGTCTCGCCCTAAGAGGTCCCAGTGGGGCAAGTGGCTATATGATTAAAAATTTATAAGCCAATTATTCAAGTCTCTCTCTCCCTTCCAAGCCACAGAACTGTGGTTTGTTGTTATGGATAACAGGTACAGTGTGGAAAAATGAGAGATGTACCTGCTTGACTGTTTATATTAGACCTTTGTAAGAAGGAAATGTGTTTTGATACCTGTAATAATAAAAGCTAAAAAATCTCTAGAATATGAATATGACTGGACATTATTGATCTTATTATACCAAGAGAAACTATATATGTAATGCATGAAATATTGTATACGGTACTAATAAGACTGTGACTTACTGACACACAAATAATTTATCATTGCATTGAATATACTGTACTACTGTACTGCAGTACTGTATATGAATAACTAGTGTATGACTTACAGTAACTGTTAGAAATAACTATAAAAAAAATGTTAATGATCATCCAATCTAAGTTTCACATCATACTGACCAATTGAAACTAAATGTCTGCCCAAACAATATATTTCATGCATCTCTTTCACCAACAAACCTGCCAAACATTCACAAGTCAATGCCGGTTGTCTTTTTTTACCGGCTTTTGTCCAAGGCTGTCACCCAGTTGGAAGCAATAACAATATTCAGTAGTTAACAACCTGCACTTTGTATTTTGGCTATATGGTATACTGTACTGTATAGTTACTGTGTCCTCTTCACTCTATTCAGAAGTTGTGAGCAACATCCAGAGATGGTGTTAATTGAAGAAGAGGCTTTTAAGTTTCTTAGAGAGAAAGGAAGTTGTAAGTTTGATGACCCCAAAAAAGTCATGTAGTAATAGGCGCGATGTATGCTTCACCACCAGCCATCCGATGCTCAGCACTGTGTTAACCTTCCGGCCATCCAACCTCACCATCACACTCCCATCACTCTCAATTCTGTACTGATACTTCCTAAATAAAGTGAAGGAAAACACCAATCTCAAAGCTGTAAACAAATTAACAGATCCAAAAGAGGATTTGAGGGGTGGTACTATACCAATTTGTGCTGATAACTCATTTGTGTAGTTTATTTGTCCATGTGGAGTTAACTGGTGATAGGATTTGTCAGCATATCCGATACGCCGCTGCTTGTGCAGGTGAGACACAAAGGCATCATCCATCTTTTCACGAGGTGGCAGAGAGACCACACCTTTCAACACTGCCATGACATACTGAACCTGAGTAGACGTTAAGGAGTTAACACTACAAATCATAAGTGCTAAACACCTGCATGCTTCCATAGAGTGCACTAACCTGACTGGCTGACAATGTAAAATCATTTACATTAATTTGGTGAAGTCTGTACATCCTGTTGTGTTGATGTCACTTGTACTGCATCAAGCTGGCACACATCTCACATCTACCCGGGGGGTGTTTACATGGTGGTTGGAAGTCAAAATGAAGATGCAGTAGACCACCTCAATATAAATTTTTATTGTTAACCATACAATGACTTGACAGATAACTTGATGCATATACTGTACTATACATCTAAAATCATTCTAACTAAGTTAAAGAATATTATACTCTTTTAATGTTGTCCTTTACCTAAAAACTGACCTTGAAATCCTAATACTGTACAGTGGTCCTTCGGTTAACGAACGGTTCGATTAATGAAATTTTGGTTAACGAATTTGTTTTGAGTATACCGATCGGAGACTGTAACTCCAGTTACGGGGTAATCAAAGAGATACAGTCCCATAAATGCTTTTGAGTATGTGGCCCCTGACCAACACTGGCCCAATGTACATTCTGGAGCCAGTGCCTGTTTGCCACCAATACAGAGACAGGCCCACCAATTGAAATTTAAAATGAAACAAAAATAACATGTGACGATAAAATTGATCAACACAGTTTTTTATTTAGTTAATTATTTATGCTCAAATGGCAGCAGACTCATCAAAGAAATGCAGCCTATCACAAACAATTATCAATTAGGAAAAAATTTATGATAAAATTATGGTTAACATTTGACAATACAGGTATACATTCAAACTTAAAATGGGTTAACAAGCGAAAAAAAATAAATAAAAAACACAGATCCATGTGATAATAAGCTTGATCAAAACAAAAACATATCAACAGTTGATAATAAAATTTATTAACAAAAACAGGGTAAAATTGGATGAGACTAAAATCATCTAAAAACTAAACATGATAACATAAAAGACTAATAATAAAATTGATTAAAACTTAAAGTAGTTAACATTTCAGGGAAAACATTATTAGGCAGGTTAAAATATGATGACAAACAAAGCTAAATTTTGTTTAAAACTTTTCTGGATAAACATTAATTATCACAACTGAGAGGTTAAAAAACACATTCGATTTTCAATCAGATACCGCATTTCCTCTAGGCTGGGAATAGATCTTCACTCACATGGAAATACAGAGGAAGTACAGTACAGTACTGTATCTCTTGGATTTGTAATTTTTAATTGTTCATGACTACAGTAGTCTATTTATTAATTAACCCAGAAAATGCGCTTAAAGACTTTCGTGACTAAATTATTTAAGAGCATGAAAAGTTTTGTTGTTGAAGTACATTGATGCATTATAATATCAAAAGGTACTTTGTGGGTGTTTAATGTAGGTCTCGCCCTAAGAGGTCCCAGTGGGGCAAGTGGCTATATGATTAAAAATTTATAAGCCAATTATTCAAGTCTCTCTCTCCCTTCCAAGCCACAGAACTGTGGTTTGTTGTTATGGATAACAGGTACAGTGTGGAAAAATGAGAGATGTACCTGCTTGACTGTTTATATTAGACCTTTGTAAGAAGGAAATGTGTTTTGATACCTGTAATAATAAAAGCTAAAAAATCTCTAGAATATGAATATGACTGGACATTATTGATCTTATTATACCAAGAGAAACTATATATGTAATGCATGAAATATTGTATACGGTACTAATAAGACTGTGACTTACTGACACACAAATAATTTATCATTGCATTGAATATACTGTACTACTGTACTGCAGTACTGTATATGAATAACTAGTGTATGACTTACAGTAACTGTTAGAAATAACTATAAAAAAAATGTTAATGATCATCCAATCTAAGTTTCACATCATACTGACCAATTGAAACTAAATGTCTGCCCAAACAATATATTTCATGCATCTCTTTCACCAACAAACCTGCCAAACATTCACAAGTCAATGCCGGTTGTCTTTTTTTACCGGCTTTTGTCCAAGGCTGTCACCCAGTTGGAAGCAATAACAATATTCAGTAGTTAACAACCTGCACTTTGTATTTTGGCTATATGGTATACTGTACTGTATAGTTACTGTGTCCTCTTCACTCTATTCAGAAGTTGTGAGCAACATCCAGAGATGGTGTTAATTGAAGAAGAGGCTTTTAAGTTTCTTAGAGAGAAAGGAAGTTGTAAGTTTGATGACCCCAAAAAAGTCATGTAGTAATAGGCGCGATGTATGCTTCACCACCAGCCATCCGATGCTCAGCACTGTGTTAACCTTCCGGCCATCCAACCTCACCATCACACTCCCATCACTCTCAATTCTGTACTGATACTTCCTAAATAAAGTGAAGGAAAACACCAATCTCAAAGCTGTAAACAAATTAACAGATCCAAAAGAGGATTTGAGGGGTGGTACTATACCAATTTGTGCTGATAACTCATTTGTGTAGTTTATTTGTCCATGTGGAGTTAACTGGTGATAGGATTTGTCAGCATATCCGATACGCCGCTGCTTGTGCAGGTGAGACACAAAGGCATCATCCATCTTTTCACGAGGTGGCAGAGAGACCACACCTTTCAACACTGCCATGACATACTGAACCTGAGTAGACGTTAAGGAGTTAACACTACAAATCATAAGTGCTAAACACCTGCATGCTTCCATAGAGTGCACTAACCTGACTGGCTGACAATGTAAAATCATTAACATTAATTTGGTGAAGTCTGTACATCCTGTTGTGTTGATGTCACTTGTACTGCATCAAGCTGGCACACATCTCACATCTACCCGGGGGGTGTTTACATGGTGGTTGGAAGTCAAAATGAAGATGCAGTAGACCACCTCAATATAAATTTTTATTGTTAACCATACAATGACTTGACAGATAACTTGATGCATATACTGTACTATACATCTAAAATCATTCTAACTAAGTTAAAGAATATTATACTCTTTTAATGTTGTCCTTTACCTAAAAACTGACCTTGAAATCCTAATACTGTACAGTGGTCCTTCGGTTAACGAACGGTTCGATTAATGAAATTTTGGTTAACGAATTAGCTCCCATAAGGATTTTCAGATCGACTAACGAACAAAACTTCGATTAACAAAATCCTTACGACAAACACGTTTTGTTGTGCGCATCAGCTGATCGGCCAGTCCGCCAATTCAGTAATCAGTTCTATGTTTACATTCGTTTCCAGTGGAGTAAATATCAAGAAAGTTGGTCTCTTGAATATTTCTGCATTTTTTTACTAAAATTATTGAACATTCTGAAATTTAGTTAACATATTGTTAGTAAAGACGGTACTGTACAGGGAACAGTTTTTGTGCACCCATCAGCTGATTGAATCACCCAACAACGCTTCTCAGTTTAACATTGTTTACAGTGGAGTGAACATCCAGTTTGTCGGTCTCTTGAATATTTTTTGCATTTTTACATTAAAATTATTGGTCATTCTGAAATTTAGTTAACATATTGATAATATACAGTGCAGAAATTATTATGAAACACAAAGAAGGCATTAGAACCAATGCACTCTGTAAAGAATATGGCATGTCATCATCGACTGCCTCTACAATCAGCTGTTTGATATGTAAACAAAGCTGCCAGGAATACGACATCCACACTTCAAAGTAAGTTAAAATACAGTATTCTATTGTTTTTTATTTATTATTGTACAGTATACTGCATTTAGTTTATATTTAATGTTTTGTTAATTTCATTACCGGTATACAGTACTTTGTATGTATACTGTTTCTGTGAATTGGAACCAATTATCCAATATCCCATTGAAATAATAGACTCGGTTAACGAAATTTTTGGTTAATGAACGACTCTGTGGAACGAATTGTGTTCGTTAACCGAAGGACTACTGTATTCTTAAATTAAAAAAAAAAATCACTATGTAATGAAGAATGCGATACAGTAGCAGGAAAAAATAAGCCCATAATTTAAATGATATAATGCCTATAACTAATTTCTAATTACTAATTATTTGGTTTAGTTAGTTTTCAAAGTAAAGTATACTGTTCACAACACTGATTGTCATTTTCAGGTATGGGGTACCAGTAATTGTAATTTGAAATTTATTGTAATTAATGATATTTAATTGAAATTGATTGCAATTAATAATTTTTAGTTGTAACTTATTAAAAAAATTAAAATTTTAATTGATTGTAATTAATTAAAAATTTACAGTACTGTAACTGACAAGTACTGTAATTGTAAATTAACTGCAAAAATTACTGGACAGTATGTTCAAAGTGACAATACTGTACAATAATTAATACAATGTTTTAGTGAAAATGTAGGATTTCAATGATTGCAGTAATTTCTTTGTTAGCCAGAATTTTTAATCACTGTAACTCCCCATCAGCCGGATTTATTTATTTTTATTTATTTATTATTATTTTTTTAGAGAAATTCCGGGATACAGTGGGGTATGCTATAACGAACAGATCCTACTACGAATATTCCTATAACGAACGGTTTTACCTATAAAATTGAGAATGCTATAACGAACGCAACTCCTACAACGAACGCGGATGAATACCGGACTATTTCGCCTGGCGCATGAATATTGTTGTACCGCGACCCACAACAAGAACGTCAGGCGCCATCTTTGTCTCAATGTGTAGCCAGTGCACCACTGTTATTGTTGAAATTTCGTCTTTTGATGTGGAAATAGAGTTATTTGTATAAATATTTTGTTATACAAGTGTACAATTGTGACAATGAATCGTCCAAAGCGAGTGAGGAAGCTCATAACTCTTGAAACTAAGAAAGAAATCATAAAGAAACGTGAGGATGGAACAAGCATTGCGAAACTTAGTGATGAGTATGGGATGGCTAAATCGACTATACCGTATGTACGATTTTAAAGAATAAAGAGGAGTCGAAAACTGTGCAAGTGGCTAAGGGAATCTCTAGACTTAGCAAAGCAAGGTGTAATGTGATTGAGGAGATGGAAAATTTACTCTTAGTGTGGATAAAGGAGAAAGAAATGGCAGGTGATAGCATTAGTGAAGCTATAATTTGTGAGAAGGCCAGACAATTGTTTAAGGACCTTAAAGCCAAGACTCCCAGTGCAAGTGATAGTGATGTGCCAGTGTTTATGGGTACCAAGGGGTGGTTTACTGGTTTCAGAAGGAGAAATAAAATACATAGTGTTGTGAGACATGGTGATGCTGCTAGTGCTGATAAGGAAGCAGCGAAGGAACACCATGACATTTTTTTGAATATTATTAAAGAGGGAGGCTTTGTTTCTCAGCAGGTATTCAACTGTGATGAAACTGGACTATTTTGGAAAAAAATGCCTCGCCATACATACATTACCAAGGAGGAAACTTCTGTCCCTGGCCATAAGCCAATGAAAGACAGGCTTACCCTCCTTCTTTGTGCTAATGCTTCTGGTGACTGCAAAATAAAGCCACTCCTTGTGTACCATGCAGAAAACCCCAGAGCTTTAAAAAACACTAGGAAGACCCGCCTTGGTGTTATGTGGCGGTCAAACCCAAAGGCTTGGGTGACCAGGAATTTATTCTCTGAGTGGGTGATTGAGGTGTTTGGACCCAGTGTTCGGGAATACCTCAGGGAGAATAATCTTCCACTGAAAGCTTTGTTGGTGATGGACAATGCACCAGCCCACCCTCCTAATTTGATGGTTGATTTGCCAGAGGAGTTGAACTTCATCACTGTGCACTTCTTGCCACCCAACACAACACCTCTCATCCAGCCCATGGATCAACAGGTAATTTCTAACTTTAAGAAGCTGTACACAAAGGCACTGTTTAGAAAATGTTTTGCGTCCACTTCTTCCAGTGATGTTAGCTTGAAGGAATTTTGGAAGAGTCACTTCAATATAGCAGATGCCGTATTTTTAATTACCTCAGCCTGGAAAAAGGTTACTGTGAGGTGTCTTTGTGCTGCTTGGAGGCCATTGTGGCCTGAATGTGTCCTTCAAAGAGACTTTGAAGGCTTCGAAGAGTTAGAAGAAGAAGCTGTTGTTTATGAAATTGTGGCTCTGGGCAATTCCATGGGCCTGGAAGTGGATGATGATGATGTTGAGGAGTTGGTGGAAGAGCACAGTAAGGAATTGTCCACTGAGGAGCTGCTTGAGCTTCACAAAGAGGAAAACGAGACACTGAAGCGGAGCTTAACTTCTGAGGAGTCAGGGGAGGAGGAGGACAAGGAGGAAAGCCGCATCATTCCGGCCAAAGATCTCAAGGATGCGTTCTTTTGCTGAAGCAAACTGTCCAAGCTTGCTGAGGATTATCATCCTGATGTTGGTTCTGTGCAAAAGGCCATCAGTGTGTTCAATGACAATGTTATGAACTACTTTTGGAAGGTCCAGAAATCAAGGTTGAAGCAGCCAACCCAGGATTCCTTCTTTACAAAGATAACAAAAGAACATACAGACAAAGTGCCTGTGAGACAGTCACCAAAGAGGGCTAGGAAGGATGACTCCTCTCCTTCCACCTCTTCTCAATAATTCTCTCCTCCCCCCTCCCCCTCTGCCTCCTGTCCTGCATGCTGAACAACACTAAGGTAAGATAAAGTACCGTATTTTTTATATTTTCCACAGAATTTTTTCAGTGTTAAGTGGTTGTATTTGGGGGCCTGGAACGGATTAATCCTATAACGAACGAATGCTATAACGAATGAGGTTCTGGAACCAATTACGTTCGTTATAGCATACCCCACTGTATATCTCTTCATTCTGGATATGGGAATGAATTTCTGAGGAATGCATCATGCACATTTCTGGAAAATGTAGAGAAAATCTCTTTGTTCCACGAGTGGGAACTTATTTTCAAGTGATTGCATTATGTTTCAGACATGGGGACGCATGTTGAGCGAGTGGGTGGGTAAGCTCCAAGTTCTTGTGAGCTATGATTGGACACTACTGGCATGTAACTGCAAGGGATGCCTATGATTGGCTGATGCATCTCGCAGACTATCTCCTCAAACTCTTGCATCATAACACTCTTAGTTCATTGTCTGCTGCCATTGTACAAGCTTGTTAGCTCGCTCACTGATGTTTTCACAAATGATCGATGCCTATGATTGGCTGATGCATCTCGCAGACTATCTCCTCAAACTCTTGCATCATAACACTCTTAGTTCATTGTCTGCTGCCATTGTACAAGCTTGTTTGCTCGCTCACTGATGTTTTCACAAATGATCGATGTCATGTAGTACAGTATGTTACTGTACCACATATAATCAGCCAAGAATACCGTTTAAAGCAGTATAAAGACATAAAAAGTGATTACATTATGCATAGTGTAATACAGGTATACATTCAGCAAGTGTGTAAGTATGGTGCCATATTATGCACAGTGTGCTATACATTCAGCAAGTGTGTCTAGATGGTCCCTTGGTTAACGAGCACAATCCGTTCTAGAAGGTTGCTCGTTAACCGAAACCATTGTTTCAATGGGTTTTTGGGTAATTGGTTCCAGCTCACCGAAAATTGCCTAAATTCAACAAAAAAGGTAGAAAAATACACTTACTTTGAGGTGTGTATGTAGAAGGCTCCTGGATGATGATGATGCTGATGATGGGAATTAGAATGGGGGTGGAGGAGAAGGGAGAAGTGAAGGCATTGGGGTGGAAGAGAAGTCACCCCATGGCGCCATTTCACCCATAAAATTTTAGTTCTCTTGGTGTAATTCAAGATTATTTTCTTTAAATCAACACTGCACTGAATTATATATTGTCAATATGTAAAATAAATTTCAAAATGACCAATAATTTGCTTGCACACACACACAAAAAAGCGTTTAGTTGAAGAGTGTCTCAAGCAAGATGTTGCCTCCACTGAAAAGACACAAAGACTGATGCCTGTATGCTGTGTTGGCGGGCTGGATGGCATGCCACAAACTAGTGACCTTACCTTCAATTATGTTCAATAATTGTTAAAATGACTAAAAAATTTAATATTAAACTTTTAAAATGATTGAATAGTATAAACTTCTTGATATTTACTGAAAAGGTAAGGAATTTAAGCCCTAGAACTGATTACTGTATTGGCGGACTAATACTACAGCTGGAGGACCGCCAAATGCAAGCTAAAACATGTGGAGGTCGGCTCGTAAGAAACTCGTTAACCGAAGTTAAGAATCTTATGGAAGGTAACTCGTTAACCGAGGCGCTCATTAACCGAGGGACCGCAGTATACTAATTATGCTGCTTCAGCCTCGTTTTATCTTTCGGTAACACTGCATTACAACTTATAAAATTCAATCTTATCAGTAATATAAACCATCTCTGTCACATTTCTCACGTTATCAGTACCATGTATAGGATTCGTGATAATGCTCCACTCTCACACAACCTGCCTCTCATCCAGCCCCCACCTCCTCTATCCACCCCCCCCACACTACAGTGGG
Organism: Homarus americanus; assembly: GCF_018991925.1. Taxonomy (NCBI): domain Eukaryota; kingdom Metazoa; phylum Arthropoda; class Malacostraca; order Decapoda; family Nephropidae; genus Homarus; species Homarus americanus. The sequence continues at coordinate 5,693,765 of NW_024757794.1, forward strand.
CGACATCTGTTGGCCGACCATAGCATTTCCCCCAGCTGTTTCGAAACTTCAAACTCAGGTTATTCGAACCCTCACTGTGGCTGGGTAGTGGACACGACTTTTGTGCACGATAGTACATGTGGCCCTGGTATACATACAGTATATGTGTCTGCAATGATAGGTGTGCTTTAACCTGTTGCAATACGTATATTAATATTCCTAAAATATTTAGAGCCCTACCAACATGCCATATCATGTCAATGTTTTGTGAATCAAGCAATTAAACTAGAAGGTCTGATAAGATGGTCGTTCAGTTATCTAGACGATCCGTCCCTCGTAACGCTCTTCAAGAGTATTAGGCGCTTCCCCGTCTGGAGTACTATCACCCTGTCTGGTCCCCGAGATATGCTAGAGACTGTCAGTTGATTGAAAATGTCCAAAGGAGGGCCACCAGAATAATGCCTGCACTATGGTACCTCAGTTAACTAGAGAGATTAGAACGCCGGTGACTACCTAGATTATACTACAGACAACCAAGGGGTGACGTAATTGAAGTTTATAAACATCTCAGAGGACACTACTCAGTCGAATGTCCATATCTGGAGCTGGCAGCCCACAATGGGTCACAGCTCAAGGTTGAAACAGCCACAAGTCCAGAAAACTATGAGGACAAACTTTTTCGGAGTGAGAAATGTCAACTATTAGAACGATCTGCCAGAGTGTTGTGATGGCACCGAGTGTGAAATGATTTCAAGACCAGACTTGACCAACACTGGAGCAGGTTCAGATTTATTCAGAAGCCAGTGCATGTCCAGTACTTGCAAACAGCGCTTAACAGAGACATGACTGACTGCCCAAGTGGTTTACGAGCCAATCAGTGGTGAAGAGGATAAAAGTAAAGGTAATTAGATTTCTTATTTGTGCTTGTGTGTTTTGCCTGAGTGACTGCATTGAAATGCTGGTGTGTGAGTCCCACTGTCATTCTGCCTCATTACCAAACTTCTGAACAAGTGTATGTCCATTACCCTGGCCTTTCTTCAACCTTGGCTTTGCTTCCCCTCCAGCAGGGGAGAAACAACTTTGGATTGTGAATGTGTTATCAAATATATCATATTCATCATAAACTACAATACAGTATACAGTATCACTCATCAATCAAAGATTAGTATGATCACCTGGATACAAGTAGAGAAAATTCAAGTTCAGATTTTAGCACCAAGTTCACAACATCTTAAATCTAAGCATAAGTACAGTATAATGTACTTCGACTATATTTTCACCAAATAGATTTTGTGATAATAAGATTAGCATAGTCAATCAAAGCCATAATCTGCTGAGAATTTTCCTTTAGTTTACACAGTAAAGGGATAGTCTTAACATTTTTAAAAGACACTGTTTCCCAACATTGTTAATACTTTTAGAGAAGAAATGTCATGTCATAAGTTGATACAGTATATATAATGTTGGTTCCTGTGGAGGTGAAAGACAGCTTTATAGGAAGAATGAAATATATAAGTCAGTCGTTTATAGAAAGCTAATGTCTACTTCAGTACAAAGTATTTTAGTGATATTACAGTAGCTAAACAAAATAAAATTGTCATTAAACTAAAAGAACAAACATGGAAGCCCTTTCCACTTCAGTACTAGTTAGCTGAATTCAAATGCAACACACTCTCACCCTCCCCCATCATTCCCTGTCATTCAATTTTTTTTAAACTTCACAAAATGTTTTTTGCTCTACTAGACTCCTGCCACAACAGGACCCTTAAATTATCCATCTGGTTTAGCCTCATCATTCATGCAACACTCCAGCACTGCATATCAACAATACAGTACAGGTATGTCTATCCCCCAAAACTACTACAGTAAAAGTCCAAAAATCCGGATGCCGGAAATCCGGACCACCCGAGAATCCGGACTTTTCAAAACTTACTCTTTTCTTTTTTTTTAGCTGGCTTTTGTGTGTATGTGTGCATGCGTGAGCGCCACAGCTGCACAGCGACAACAAGCGACCACGTGGTCACCACTTTAAAACGAGCAATCAAACTGTGACAACGTATGTAATTTTGAGTCCTACTCTTTCCATTTACAGAGTACTGTACAAGCCCATAATAATGGCTCCTAAAGTAGATAAACTTCATTGTGTGAAGAGAAAAAAGAACACGTTGAAATTGAGTGACAAACTTGAAATAATTAAGAAACTAGAACGTGGTGTGAGCAATACTGTTCTAATGGAAACATACGACATTGGAAAGTCTACAATTTATGATATAAAAAAGGCAAAGAATAAAATTTTAGAATTCACAGCTTTATCTTTAAAACTGCTTGTTTTGATAAATGAAGCATGCTATATTTGCTAATGAATAAACTATCAAAATGTACCTGTTCATCTCTTCTTTATTTCTCCTGAAATTTGAATTTTAAAAGTACTGCCTGAGAATCCGGAAAATCCGAAAATCCGGACCGACCCAATCCCCAATCAGTCCGGATTTTTGGACTTCTACTGTAATTCCTAAACATTATATCAGTAGAAACAATAATGATCATTAAAGTATTTACAGATTAAAACAGGTGCCATCATTCAGAAACACATATCCGGTAAATGGTAGGGGTGTGACCAAATAATATTATACGTATCACAGCACATTCTCTATTAAGAAATAACTTTAAAACTTGAAATATTCCAAAGAAATTTTCATGTCAATGCAAGGGTTAGACAATTAGCATATTTTTTCAACTCTTGCAAAATAAGTTATTAAGTTCCATACACACTGTTCAAATAAAGAAGACATGAATTCTATTAGTCATTCAAATACTGTATAACAAAGATGGGAACCTATAAGAAAAGCAGAAGAGTTAGTATAAAATGATGGATAAACAATATATAAAAGCTAATGAATTTAATATTTATTGTTATCTTACTTTACTGTACTACGAGGGAAGAAGAGTTCTCCTTATGGTGATATTTCTCATGGTCACTTTCACAATATTGCTACATTTATGATCTCATAAACATTCTCTAAAACACAAACCGGTCCCCATATTTTCATGGGTGGATAGTAAGGAGATGAAAACAAGAGTGATGGAGAGAGGAACAAGTTTGGTGAATGGATTGAGAGGAAGGTGATTCATCCAGTGTTTGCAGAAGACACTCTGCTACTGAGAGATTCACAACAAATGCTAATGCTATAAAGGTTAGTGAATTGAGTTTGGAACAGACTAACACATAGTTGATAGTGGATGTGAACAAAAGCAAAATGATGAAAAAGAAAAACGAGCCACTCATTTACTAGGGCCAAACTAACGCAAAATTTGTGAACACATTTCCAATTACTGATCAAACACATTTAAAGCTTAGATGCTAGTTGAGAGCTAATTTGTCTGAGAAACTACCAAAACAAATTTATTTTGAAGTTACACAAAGAAAAAAATTAATTTAACGAACACAAACTCCAAGAGCAAATGATAAACACTGACTGAGGACAAAGACAAAAAAATTTCCCCAAAATACAGTACCGTCAGCGATGAATGTTATGGAGGCACTAGAGTTGGTATAACAAGAGAAACTGTTAAATATCCCCTAAGTGATTCTTTTATACTGTGACATGGTAATTTAAAAAAAAATTCTTCAGACTATTTTTTCTCTCCTTTTTATTATTTCCTTACCTAAAAGTGGGAAGATACTTAAAAAAGATGCCTTAAAACAGTATATCCATCACTTCATCTACAGCTTCTAGCAACCAAACTAGTTCTCCCACCATTTGACATACCTGCACATGGGTCTCTTTGGGGTTTGTCCTTCATAAGATCATACAGCAAGGTTACAGCAAAGTTCTAACTGGTTCAACTTCTGCTAAGAGTTTTTTCTTAGATTTTCCAATTTTTGCTACTTCTATGGCACTCTTTAGTACTTGCTGAGGATAACCTTCCTTTTTCAAAACCAAAGTAAACTTACCGTATATCTCGGCCTATAAGGCGTCGGGGTGCATAAGACGGCCCCCCCAAATTTCCATTTAAAAAGTAGCTTTTGAGCTCTATTCGCTGTATAAGACCAGTACCCCAAATGTGACACTTACCCACTGACTCAGTAGTCCTTTACCAACTATCCTTGGTTTTTTAAAATAAGGCCAATTCACTTCAAGTAATGTCATCAAATGTTACCTGCTGGTGTAGTGTAAACACTAGTGACGTCACTGAAGCGTCTGCTATTTACCGGTAACTGGAACTAATGTCGGTGTCGAGTAAAATTTTTCCATTTACTTGAAATGGATTTACCGATTTATTTGTTTATTTATTTATAATATACTGTAACATATTAAACACACTGCAAGTATTTTCTTTAATTTATACGCTTGCTTCGCACGAGACGATCGGTGGTGGGAGTGTTCCCTCGTCTCGGTGGTGGGACTGTGTTCCCACTGTTTATACAACAGCAACATACCTATGTTGTAGTAAAAATAACATCTTAATTTTATGATGGTACATGCACACAATTAATACTTAAGAGAAATAGAGAAATACAGTCGCCAAGTTAATGTCCATTCAAATAATGGACTCAACTCCCTCCCCCTCTCACACTACACTGCCGGCTCTTCCCTCTCAGAGAAATTTTTGGGGGAAAACCACTAAATTTTAATAAATAATACCTCAAACTAAAGTTAGGATAATACAATTGACATTGCTGGATTCCTTGTAAGACCAGGAATATTTTGAATATA
>NW_024757794.1:5700656-5733187 GCF_018991925.1 Homarus americanus
CACTTAACGCTGGTTTTTTCCACATATATGCGTGAAAATCCTAGATTATTTTTAGATTTGCCCACCACAATCTCTGCCTGACTGCCTTGCTTCTAGCTCATAAAATTATACAAATTACTGCACAGAATATAATTCTATATTGCTGAATTCTTATAATTTGGTGATCATTTTGAATATAAACATCATATTTTGCTTTTAAACTAAAATTTTTAGATAAAAATTTTTCTCTAGGTAACTATTATGGTATCTTTTACCAAAATATATGACATTTATTCAAAATATTCCTGGTCTTACAAGGAATCCAGCAATGTCAATTATATTATCCTAACTTTAGTTTGAGGTATTATTTATTAAAATTTAGTGGTTATCCCACACATCCTCTTGGGACGGTTGGTGGGGGTGGGGAGGGAGGACCAACCCAACCATCTGTTACCGTGAAGAATTATTATTTTTTTTATTAACTGAAGATATTTGTTTTAGCTCATAAAATTCATACAAATTACTCGGTCAGAATATAATTTACATTGCTGGAATTTCTATAATTTGGGTGATCATTTCGAATATAAACATCATATATTGTTTTTAAACTTACAATTTTAGATAAAAAAATTTTCTAGTAACTATGGTATTTTGTCCAAAATATATGACATTTATATTCAAAATATTCCTGGTCTTACAAGGAACTAGCACGTCAATTATATTATCCTAACTTTTAATCTGAGGTATTATTTAATACTAAATGTTAAAACTCTGGAAGGGAGTGATTGTGGGGATGTGGGAGGTTGGGACTGACCCCGTTGCTAAAGAGGGGAGGCAAGGTGGGGTACTTCTTGACTGACAGATAGTGTCGTGAAGATTATTTTTTATTGTCTTAAAGATATTTGTTTTAGCTCATAAAATTCATACAAATTAATCTGTCAGAATATACTACATTGCTGGAATTCTTATAATTTGGTGATCAGTTTTAACATAAACATCATATTTTGCTTTAAACTTACAATTTTAGATAAAATTTATTTTTTTATTAACTGAAGATATTTGTTCTAGCTCATAAAATTCATACAAATTACCCGGTCAGAATATAATTTACATTGCTGGAATTCTTATAATTTGGTGATCATTTTGAATATAAACATCATATATTTTGCATTAAACATACAATTTTTAGATAAAATTTTTTCTCTAGGTAACTATGTTATCTTTTGTGCAAAATATATGACATTTATATTCAAAAATATTCCTGGTCTTACAAGGAATCATATCATCAATTATATTTTTCCTAACTTTTAGTTGCAGATTCCCATCTCCTTGGGGCCGGTTGGTGGGGGTGGGGAGGAGGACCGACCGACCATCAACGGCTGTGTACTGTAGTGTGAGAGGGAGGAGTTGAGTCCATTATTTGAATGGACATTATGGCGACTGTATTTCTCTATTTCTCTTAAGTATTAATTGTGTGCATGTACCATCATAAAAATTAAAGATGTTATTTTTACTACAACATAGGTATGTGCCTTCCAAAAGTGGAGTTTAGGGATAGGGCGGTTTCTGTGGAATTAATCCCATATGTTCTGTTGTTCCTTACTTGTAGTTCATAGCAGGACCCTCTGGGTTCAATTGACCCACGTTAAATTGAGGTACAACTAATGTATATATATATATATATATATATATATATATATATATATATATATATATATATATATATATATATATATATATATATATATATATATATATATATATATATATATATATATATATATATATATATTTCATAATCGCAGTCATGGACTGAATATTCTATGCAAAAAATATAAATTTTAAATGAATTATTTCTAGTGTGGTCGACTTCCTACACAAAGATAGGCTATAAATAGCCTCCTTATCTCCTCTCCATCTGTTACCCTCTGTTCTGAGAGAGAAGGTCTTGGTAAATAACTTTTGTTTGTTTATTTTCATTGTTTGTCTAATTTATCATGTTGTATCAAAGTAATATTACTAAAAGTTTTAGGCAGCTACCAAACAGGGAGATTCTACTGCCTGGGAAGATATTGGAAGCATAATGTGCAGTATTGTCTAATGGTAGACCCTACTTCCATATGGCATCACGAAAATTGTGACCAAGTCTTAGGTTGCTGATCTATCTTTCTCTTCCTTTGACAACACAACATACATACAATATAATGTTTCTCACCTTTGATCTTTTTTTTCATTTTTGCATTTATTTATGGTTGATTATTTAAAATAAGGCCAATTCAATTCAAGTACAGTGAACCCTCACTTTACGCGGTCAATTGAACCCACGGCGGCCCGCGTAAAGTGAACAACATAACATATGGGATTAATTGAAGTAGAGACCGGGCCGACCCCCAAACTCCACTTTTTCAGACACAATACCTACGTTGTAATAAAAATAACTTCTTAATTTTATGATGGTATGCACACACAATTAATAATTAAGAGAAATATCAATAATATTAGGTTTTTTAACACTTACATTAGTAGAAAAGATGGCTGGGCACACGGGGATGGGGGGTTGGTTCCGAGGCAGAGGGAAGATTATTGGCCCTCACCTGTATCACTTGTATCAATTGTATCACTATCTGCCACAGAGGCTTGCAGGGCCTCTTTGTCAAACCCCTCAAAGTCCATATCCTCACTATCATTATCACTATCACTGACTTGGGCCGGCTGTGGTGGGTGGTGGGTGAAGAACTCGGTAATGTTTTGATGACTAGGCGACCTTGTGCGCACCCTGCTCGCGCCGCTCTCCGCGTAAAAGGGTACACACACCGCAGAAAGTGAGCATTCCGGTTTCGGCAGGGTACCGTGTAAACGTGGAAACGCGTAAAGTGGGACCGCGTAAAGCGAGGGTTGACTGTATTGGCATCAAATTTTACCGGCTGGTGTACAGTAGTGTAAACACTGGTGACTCACTTAAGCGTCTGTTATTTAACTGGAACTAATGTCAGTGTGAGTAAAAATTTTCCATTTACTTGAAATAGATTTACCGATTTATTTATTTATTTATTTATTAATAACATACTGTAATATATTAAACACACTGCAAGTATTTTCTTTAATTTATAAACTTGCTTCGCAAAAAAGGGAGGCTATACCCGGTAGGTGAAGTTGACCTGATACATTTATGGTGAACATTAAGGACCAAACTCCAAATCCGATGACGTGACTTCGTGTTCATCATGCTCATCCTAAATTAACCACTGTCGGTAGTTTCAATAATTAACGCAGTCATTTACTGAATATTCTTTTTAAAAAATAAATTTTAAATGCATTATTTAGAGGAGATAAGTATTATGATCAGTAAATATACAGATATGCATTACTGACCACCTCGAACACAAAGACGGCTAAAAATAGCCACAGGCGGTCAGTGTTAAGGTCACTTTCCCTTTCTTGTCTCGTCACTGGCAAATGGGGGGCGGGGGGTGATGATAGCAGCTGTGTTTATTACCAGGGTATATTGTTCTTTTACGGTATGTTAGACAGGTTTATCATACATTTTTATTATTTTAATATACCGGTAATCTTAATTTTAATCCAGCTTCCCAAATGTAAGTTTCAGTATAAAATAATTAGTGGTAGGACCTTGAGAGTGGTTTACGATGTTTCCATCACCACTCTTGACACGGTAAACCACAATATTTAAGAGGTAAGAATTTTATACCTGGTGATTAAGACGACCCCCTAACTTTGGGCTGATTTTTTTACGGTTCAAATTCCGTCCTATAGGCCAAGATATACGGTATCATTAATGTCCTAAACATTTGGATAAATCTATTCAATACGCTCATATGAGTCTGATCCTGTAACATTAAATCTTGCTGATTTGTACACCATTAGCTGTGTTTTTCTCAAGCCACATACAAATTCATATAATCCTGATACAACTGGTGGCAAGCAGGGGATACCTGCCATATTTGCAAGATCATCATCATACTGCCACTGTAATGGACCCATTTTGTGGAAATATTTAATGGGAATATTTTTACTGCACTTTTCCTCCAAATCTTTGTGTGTGAGTACATCCATTTCCATCTTGTTAGGTAAAGTAACAGCCCCTGACAGTGTCTTTATGAAGAGCTGGACCTAAAAGGAAAAGAACACTATTGTGAGCTAAGCATAACTACTTATCAGTTGTTATTTACTAAAAGAAACAGTATTTACAGTACTGTATCCGACAACTAAACAAGAAGCCAGTACATTATCTTCATGCTGAAAGGATGAATGGGTCCCTCAGGTCAGATGACCCATTAGGGACAGTGTGTATATAGCACACTGTATATACTGTAATAAGCCATCTGTACACAAGGAGGCAGTATGGCTGGCACTGTACTTAAATGCCTTCACTTCCCCAAATCCAAAGTTAGGTGGGTACCCATTTACAGTTGCATGGAGTAGGAGTGCCCCATGATTGAACCAACCCTCACTGCACCCACATCTTCATATCATATTGATGATATGAAAAACCATTTACATGACCAGATACAGGTAGAGTAGTAAGCACTCTGTGCAGTCCTGCAATACACATTTTCATATACAGTACAGTATATGAAACTTATAAATTTTTGAAAAATTTTCACCATGTGTTATGTACTTTTGCAGATACTTATTCTAAGATAGTTTTAACTCGCATTATTTTTAATTGTTGATGTGATAGTGTCATCACTAACTTTGTTACTCACTTAAAGACCTTAGTTGTTGAAGCGCAGTAATAACATTATAACAACACAACCTGTCATGCAAATTTCTAAAGTTGCATTCAAGCTACTGTACAGTACTTTGGACTGCACCAACCTGCACCACTCCACTGAATAAGGTTCAATGTGCAGGTACAATATATGCTCTTGAGGAATGTCTTCTTTTTTTTTTTTAACCCTCAATACCCTGGGTGATGCACTAAGTTGCCTGACTAGCGCACCTCAGGTGATGTACTAAGATGCATGCTATTTCCCGCCACTGTTTAAATGCCCAGCGTGGGTTATCAGGTTCCAGTATGACTACAGATATTTGCCTGTCACGCCACACGCTCGGTGACAGAGAAGCTCCTGAACGTAATTATCTACTTTTGCTGTTTCATTTCCATTGTTTGTCCATTTTATCATATTGTACCAAAGTAATATTGCTAAAAGTAGTGTAGTTGTAGTGTAGTACAGTGATATCCCCGTTAGCCGGAATAATTGGTGCAGGGCACTTCTGGGAATGAGAGATTTCCAGGCAACGAAACGACTCTCTCGAAGTCGGAAAAAATCTATCATCCCCTGAATTTTCCGGGTAACGGAAAAATTTTCTCGGAAGTTCCAGAATTTGCCCATTACATCATCTCTCAAACCCGGAAAAATATCCCTCATCCACGTAATTTTCTTAAATTTTCCAGGTAACGGAAAAATGTTCTCGGAAGTTCCAGAAATTGCTCATTACATCACCTCTCGAACCCGGAAAAATATCCCTCATCCCCAGAATTCTACGGGTAACGGAAAATTTTTCTCGGAATCCCAGAAAATGCACCTGATTTTCATCTCATTTGCTCTACCAAACACAAAGACAGCCTGACGACCAACTGCGTGTGTGTTGGCGAACACTTTATATGAAAAATAATGCCAATAAAATATTCTAAATTAATTATTTATAGGAAATAAGTATTATGATCAGTAAATATATACATTATTGGCCGTCTCGGACACAAAGGTAAGCTAAATATAGCTGGTAAGTGCGTAGGTGACCACGAGCTCATCTGTCAAAACAACATTGTCGCCTTATATCCCTCCCTCAGCGCTGCCAGGGAAGTTACTAGAGGATCAATATATAGTTCTTCTTAATTATTTCTCATTGTTTTATCATTTAAAAAGGTTAAAAATTATTTTTGGAAAAGTTTACATTTTCTCGATTTACCCCCGTGTGGGGGGTACTGCCAGCGGCACCCTTATCCAGGGCTTCAGGGTTAAACAGGGATTAGCCCACCCAGGCACAGGTCAATGACCCACATTGGGACCTGGGGGTCAAAAAGGTAATACAGTAATAATAATAATACCTGTAATAATGATAATAATTCATAATAAAACAAATTTATAATAAAAAATACAAAAATAAAAATAAAAATAACTGGAAAAAAAAAAAATAATATTAATGATAAAGAAATTAAAAAATAAATAAAAGTGAGAAACGTTATACAGTACAATAATATCTCCGTTACCCGGAATCCCTCAAACCTAGAAATCTCCAATAGCCAGAATTGAAATTTGCTCGGAAAATCATTCCCAAAGCCGGAATTTTCCAAAAATTTCCGGCTACTAAAATTGTGTTGTCTAGTGCAAATTATAGCATGTTTATATTCAAATTAATCAGTATGTTACAAGAATCCCAGCTATGTTAATTATATTCACCCAGGTCATTTCACTGGCTTTTTATAAGAGAGAAGCTTAGTCATCTAAGAACTGATAAATATACACGCGTTAGACCTGGGCCTGTGCCAACTGTCAAACGTACTACCTCCCCTCCCCCCATGCCCCCTCGCTCGCTCCCACCCTCTCTCTCCCCCCATCTGCTCGGCGTTGCTGGAATCCTTGTAAAACAATGAATAATTTTAATATAAACGTCATGTATTTTGCACAAGAGAAAATAATTAATCACCTGTATCACATTACAGTAGTACCTAGGACGTTAACCGGCGCATGACTGTATGTATGTATGTGTGTATATATATATATATATATATATATATATATATATATATATATATATATATATATATATATATATATATATATATATATATATATATATATATATATATATATATATATATATATATATATATATATATATGTTATGTATGTATGTATGTATGTATGTATGTATGTATATATATATATATATATATATATATATATATATATATATATATATATATATATATATATATATATATATATATATATATATATATATATATATATATATATATATATATATATATATATCTGATAACCACAAGGAAAGAAGAAAACACGAAGTTCCCAAGCGCTTTCGTGTAATTCACATCTTCAGGGGTGAGTACAGACTAAAGAAAAATACAAACCAAGGTGTATATATACAGAGGAGGGTGAGACCGGGTCCACAATGGTCAGGTATTAGGTAATGACCCTACTAATCTTTAAATAGCACACAACGGTTGGTGGTCAGGTCAGATGGTCAGGTGACCCGACCTTCTCACCTGATTACAAATCTTCTTAATTACAAAATTGTCCAGCTTGTACATGCCGTTACTCAAATTCATGTTGAATGCTTCGGTATGTTTGATAAGACTAGATTCTATGATGTTCCTACTATCAATTGAATTACATGGTAATATTGAGGAGGCATTATCCCAGTCAATGCAATGCTTGTTATCCCTCAAATGAACAAACAGAGCATTGGATTCCTGGCCTGTCCTAACACTGTATTTGTGTTGTTTAATTCTAGTTGCAAGATCTTTACCTGTCTGGCCTAAGTAAAACATATTACATTCCTTGCAAGGAACTTTATAAATGCAACCAATTGTGTTGTTGGGGGAGTTCTTGATTAACATTTGTTTAACAGTGCATGAGTTTTTAAATGCCACATTGACGTTCCAGGTTTTTAGTTGTGAAGGAATGTGTGAGAAATTTTTGTGAAATGGTAATATTAAGATATTCTTATGGTCATGGGTGGGCTTGGGATCAGTTCTATAAAAAGTTTTCTTAGTAATGTTTAGGCATTTGTCTATGAAAGATCTAGGGTATTTAAGGTTTGAGCCAATATTATATATATATTTGTATTCCTCATCAATGAATTCCGGACTGCAAATTCTCAAGGCATGTAAAAACATTGTTGAAAATACTGACTGTTTGACTTTATTATGGTGGGCAGAATAATAATGAATGTATGAACACACATTAGTTGGTTTTCTATAAATACTAAACTTAAAAGTGTTACCTATTCTGTGTATCAGACAGTCTAGGTGAGAAGGTCGGGTCACCTGACCATCTGACCTGACCACCAACCGTTGTGTGCTATTTAAAGATTAGTAGGGTCATTACCTAATACCTGACCATTGTGGACCTGGTCTCACCCTCCTCTGTATATATACACCTTGGTTTGTATTTCTCTTTAGTCTGTACTCACCCCTGAAGATGTGAATTACACGAAAGCGCTTGGGAACTTCGTGTTTTCTTCTTTCCTTGTGGTTATCAGCATATACCTAGATCACGCGCACCTACAGTGATTTAAGATATATATATATATATATATATATATATATATATATATATATATATATATATATATATATATATATATATATATATATATATATATATATATATATATATATATATATATATATATATATATATATATACATACATACATACTTTCCCTCACCCTAGCAAACTATTTAGCATAGCATAACCAAACAGCCTCGCAAGGACCAATAGGTCTGTATATAATATGTGTGCACGCGCTAAAATGACGTAGTATATTTTAATAATGTCTCATTGTCCATGGGTTTTCTTACAGTTTGGCTGTGAGTTTTCTATTTTGTCTACCTGCCAGTTCAACAGGACTGCTAACCATCCTCCCAGCAACTCATATGCCATCCCAGACCCACAGCCTTTATGTATGGTGCAAGACAGCAGTCCAATACATACAAGTCAGGCAGTCAAGCGTTGGATTGAGGCGCACCCGCAGATTATTCTATTGGACTGGCCCCCTAAAGGAGCCAATTGTAATCCAATAGAAAATCTATGTGCGCATATGGTTGTTGAATGGGATGTTGAGGAGAAAACGAGGGAGGCAGTGAGGAGACACGCACATAATGTGTGGGAGGGAATAAGGAGGAGGCCGAACATCTGCAGCAATCTGGTAGATTCCATGCCCACCAGATTGCATGAAGTTATAGCAGCAGATGGAGGTTGGATACAGTATTAACCTGTGGTCAAGAATTAAATCTCCGCCCCCGACGGTGCCTTGTAGGGGGTGGCGGGGGAGTTAGCTCTCTGGTGTAAACTCGTTGGGGCCACATAGACTTCGTTTCCTAACTCTCGGGAATTTGTCCAGGTATTTTACTATGTGGTTTTACGTCACTTCCCATAAATATGCTTACAAAATCTATGCATTAATATGCATAACTCTTGGGAATCTGTCCAGACATTAAATATATGTTATATACTACAATAATCACATAGATATGTTTACAATGTTTATGCATAATAAATGTGAAAAATATTTTTGGGTTTCAATTAACCAATAGTCATGCCTATAAAACAATCTTGATGCTCTAAGTGCATGTATGTGTTAAATAACGAGTAACTGATCCACATTATTTTGGTAAATAAAGAAATGAAAAGCAAGCACTTAGCCATATGGATATAGTTCACGGAAGAAGGGAAATAAGGATGAACCATGGTTTTGATGGAAACAATGTGCTCTGGGAAGATGCTCACAATGACGAATGGGAGAAACCTCTTTATGAAACATGTTACCTACTATGGATGAAGCTTAATGTTACAGGAACGCACGCACTCACGCACACACGCACACACACACACACACAGTGTAACTTTGTGTGACACGTTGTCTGACATTGGGTGGCTTTAAGCGAACCATACACTTGATATTACAATTTATGTATCCTTCCTGTCCATGATTTACAACTACAGTGACCCCTCGTTTAACGAACACCTCGGTTAACGTAATTTCGATTAACGAACTGCCTTCCATAAGGATCTTCAATTCAGTTAACGAAAAAAAATTCGGTTAACGAAGTTCTTACGAACCGACCTCAATATGTTTTCGCTTGCACTGACCGGGCAACCAGCTTTAGTATCAGTCCGCCAATACATTAATCGGTTCTAGGGCTTAAATTCCTTACTATTTTAGTAAATATCAAGAAGTTTATACTATTCAATCATTTTAAAAGTTTAATATTCAATTTTTTAGTCATTTTAACAATTATTGAACATAATTGAAGGTAAAGTGACTAGTTTAATGCGCGGCATCCAGCCTCTTAACACGGCAAACAGGAGTTAGTCTCTCTCTGTTTTCACTGGAGGTAACATCTTGCTTGAGACCCTCTTCAACTAAATGCTTTTTTTTGTGTGTTTGCAAGCAAATTATTGGTCATTTTGAAATTTATTTTACATATTGACAATATATAATGCAGTGCAGTGTTGATTTAAAGAAAATAATCTTGAATTACACCAGAGCTAAAATTTTATGGGTGAAATGGCGCCATGGGGTGACTTCTCTTCCACCCAAATGCCTTCTCTTCTTCCTTCTCCTCCACCCCATTCTAAATCCCATCATCATCATCATCATCCAGGAGCCTTCTACATACACACCTCAAAGTAAGTGAACTTTTCTACCATTTTTGTTGAATTTAGGAAATTTTCGGTGAGCTGGAACCAATTACCCAAAAACCCATTGAAACAATGGTTTCGGTTAACGAACTTTTCGGTTAACGAACGACCTTCTGGAACGGATTGAGTTCGTTAACGGAGGGGTCACTGTATAACTGTAGGGTAAAAGTTACAATATCATACTAATAACACTGTCATGTATTGATACTATGACTAGTAACCAAGCTACAGAGCACGATGAACATAAGATGATTATGATAGTGAAGCCTGGAAGGGTTCATATCATAACTTGTGTGTTCGTGCGTATGTTGCCCAGTGAGAGTTACCGTGGGCCTCCATGTACCCAGGTGGGATGGTCAAAGTATTACACTATAAGTGTGTCAAATGAGGACTGACTGATCCACATGTAATTTAAAGTTTTCGAAATATGTAGTTAAATTAAACAGGATTTTTCATAAAGTTATGCGAATGATGGGAAGCATCTTGGTCTGACACACACACACGTTGTGTGGAGTCACTGGGTGGTCTGGAAGTGTTTATTTCCATTCATACTTTCGTAAATACAAGCTATGGTATTTTCTCTTCATGTTCATATATAATGAAGATAATGCAGAGTATAAAATGCCATATACAATATTTATACATAATGTCATCTATACAGCCGTACTATGACTGTGTGTGTTCGTGCGTGTGTTGCCTCGTGATAGTTTGAGTGGGCCCCCGTCCAGAAAGGACACTGTTCTAACCTCCAGTACCGACCCAGGTGGGCTAGAGATTATGGTTTCCGAGTGTACCTGTGTGTGTATGTACCTGTGTGTGTACCTGTGTGTGTATGCCTGTGTGTGTGTCTGCTTACTGCATTCTGAATAGACAATGTTCTCAGGCAAGCAGTGGCCAAAGACAATTAATATATAATAAATGATTTATCAGGAATGTCAAACTTCAATACTATAAAATGAGTTAAATAAAGGAAGAAAAAGTTAACAAAAATAAATACATGCAGTACTGTACATGTGACTCACCTGGATATCAAACAGAGGAAAAGGGCAGACCTGGAAGGGGATACCAATGAAAGCCATGGAGGGGTACTTAGTGTTAAATAGGTGTTTGTACAGCGGCTTGACAATGCGGTCCTCAACAGTAATGCCACAATCCTCCGTCAAGAAAGGGAATGTGAAATGGTACCCTAGAATTAAAATGAGATGGTACGTCTTAGACAATATAAAATAATTAATCATACAAGTTTCTATCACTTACTCACCATAAATAATAACAATAATATTAATAATAATAATAATAATAATAATAATAATAATAATAATAATAATTAATAAATAATTGAAAAAAAAATGAAACAAATATACTACATTAACAATAATAACAATAATAATAATGATAAAGGACCATAAATAAATACAAAAATTAAAAGAAAAAGATTAATTGTGAGAAACGATATACATACTGTATGTATGTTGTGTTGTCAAATTAACTCTTTAGGTGCGTAATTAAATTTCGCGCCGGTTCCTGAAAAGTGTCAATTATCCTGCCAAAAATGAATTTCATATAATCACATTTTCTATATGTTTTTCCTAGAGAACTTTTAGTATATTTTCCAAATCTGGAACAAAAATTCACATATGTGTGCAAATTTTAGAGAAAAAATGACATTTATACCCAAAAATGCAGGAAATTGGTATAAATCAATGTCTGGTATATGGCAAATAAATTTAATCAATTTGGTTACTAAACAGCAAATTTAGATATGTATTACATATTCAGATAATATCAAACAAAATAGTACAAAAATAAGCTATATTGCATTCAGGAAATACTCCTATACCTCAATACATAATATGTCCGCATGTCGTCTCATTTGGGGAAGTTTTTTCAAGGCCGTGGGATATCCCCGCTTGTCGCATTTAATTAATATAATATTTTGGGCGGGTTTACCCGCATGTCGCATCCAAAGGGTTAAGAGAAACAATCGAAACCCTGCAATTGTATGTAAATGAGGCAGAAAGTCAGATCAGCAACCTGGGACTTGGTCAAAATTTCCGTGATGCCATATGGCAGCAGGGTCTACCATTAGACAACACATTATGCTTACAATATCTTCCCAGGTGGTAGTACGTACCTCCCTGTTTGATAGCTGCTTACTACCTACTATCTACTAAAAATAATGTTGACGCAGTCATTCCCTGGCAGATGTCAACAACCCCAGCAGAAGGCGAGTCTCGCTAATCAACATTTGTTTAGATACCTCGTCAGGCGGGTCGCGATAGATGGTCAGGGTAGGAAAGCTGGAGGTGCTTTGGTGTCAACAGAAAAGAAGGTATATGAGATATAATTACACTTAATGTATTATCAGAAGTTGGTGTCAAAAGATATTCAAATGGTTGTGTGAAAGTTGTAGAGATGTCCAAAGCTTGGTTTTTGTGTTTATAAAGGAATCCAGCTCTCTCTAAACACTACAGAAAAGTCCAACAACAAATAATAACATAAAAGTAACCAACTCCTCAGAGATCTTCTTGTAAGATATTTCCCTACAATGTATGGTTAAAATGCTGAACTTTTCATTCAAATCATCATGTTCAATAATTCTTAACAAAAACTACATTTGTTTTGGATGATAATGAGAGCCAACATGAACAGTATTAATATGAAGTAAAGAAGAGATGTAAATGTGGACAAGAGATAAGTATGAGTGCGACAGTACAGTATGTAAAAATTGTTTGGAAAAAAAAATTCCTGAAATATCCTGCAACAAGTACAGGAATAGCTTTACATAAGAACATACGAAAATAAGGAGTCTGCAATAGGCCGGTTGGCCTGTGCATAGCAGCTCCTGTCAAGAGTTACAACCACCCTCTATCGTCCATGACTAGTCTCCTTTTAGAACATTCCAGCATCCCAGCACTTACTACAAAGTTGCTGAGCTTGTTCCACTCATTTACCACCCTATTTATGAACCAGTTTCTTCCTATCTCACTCCTGAACCTAAACTTATCTAACTTAAATCCAATGCTACGAGTCCTATCCTGCTCGGATATTATAAGAACTTTATCTATATCTCCTTTATTGATTCCTTTCACCCACTTAAATACTTCTATCATATCTCCCCGCACTCTTCGTCTTTCTAGAAAATGCAAATTTGGTTTCTTTAATCTATCTTGATAGGGAAGGTTTCTAAGTCCCGGAATCATTCTACAATAAGGGCACCAGAACTGAACAGCATAATCGAGGTGCGGCCTGACTAGCGCAAGATATAATTGCAATATGACCTCCGCACTCTTATTACTTACACTTCTAGATATAAAACCTAATACTCTGTTTGCTTTATTTCAAACATTAACGAACTGTTTTCTAGGATGAAGGTCCGGGCTTACGAGTACCCCTAAATCTCTTTCACAAATTGACTTCTCTAGGTTGATGTTGTTAAGGCTGTATACATTGACAGTATTTGTTCTTACCTGTGCAATATAGAATCATATCAGCCTCAGCTGAAGAACCATCACCAAACACAAATCCATTTTCTGTTGCAGACACCACACCACGAACTTGACGAACATTAGGAGGTAACTCTGATGGTATTGGTACTGGGTGGTTGTGTGATATTAGCACCTGAAGGGTAAATCAAATTAATGTTTGCACTACTTACATAACTCTATTCTATAAAAAAAATATTTCAAAATTTATCTGGGAAATCTGTTCCTGAAACTTGTCTAAGCTTCAGGTTCCATCAAGGACCCTAACACAAGCTGAAGGTATATCCACTAAAGGAGCTACAAAAAAAAAAAAAACCTGGAACTTGAAGTCTATGCAAGTCAGTAAATATGGATACATTAATAACTCCTGATAATTATTTTTTGTGGTGTTACATGTTACTTATGCAAGATGACACAATTTCAAGTTTGCCTGGGAGTAATGCAATTCAAATTTAAGGAAATGCAGAGGGTAGGAGGCCTGTGGAACAGCTTACCATCATGAGCCATGGAAACAACAAAAATATTGGGCTACAAATTAGTTCTGGATAAGACTATCAAAATAGGGGGATCCTACACATGCCACTGGCCTCCTTAACCTTATATCTAGGTGGGGTGACCAGTAGGTGGTTAAAAAAGTACTGCATACATGCTATATACTAAAGAACCAATTACATTTTTCACTTTACTTGAGTACAATACTGTACAGTAGACAGGATATAACATGCAAGCACTGAATACTTGAAAAGGCAATTATCATAGGTAGCTTTTCCACACATGTTATAAACTAGGTAGTAAACCAGTAGCCAGTCACAGATCACATACAGTAGAGGCCACAGCAAACATTAACAATCCTAAGAATGTTGGCTTTAGCAGTATTTATTAGCCCTCTCAGCCTCGGAGCCTGAGACACATACGTGCATGAAAACTTACGCTCAGCCTTGGAGGTTTTTGCCAAAAAATCGTTGAAAAAAACAATTTAGGCCTCATTTCACTAACATGGAATTGTTTTATTAAATTTAATGGGGTCTCTTCTAGCATAAAATTTTCAGAAAATTGTATGAAACCATAAGAAATTTAAAATTCTTGAAATATAAGTCACTTTTTTTTAGTATAAGTTGAAAAAGTAGGAAAATATTTAGTAACAACCCGATTTCCATTCACATTTGCCTTGTATTATGGTGTTCATTGATATGTATTATATACCAAAATAAAGAACAAAGCATGAAGAATATCGTGGTATAAGGAAAAATAATATAACACAAAAACTCATGGAATAATTAAAGGGCAGAGCGGCACACCCTCCTCTCACTCTAATAGCCAAAGCAACACTGGCTTCATGCCGTGCTGCCAAGCGCACGATGACCAAGACTGTCTTGGGGAAGTTGATAAGGCCCACACAAAGAAAATGACATCTGTCAAATGGCATCCAAAGTTCAGTCAGTTTCACTGAATAGTTTTTGAGTTACAGGTAGTTCTGCTATAACGCGATAATTGTGTTCTTGTAAAATATCGTGTTATAGAAAATCGCGTAATAGAAATAACAGGGCTTATGGAGAAAATAGGGTTAGGTGCAGATTACTCGAAATCGAAAAAATTTAGTAGTTAGCCTAACAACAAAGGATAGCACAGTCTAAATAAATGTTACATTCATATCTAATAATGAAATCATACAGTAAATGTAACACTTTACTTGATGGGGGAGAAGGGTGATTTTGAGGTTGATAAAATCGAGCTTCTCTTCAAGTGCTATATACTTTCTTTTACGATCATCACCGGGAATTCTATCACCAAAACGCTTCTTGTTGATATTCTTCTTTACTATATTCACAGTTAATACAGTGGGGTATGCTATAACGAACGGATCCTACTACGAATATTCCTATAACGAACGGTTTTACCTATAAAATTGAGAATGCTATAACGAACGAAACTCCTACAACGAACATAATTTAACTTTTTTTTTTCTAATTTATTGTTTTATTATTACAAATATTAATGATATTCTTTATTTCAGGGGTTTAGATGCATATTTATGCACTTTTTTACAATTTTTACAATTTTATATTATATTTTTCAGTGTTAAGTGGTTGTATTTAGGGGCCTGGAACGGATTAATCCTATAACAAATGAATGCTATAACGAACAAGGTTCTAGAACCAATTAGATTCGTTATAGCATACCCCACTACCACAAAATTGGAGAAATAGTAAGCAAAAATCGCGTTATAGCAAACAAGCGTTCGCGTTATACAAATATCGTTCCTAATTCATAAATCGCGTAAGAGCAAATTCGCGTTATCAAAACACGCGTTATAGCAGAACTCACTGTATTTGAAAATTGAGCCCATTGGATGCCACGTTGGCGTTGCAAGGCTGAGCGTAAATTTTTTTTGCCTTTTATGTTTGATGCCACAATGGCGTCATGCGAGGCTGAGAAGGTTAAGACATAACCTGCCTACAAGGTGAAACAGTTTAATTATCAAGTATCCTCACCCTCCAAGCCCACTTCCCTGTGACACAATTGACATGTGGCCACCCCAAAATAACTTGGGGTCAATTGCTGGTAGACATACAGACAGTTACTGTAGGGATGATCGAAGGTGGGCAATAACTCATATTATTTTTTATAAAGAACCTTTGACTTTGATGTAAACCTCATGGGTTTAAAATCTTTGTAAAAAGATAATACTCTTTTGTTCCTTGATACAGAATGTGTCTCATTCACCTGCCTGTGGCCAGGGCTGCTAAAAATAAAGTTTTTGATGTACAAAAGTAAAGAGAAGTACAGTCAACCCTCGCTTTACGCGGTCCCACATTACGCGTTTCCACATTTATGCGGTACCCTGCCGAAACCGAAATGCTCACTTTCCGCGGTGCATGTACCCCTTTACGCGGAGAGCGGCTGGTGAGCCGCGCCATTTTTGGATCCAAACCTCCCGCCATCTCTCCTGCCATCCGCCATGTTGTGTAAGCAGTGTGAGTAGGTTGCGCAGTGTGTGTCTTTGTTGCGTTATCAGTGACGTCATATGACGTATCGGACTGTAATTGGGCCATGCATCCTTACCTCCCTCCGCTGCTAGCTGTGATTGGTTTAAAGTAATATGACGTATCCACCCGCGGGAGGGAGGGAGGAAAGACGATGCTTGACCTAGCCGCGGCAGTTTCATCCCTCCAGGCCACATCGTGTATACGAAATTCCATTGTTCTGTAAAATGGCATCAGCCGGACCACCGCCCCCAGAGAGAAACCTTTCCTTACCTGGACCCAGCCGCCCTAAGCCAAAAAAGACACAACGTTCCTTAAGCTACGAAATTAAGTATAAGATCATACAAGAGTTGGAGAAAGGAACAAGACAGGTTGATCTCGCGCGCCAGCATGGTGTTAACGAGTCTACGATCAGGACAATTAAGAAGGATGCAGCCAAGATAAAGGAGCACATGAACATCACAAAGTCTACAGGTGCTTCTATGATCAAGTATTTCCACAACCAGGTGCTTCTGGAAAAATTACTTGTGAGCTACTTGGTGCGTCAAGCGCGACGGAACATGGCGGTGGACACGCGCTCAGTTAAGGAGTACGCACGTGAACTGTATGCTGCAGTGTCACGAAAGATGGGAATTACAGAGCCCAAACCCTTTAATGCTTCCTCTGGGTGGTTACAGAGGTTTAAGAAGAGGAACAAGATCACCAATATCAACATTGGTGGTGAAGAAGCTAGTGCTGACCGTGTTGCGGCTAGGGAATTTCCTCCGTTTTTGCGTGAGATTATGGAGGAAGGACAGTACACCGACGACCAGGTGTTTAACATGGGCGAATCTGGTCTTTTTTGGAAAAAGCTACCTTCCAAGACCTTCGTTGTGAAGAATGCCAGCAAGTGTCGGGGCCGGAAGTTGCAGAAGGAGCGCATCACCGTCCTGTTTACCACCAATGCCTTTGGTACCTGTAAGCTCAAGTTATCGGTGATCCACACAGCACGCAAGCCGCACGCCTACAAGAGCATGGACATGACCAAGCTAAATGTCCACTGGCTGACCGCACGTAAGGCGTGGATGTTCTCTACACTGTCCCTCTCCTGGTTTGATGACTGTTTCGTTCCCGATGTGAAGAAATTCTGTGAGCAACAGAATGTGCCATTCAAGATTTTGTTGCTGCTGGACAACGCACCAGGACACTCGCCCCTACTGTTAGATCGTCACCCCAACGTAAAAGTGGTCTTCCTTCCTCCCAACACTACGTCTATATTACAGCCCATGGACCAAGAGTTAATCTGTAATGTAAAAGCTGCATTCTCTACTAAAAAATTCAAGCTCCTGAACGACTACACCAACACCAGGGAAGAGTTGCGTAACCTGAGTGACACCAACACCGATAGCAAGAGCGAAGACGACGAGGATCAACAGTTGGCAGAGCAAGAAGTACTTTTAAAACAATTCTGGAGAATATTCAACGTCAAGAAAGCTGTGGACTTCTTGGTGGAGGCATGGGATCAGCTGTCTGTAGCAACTGTTCGTCACGCATGGAGACATGTGTTGCAAGGCATTCCGGGCGTTAGGCAGAGTCAATCTGTGACTGGTGAGGTTCAGACTGTTGCAGTAGCAGTGGACCTTGCCAGAGAAGCTGAGCAGAGTGTTACAGCTGCAGGCTTCTCCGAGACCACCAACGACGACATCCTGGAGGTGATAAGGGATCCTGATGTGACTACTGACGACATGGTAGATGATGATGACGTCAGTGAAGAGGCAAGTGGTGCGTCATCCCAAGAAGAACGCCGCTTATCCCATAGTAATGTTAGGGGTGCCATCGAGTGTATTGAGAAAGCCAAGCTCCTCCTTTCCGACGACCCTGACGCAAACAGGTATGAAATCTTCACTACCCAGCTGTTGCAGACTATGGAGCCCTACATCAAGGTTTATCACGACAACATAAACACCAGCCGTCAGCAAAGCATAACAGAGTTCTTCGCCCGCAACCCACCACAGCCAGCCCAAGCCAGTGATAGTGACAGAGGTAGAGACAGTGATGATGACTTTGAGGGATTTGTCAGGGAGGCCCTGACAAGTGTGGATGACAGTGATGGTGACTCACCTGAGGGCCAGTAGCCTGCCCTCTGCCTCGGAACCAGCCTCCATTCCCGTACGCCGACCCATCTCTTCTACTAACGTAAGTGTTAACCCCAACCTTGTTTTTTTCTAACCTAACCTTCAGTTTATTGACTGTTCCCTTCTATATTATGTGTGGGTGAATACCATCATAAAGTTAAGATGTTATTTTTAGTAAAACGTACGTATTGTGTCGGGAAAAAGTGGAGTTTGGGGGTCGGTCCGGTCTCTATTTCAATTAATCCCTATGTTATGTTGTTCACTTTACGCGTTTCTCACTTTACGCGGGCCGCCGTGGGTTGAATTAACCGCGTAAAGTGAGGGTTCACTGTACTGTGGAGTCTGTAAATATACCAATACTGTTCTTCCTGAGGCACCTTGAAGTCAGGGCAGTTCTCATAATACAGGACAAACATCAAGGGAGCCCCTCAATCCTTAAACTGCCCCACCCCTAATGAATCTGTGCAAATTTGGGTTAGGCAGACCATTTGCTTTAGTTTCAGCTGATATAAAATCAAGGGAAGGTTACAAACTACTTACCTGGCTTCAGGCTCTACCACCAATTAGGATTTAATCCTGAAAATTGAATATCATGCGAAAATGATTAGTACTCAAATGTTATTTAACTTTAACTTACTTCTTTTGCTACTGTAGCCAATTCCAGAGCAATGTCTAGGCCAGATGCTGAAGCCCCCAACACCACAACCTTAGAGTCTTTATATGGAGAAGGTTCCCGGTAATCATGGCTATGGGACTTAGGACCATGAAATTTATCGATATCCTTTATTTCTGGCATTTGTGGAAGAGAGTAGTGGCTAAAATAAAGAAGAGAGAGAGATGCCATGCTTTAAAAGCATTCTTTAAACATCAACAAAACACACAAGAACAAAACTAAACTGCCAAATGTTATTTCCCTTCATGTAAATTTGGGTACTATACAGTATATTCCAAAACCTCCTAGACTTTTATCTTGTTCTCTTCTCTAACTTTCAATCTCATAAATCCCACTTCCTATACTGTACTGTATTAAGATATAGGTGATGTAATATGAGCTAAAAGAGTAAAACTACAGTACAAATTCTTTATCTTTACTTTTTAAGTTTATAGTCCTGTTATTAACAGCTTCTAAGTAAAAGAACATAACCCTGTACAGTACCATAATACACTACAAATACACTGTAACAATAAATGCCTTACTTACAACTATTTTCTAAAAAATAGAAGAAAAATCTCCTTTACTATCAAAATCAATCCAGACCAAAGAGCTTTTACATGAAAAAAAAATCTCTTCATGATCTCCTTAAAAATAATGAATCATTTTATTTTTCCAAATGGAAACATCAAGGGTTATAAGTTAAAGACAAAATAAAGACAAAATATTTTGATGGGTTTAGACAAATTATGAATTAAAAAATAAGAAATGATACTTACCCATTACACACAAGAAGAGCATCACAGGTGGTGGTAAAGACCTTCTTGGATTCCAGGTCTCTAACAGTAATGTCCCAAGCTGTGTAACTCTCATCCTGTTTCACTGGTTTAACCTCCTCTACAAAATGGCCATACTGAAAATAAGAAATTAAATGAGGCGTCCTGCATCGTAAGGTGCATTCAGACCATCCGGGCAAATCCTGATTTCTGTTGGAAAACACTATTTTCGGCCTAGCTCTATATGATGGTAGTTGATAAGATCTCCTTACTACACTGTAAGTAAGGTTGAAAGCCCTTTGAAAGTAGGGTAGAACATCGATTTGTGGCAGACAGGAAATTATTGTCTTGGGTTTCGCATTGAAATGTGCTCTCATCCTGTTAGTGAGAGGAGTGGACGGCCAATCACAGCGGCCAGCCTACAGCCTTGTTCCCCGTCTCGGCCAATGAGTGTGAGCATCTGCTATCTACGTCACGGCCCCTCCAGCGGGCGGGAACTACACTCGGATATCGATTAAAGAAAAAAAAAACATAAGCGGGTGGAAGTTTTGCTGTTTCAAGTCAACGCTGCAACAGCCCAGTATATTACTTCATGACATGCTACCTACCATCTGCAAGTTTTTATTTTTTTATTTTTTTTAAATGGGGTTTAGCCCACCTTGGCACAGGTCTCTGAACCACATCGGGGCCTGGGGGCGAAAATGTAGTAATATTAATAATAGTAATAATAATAATTCATAGTACTGTACTGTAAATAAAATGTATAAAAAAAATACAATTAAAAATAAAATAATGAAATAATAATGATAATAACAAAGAACCATAAAGAAATAAAAAAATGGAAAAAAATTTATCAAAATTGAGAAACGATATACGTATGTATGTTGTGTTGTGTTGTCAGTAGTAAAAGAAACAATTGAGACCCTGCAATTGTGTGTAAATGAGGCACAATGTCAGATCAGCAACCTGGGACTTGGTCACAATTTTTGTGGTGCCATATGGCAGCAGGGTCTATCATTTGACAAAACATTATGCTTCCAATATCTTCCCAGGCAGTAGTACTTCCCTGTTTAGTAGCTGCCTACTACCTATAGTCCTTTAGCTTCAAAATGTATAAAAAATAAATGCTGCATCTCAAAAAAGAAGAAAAAAAAATAATGCATGTTTGAAGTTAGAAAAACTTTTAGCACGGTTTTCTCGGTTTCAAATTTTGGCGCGAGTAACCCATACGAGGCGGGGCACCTCAAATATAATTCTAATACTGTACCATCTCCATATAATTATCCCACAAGCAGTTTACATCCTTTCTTCAAATTTACCATCGCCTAAGAATCAAACTACTTTCTAGCTAACAATCAATTAATCAGTCAATTGTTCAAACCTATTTTCTAGCTAACAATCAGTCAATCAGTCTACAGTATTGTCCTAACTCCTCTTCCGTGTTTGTGTGGAGCAGAATAAAAGAAAGGAAACAGAAACCTCAATATGGGGTTAACAAAATTTGTAATAAGTGTCAGAAAAGTTAAGAAAGTAATTAGAAAAGGTCAATAGAAACACCCACACATATGTTTATACTGTATCATCAACCTGTACATTCAATTCATTTACCAATCAATTTCCCAACAGCGTAACATATGTAACAAATGACAGTCGAGTGTTTGTTCATTCTCTTAATATGTTAATTCCTTACAGTACAGTAGTTTCCTCTTTCACAGTAGCACTAAATGACATACTGGATGTCCAAGAACGAAACCAACAATTATAAGGTTAAATGTTCAATACAGTATACATACTTATACATGTAACTATTTTTACAGTATCTTCCTCATCCCCAGTTCAGCAAATACATTTACTACAATCACATTCTTACTCGCACTCCAAAAACATAATGCAAAACCTTGGCCCAGATGACTGTATCAGCCTTATGAGAGAGATAAAACCAACAGTGAGAGAGAAATACAAATCTTGTGATTAATGCAGGATGTCAGGGTGAGTCAGCTATTATTTCCAGATGACACTACTCAAAAGGGAAATTGAGAAGAAAATTTACAAATGTTAGCAAATGAGTTTGTAAAAAAAAATATGTGTTAGAGAAAAGTTGATAGTGAATGTAACTTATAGTCATGAAAATAAGTAGAGAAGGGAGACAGGGAGAAATACAGTATGGGTATAAGCTTGTAGTGAGATACTGTAGATTGATGAAGTACTGTATAAAGTTTCAGATACAGTGGGGTATGCTATAACGAACGGATCCTACTACGAATATTCCTATAACAAACGGTTTTACCTATAAAATTGAGAATGCTATAACGAACGAAACTCCTACAACGAACATTTAAAAAATTTTTTTATTTTTTTTTACTAATTTATTGTTTTTTTTATTACAAGTATTAATGATATTCTTTATTTCAGGGGTTTAGATGCATACAGTACAGTGACCCCTCGTTTAACGAACACCTCGGTTAACGTAATTTCGATTAACGAACTGCCTTCCATAAGGATCTTCAATTCGTTTAACGAAAAAAATTTCGCTTAACGAACTTCTTACGAACCGACCTCAACATGTTTTCGCTTGCACTGACCGGGCAACCAGCTTTAGTATCAGTCCGCCAATACATTAATCGGTTCTAGGGCTTAAATTCCTTACTATTTTTGTAAATATCAAGAAGTTTATACTATTCAATTATTTTAAAAGTTTAATATTCAATTTTTTAGTCATTTTAACAATTATTGAACAAAATTGAAGGTAAAGTGACTAGTTTAATGCGCGGCATCCAGCCTCTTAACACAGCAAACAGGCGTCAGTCTCTCTCTGTTTTCACTGGAGGTAACATCTTGCTTGAGACTCTCTTCAACTAAACGCTTTTTTTCTGTGTTTCCAAGCAAATTATTGGTCATTTTGAAAATTATTTTACATATTGACAATATATAGTGCAGTGCAGTGTTATTTTAAAGAAAATATTCTTTATTTACAGCTAGTTTAACTTTGAAAAATACGTGTTGCCATTGTTTGAATCCAGCATGGGGCCTAAGAGATCAAGAAAAGTGATTTCAATCCAAATGAAGCAGGAAATAATAAAAAAACACGAACAAGGTATTAAATCAAATGCGCTATGCAAAGAATATGGCATGTCGGCATCAACTGTGTCGACAATTCTTGCACAAAAAGACAAATTTAAGGAAGTGAACGTGAGAGACAAATCTACAAGAGTGTTTAAAAGTAGATCCCTAATCGTAGAAACTGAGAGGTTACTTATCATCTGGATTAGGGAAAAACAGATGAAAGGTGATTCAGTTTCTGGTGATTTCATTTGTGAAAGAGCCAGGGAGATTTATGAACATTTAAAGACAGATCAACCTAGTTCTTCAGGAACAGAATTTGAAGATTTTCGGGCTAGCAAAGGCTGGTTCGAAAAATTTAAGAAAAGAAGTGACATTTTAAGTGTTGTTAGGCATGGTGAAGCTGCTAGTGCTGATAAAGAAGGGGCAGCAAAGTTTTTAATTGAATTTAAAAAACTGATGGAAGAAGAAAATTATCTTCCACAGCAAGTGTTCAATGTTGACGAAACTGGGCTGTTCTGGAAAAAGATGCCCAAAAGAACATTCATCACCAAGGATGAAGCCTCTTTACCTGGGCATAAACCCATGAAAGACCGTCTCACTCTATTGCTTGGTGCCAATGCTTCAGGGGATTTCCGACTGAAGCCTATGCTTGTCTACCACTCTGAAAACCCCAGGGTGTTCAAGCAACAGAAAGTGGTAAGAACAATGCTTGGAGTTTATTGGAAGTCCAACCGTAAGGCATGGGTGACAAGACAGTTCTTTAATGAATGGGCTATTGATGTGTTTTGCCCCTCTGTCAAGAGCTACCTAACCACCAATAAACTTCCTTTAAAGGCTCTTCTCCTCATGGATAATGCTCCTGGTCATGACCCTGACCTTGCCAGAAATTTGGAGTATAAATTTGACTTTGTGAAAGTGTTGTTTTTGCCTCCAAACACTACATCACTCATACAGCCAATGGACCAGAATGTGATCAGCAACTTCAAGAAGTTGTACATGAAGAAAATGTTTAGGAGGTGTCATCAGGCAACTTCCATTGATCCTGAACTAACACTGAAACAGTTCTGGAAGACACAATTCAACGTCCTGGAGGCTGTAAAATTGATTGTGTCATCATGGCAAGAAGTCTCCAATAGAACCCTCAATTCTTCATGGAAAGCACTGTGGCCATCAGTAGTCCATGATTTTGAGGGATTTGAGGATGACACAGAGTTGGACCAGGAGATTGTGTCCATTGGTCAGTCATTGGGTCTTGAAGTGGAGGAGAAGGATGTGGAAGAGCTTGTGATGTCTCATGAGGAGGAACTTACTCCTAATGACTTGAAGGAACTGGATGAGATGTTACGGGTAGAGGCTGACAGTGGTGAGGAGGAAATTGAAAGTGATGACCATATGTCAGCTAAACAGTTGAAAGATGTGATTTACCACTGGGAGAAGTTCAGGGAACTGGCTTCAAAGCACCCAGAAGTGGAAAAAACTGAACTAACTTTGTGTCATGTTGAGGACTCAGTGGTCTCCTTCTTTAAACATAAGTTAATGGTGAGGAGGACAGATGCCCCACAGACCACAATTGACACTTTCTTCAGTAAAAGGCAGAGGGAACAAGATGCTAGCCCTCAGCCTTCCACTTCAAGAAGGAGAGAGGATGTTCATGGTGGAGAATCTGTCAGTCCAGAGGTTCCTGACATTTTCATGGAAGGTGACTCACCTTCCAAGAAGCAGTAAAATGCTTCTCCTCCACCTCCACTTCCTTCTCTTCTCCCTTCTCCTCCTGCACCTCCCACTTCAAATGCACATCATCACCATCATCCAGGAGCCTTCTACATACACACCTCAAAGTAAGTAAATTTTTCCGCCATTTTTGTTGAAGTTAGGAAAATCGTTTCCTTTACACATAACCTTAAATAATAGTGTATAAATAATAATATAATAAATGGACAAAAATACTAGCAAACTTACGATTTCATTTATTGAAGTGAACATCGGTCCTTACAGTAAACAATACAGTGTACAGTATATACAAGTGTGATGATTGAGGCTTATTAAAAGCCTGACCAGTCAGAGTTCAAATAAAGCCAAAATAAAAATCCGTCTAAATAATCCGTCGATAATCGAAACCGTCGATAAAAAATCCGTCGATAAAGAGGGAGTACTGTATTTATGCACTTTTGGTTTTACAATTTTATATTATATTTTTCAGTGTTAAGTGGTTGTATTTAGGGGCCTGGAATGGATTAATCCTATAACTGACGAATGCTATAACGAACAAGGTTCTAGAACCAATTAGATTCGTTATAGCATACCCCACTAGGGTGTGTCATAGGAGGGAAGATCAGCTAAAACTAATGGCCCATCACTTTTTTGGTAGATTTTAGTGTATATAAACAGAAAATAATTTCAGTTTCAATATTTTGCAACCTGCTAGGTAAATTTTAGCGTGAAATTCCACTAGGGTGTGTCATAGGAGGAAGATCAGCTAAAAACTATGGCCCATCACTTTTTTGGTAGATTTAGTGTATATAAACAGAAAAGAATTTCAGTTTCAATATTTTGCAACCTTTTGCTAGGTAAATTTAGCGTGAAATTTATCGAAAATCTAACGTACAGTTGCATTAGTGCATTACACCAAATAGTGAACAATGCTTTCTGACTCTTGGCTCTTTAAATGAACCCAACTAACAATATTTTTTTCTGCTCATAGACTGATGTACGAGTGTTGATAATATTTATGGCGGCTGCTTGTGTCAGGACGAGAACCGTAAATCCAGCCATCTCAGTCACTATCTTGGGTCTGGGAGAGCTCCTAGCCTGGAGCTGCCTACATTGGAGAGATGCTTTTGAGATACGGCAGGTTTTAATCAGCGCAAATCATGAAAAGAACCAAAGAACTTACACAAACAAAGACATTGCCAGTGATAAGACCAGCTGTTCTAAGACAGTACACCCCTGGCTAACGCCAGTTCAAGCCTCCAGTCATAACAGTCAGAAGAAGATTATGAGAGACTGCTAGCCAGTTGGGAAAAGGCAAGAGATATCTCTTTGGGAGAGGAAAATCCAGTTAAGGACAGCTTTTGCCAAGCAACTGACCAGTTATTTGACATAATTACTTGCAAGTGCCCACTGTTTCTGTCCTGAGTTTGATGCATCGTGACTGTAAACTGGAGGCCCATATCTCCTGTGGTATTTGCAGCGGAACTGGAAGATCTTGTGATCGAATCCGGTATTGGTCAAAGAACAGAGAGAGAAGACTGCCAGTATAGGGGCTCTCTATGATTTTAGCCAAGATATTCGAGTCCAAGAGACAGGAGGCTGCCACAGAGAGACAGAAGAGGGAGAAGAGTTGCGAGGAAAAGAGATTCTGAGAAGGCCTTAGGTGAGGTAAAAAAGGTCAAGGATTGGAGTCAAGATGATTCAGAGTTTAATGATTTCCCATGGCTGATCCGAAAAGGACTAGAGAATGGTGATTGTCCCAACCCAGAAAAATAATGATCCCAAACCTTCCAGGCATAAGATTCGGGAAGGTATATAACTTGAGCATAGCTTCCACAGCATGCGACAATCATTAATTGGTCTCAGAGAAACTGCAGAGATAGCAACAGCTGCTTGGATTGACGGTGGTTTGATAACACCTGATGAGATGTTCACCTTGGTGATAGATCATAACAAAGTAAGGAGAGCTCAGGAGAAACTTGCTGCAACCTAGAAGAGGAGTTTGATAAGGGATAAGAGAAATGGAATCAATTGTTTGTTCTTGATGGAGAAGGGATGACACTAAAGGTTCATGAAAGCTGAGATTCCCACAAGTTGTTCCCTCGCCATGGTGAAGGGAGAACACTACCCCTGCTGCAGTGAACCAGGAGGGAAGTACTGTATTTGTGGCATTTCACCCAGAGAAAGATGACATCAGGAAACCAGCTGAGATAGTGGTGAGATAACATTGTGAACTGGGTCTAGAGAGAGGAACGAGACCAGACCCCTGCAGGCCATTATTGAGGGGACAACACCAACACGAACAGGGTAAGGCAGGGGGTCATAAGGTGGATAGAGCGAAGATTGGGAGGCTGGTCTGATTGTTTGTGACCTCCACACCGTCCAGTTGCCACTCAGACACATCTGATCCAGGAGCTGGATGGCAAGACTCTTTCAAACAGCCAGATGGTCTGGTCCTCTTGGCAAGATGCTGGACTCTGCCACTGGAGTTAGAAGAACCGAAGTTTTAAAAAATCACAGTTGGTCTCTCCACCTCGTTGAGAGCTTGCACATACCGTCATTGACTCCACTCCGAGTAATTGACCAGTACTATGGTTACATGATTTGCAGTGCCATCAAAACTGGGGTCATACCTGATAGACTTGCTACCTGCAGATAGGTCCAGTCTCACATTCTAGGTAAGGCTCACAACGGCTCTCTGTAGGTTCTGCAGAATTTGGGTCACATCATAAACTGAAAGGGAACTCAGCTTCACAACCTGAGATTTATTGTCCAATCTTTATCGTAGTGCGTTCACTTGCCAAATTGGTCTAACACCAAGGCTAAGTCATCAAGCCTCCCGAAGTGTCCCATGTTCTTCCAGCTTGAGCCCTGGAGGAGTCAGCCAAGGAAGGTTGTCTAGATTAGGAGCAGGACTGTGAGGAGATCTTCCTGGGTATGCCTGGTCCTGAGGCAGTTCTGGCAGACAATGCTCTGCAGTAAGGATGAGGAGGAGGAGAGAAGATGGCAGTCAAAAAGATCTGGATATGAGACTATGAGGGGATCTTGGCATGACTCTAATCAGTTGGCATTATCTCTATCAGGAAGACCTGAAGTCAATCTAGGTGCCAAGACCACTGATCTCATAGATCTGATAACATCCAGGCTGGCAGTGAGCCCCCTCTACCTGGGTAGCCTCACCAATGTTCAGAGCCGAGCTTCTGACAACCCCATGCATAAACTCCTGCCTGGCCCCCACACCCAGAGATAGAGCTGCCAGGTACAGCAAGTGAGCGAGAGGCCAGCAGTCACGCACAGCCAGGAGAGAGGAGGGCATCCCAGCTGATGTGCAGTGTGATGAGCAGAAATATAGCTAAAGAAAGACATGTTCTATGGTGTGCAGCAACACCGGTCGTAGTGTAGTAAAACCGCTTTTGTATTTGATGATTTTGTTTTCTAAAGGCATTATTAAATTTAATAAATGTCAAAGATCAATTCGCTTAATTATTCGATCATTTTCATCCTAATAAATTAACCTGGATACATTTATCATTTTAAATAAGCCATTTAGTGGTGTTGGTAAAAGGGTGAATACTGAATTTCATAAGATTTCGCTAAAATTTACCTAGCAAAAATGAAAACTTTTCAAATCTGAAGATATCACATGATTCTGCACATAGAACTACACATCATTAATACAATAATACCATACCGATTTTTTCAAAACCCCCAAAAAAATTCATTCAGAGTGACACAATCTCTATCACCCCTGTACCTCATATCTGGGAATAACTCCGTCAGCCAATGGAATGATAACTGATGAAATCAAACACAGTAGAAGTGGATTGAGAAAGATTTGGAGAAAGAGAACACCGTCAAATGAAGTAAAGATGAAGGTGATACAGGAGAACTGCTGAGCAAGCATTAATACAGTATAGTACAATATATGGGCAAGAAACATGAACTAGACTCCATGGCAAGAGGAAGGAGTACAGTACAGTATATCACAAGCAACAGAAATATGAGGTTATTTAGAAATAAGGAAAATATGAAGAGGCAAGAGGTGGATCATGTAAAATGATTGATAAGCTAGAGGTCCGTGAAAAGTTTTTTAGAAATAGTGCGTTTAACGTTTGTGAGAGATTTGGCGATTACAATTCGCTGGATATTTTGGATTTGGGTTGAAATGAACAAATGCTTTGGACTATGATTTATTTTTTGATTATTGACAATATTTGTATGCGTCATGGTACTATTGCCATTTTATTGTTTTTGTTTTTTTAACAAACTGACCAGACTGGATAGACTTCCTTGTTGGGTATGCTATAACTGATCCATGTTGTCTATTATTAGCACTAAGTTTACTGTGTATTTTTTGTTGTTCTGTTGCAAATGCTGAAAAGGTTACATTGCACTATTAATAATAACTTTGTGTTGTTTTACCATTTGATATGCAAATTAAACATGAAACATCAACCTAATCTATTAAGTGAAGTTGGACACACACTTATGGCAGGCCCTGAGGGAGGGAATGTGGAGGGTTGGAGGCAGGTGCAGTGCGGTGTAGTATTTTCTCAATTTCATTATTATTCTGAGCAGGCTACTGCTCATGATGTTATGTTCATTTTATATGTCAATTGTTTGCATCCACAGTCTTTTAGCAAACCCAAGTTTGTTTACGGTAACCTCCATATCTGGTCCTTAATTAGTCGTATATTCACCAAATTTTAAGAAGATATACTATGTCGTTTCAGACAATTCCGTCATGTGCTCCTGATGCGTGAGCCGTCTCTTGTACAGTAGTAACAACAGTGACTCACAGTGACAGCAACAGGCAGCCTGAGTATCGTCCTAGCTAGCTAGATATCATCATGGACAAGTTTGTAAAATGACCGGCATCAATGTTACAAGTGAACGAAGAACCATCAAAATCGCCAGGAAAAGTCAAATATGGCGATAGTTATATTGAATTCGACTTCATTAACAAGACGGAGACGAGTGTGTCCTGTCTGCATGCAGGTGCTTTCAAAGCGATGCTATGAAGCCTGCTAAACTGAGGAACATCGAAATCTGAAACATCTGGTTGTGCTCAGAAAAGCAGGTCCCTTTTTAAGTGTAAGAGGTGTGCTGATGGAACAAACTCGATGACAAGTCTCACCACCATTCCCCAGAGGCTGGCCGGGCTTCCTACCTGACAGAGGATAGCCAAAAGCAAAGTCCCACATGATCGGGGAGGGAGCTGGTGCTCCCCGCTCTGGGGTGGAGATGTGTGTGAGGTGATGATGGAAAGGCATAAAAACTTAAACCTGTACCTCTCTCAAGCGACACAGTAGGGAGATTGAAGACATGTCCTATAACATAAAATGCATCCTGTGGCAAGATTAAGATTACAAGCAGTCATTTTCAATTCAACTCGGCAGGTCCACTGGCGTGTCAAATTCCGCCTAGCTCATTAAGCTAGTTAGATACCCGTAGAGATGGACAAATTTTTAGGATTTTTTGTTTTGTAAAAAGGTGACTGGGCGAGAGCAACAGGTGAGGAAATATTCAATATACTTGATGCTTTCATGAGCGAAACACGCTGAAATGGGAGAACTTCGTGCTGTCTGCACTGATGGAGCAGCTGCTATGACTGGCAACAAAATTAGGGGTGGTTTTGAAGATAAAGGTGCTCAATTAGCAGATTGTAACTAGCACTGCATGCTATATAGGCAGGCTCTCACCTCCAAAGATATGGCCCCTGACCTGCACTCTGTTCTTAGTACTGTTGTATCTGTGGTTAACTATGTGAAGTCAGGGCCACTACAGTCTCTGCTGTTCATGCAGCTGTGGAATGAAATGTGTGCAAGACATGATACACTACTGTTCCACTCTGAGGTACGATGGCTCTCATGTGGGAAAGTTTTACAGTGGGTGTTTGAACTCCGCACCGAGCTGTGTGAGTTTCTGAAAGATGCCACCGCAGCGCTTTTTTCTGACCCAGAGTGGATAGCCCAGCTCGCCTATCTTGCCGTCGTGTTCAACATATTGAATGAACTCAATTTATCCGTCCAAGGCGGTTATGCCTCTATCCTGGAGGACAGTGATAAAATCAAGGCCTTCAGGGCTCCTAGATCTGGAGAATGTGGGTCCTGAATGGGATCACCGACATGTTCCACAATTCCGAGAGTTTTCGGACACAAACAAACTATCAGTCGAGTTGGTGAGAAATCCGATCCGTTGTTACCTCACTGCACTGAATAAACATTTCAGTTGTATTTCACTGATGTTGACACGATGCCTGGGACTGGGTTCGGCATCCATTTGTTGCCTATTCATCAGCTCATGGTCTCAGTGTAAAGGCAGAGAAATGTGGAACTGTCGCGATGGGACCCAGAGGATCCGGTTCCGTCAATTTGTGATGTAGACTTTGGCCTTCTGTTCAACGGAGTATCCTGATGGTGCTACTATGAAGATCTTGCCCTTTCCAAACTCGTGCCTCTCACGAGACATCTTTCTCAGCTCTGACACCATGAAGACCAAGTACAGGGCTCGGATGTATGTGGAGAGATGACTACTTGGTACTTTCGTCCATCCCTCCAAGGATAGAAAGTTGTACTGAGGAACCCACATCTGCATTAATAATATATATATATATATATATATATATATATATATATATATATATATATATATATATATATATATATATATATATATATATATATATAAGAGAGAGAGGAATTCCTCTGATGCTATTTCCTGGTGGAGTTATTTGCATTTATTGATTTTGCTTGTTATATGTGTGTTCAAACACTGTCGTTACTGTGGTAGAGAGGGACTACTCAGTATGTGTATTAGATGAGGATGCTGTTTTGTTCCTCCTACTTTTGGATTGTACTTTTATTTGAATTGTTCTTTTGAGTTTTGATACTATCAAAGGTGCCACTTGGGGATGGGGTTAAAGTTACTTTTTGGCTACGTTTGTGTGATTCACAGCTTTCCTGAGTGTTAATATTCTGAAATGGTGCACATATATATCTAATACATTTCTTCCGATTTGTGTTTGTTTGTCCATAATCTATATAGAAGTGTAATAGGCCTAATATAAAATTATTTTGGGGGACATATGTGAGGGGTCCTCGTTTATTTTCTCTCATATAAGGTCCTTGTTTGAAAATTTTTGAGAACCCCTGATGTAAAGGGCAAATCAGGGGTCTTCTCCAGTGATGTAAGCATACTGAGATACAGTGATACCTCGCTTCAGGGGTCAATTGAACCCATGGAGGCCAGTAAGCGGACGTGTAGAGTGAACAAGAGAACATATGGGATTAATTGAAATAGAGACTGGGCTGACCCCAAACTCCACTTTCCGACACAATACGTGCGTTT